>NC_064285.1:23247447-23305218 GCF_019186545.1 Solanum stenotomum | reverse complement strand
GGAAAAAATATTTAATGATTACGAATCAGAAGATATATTAAATCAAGAATGGTATGAAATAGATTTACAAGATCTATATTTAGATAATGAAAGAATAGAATGGTACGATTTAGAAATAAATTCAGACTAAAATGAAATACGAATATTTACAATATTGGACAGAAGCTATGGAAGATATGAAATTATTAGAACAATTAATGGAAGAAAATTTATGTATGTATCAAAGAACCCAAGATATGTCATATTTAGAATATATCATAAATAATATTAATGAAATATTCAGATTAAAACAACTATCGGAAGAATATTACAATAAATATTATTACATATTACCATGAATTTAGCACTACCAAAAAATAATATTAAAGAGATATCAAGATTAAGACACTTAGTAAAAAAATACTATAGTAAAAGCTTTAAAATAAAATACTCACCTACCAAACTATCAGCTACCACATCATCACTTCCATGAATCCACTAACTACCAGTTCCGCACCGAAAAATATTCATCTTGCGTTATTCGATTTGTTATAATCTCGGTAAATTAGACCTTAATTATTGATCCTCGCATTGAATTAATTGTTTGTAGACCTGAAACAAGTGGGAAGAATCTGGAAGGGGAAGAATTAAGTATCTTAGGAGGATTCAAGCTTGGTTTCGAGGTAGGTGATGGTTTGATTTCATGTTTATGTGATATGTGGTGGTAATTGCTTCATTGTAATGCATGAATGTATATGAATGTAACATTGTTGATCAAACCTAATGAAATGAGTATGAAAGGACAAATGTATGCCATGATTCAACATTTGTTTGTATGATTATGAAAATGTACATCTGAGTATGATTGTGGTTGTGGTTGTGTTGAATGGATCAGGTATCACGTTCCGTCACCCTAACTTCGACCGGCCACATTTTGGAGCATATATGGGATCGGGTGTCACGTCCGGCACGCTAATTGAGATTAGGTACCACGTTTCGGTGTACTTATAGTTTGGGTATGAGTTCCATTAGAGGACCATTGAATTTCTATATTTACTTGTTATTAAGAATGTGGAAATTGTACATTTCTCTTGAAATGATAACTGTGTATATATTCTGTGCATGTCATGTCTACTTTGTTATGACTGCTTATATATGTTGCATTTACTGAAATAGCGGCGTGATCCTACCAGTACACTGTGGTTGTGTATTGATACTGCACTTGCTCATTCTTTGTTGAGTACCGGGCATCTTCAGAAATCTATTGATAGACCTGATCTAGAAGATCAGTGAACGGGATCGAATTCAAGGGTGAGCCAGTTCTTCCAGGCTGCCATGAGTTCTCTTTTTGTTTTAGTCCGTTCTTGCGAACATAGACAAGTTTTTTAGCTATTGATTATGTTTTAGCTTCCGGGGTTGTAACCCTATTCCTTAGACTTGTGGATTGTTAGAGGTTTTGGTACATTGACCTTCAGTTCTAGGGGTTGTTTTCCACAATGTTTTGATAGTCGTTTGTTTAACTTTCAGATTTTATGGTAACTCCAGTTTATTTTTGCATTCAAACCTGCTTCTGTATCTTTAAATGCTTTAGTTTTTCGTAGTAGTTGTGTAGTTAGGTTGTAGTAATGGTTCTCCCACCGGAGGGTTACTGTGGGTGCCACTCACGACGGTCTGGTTCGTGACACTGTATAAAGCGAGCTGCAAATTCAGCCCAGTCATGCCAATGGCTGAGGTGCAACGACATGGTAACATCCTGGATTCTGAACTCTCTAACTAAGGAAATTTTGGATAGTGTGGAATATGTCAACGATTCTGTGGAACTTTGGAAGGAGCTAGAGGATCGCTATAATGATACAAATAGAGGTAAGTTGTACCAGATCCAAAACGAAATCAATGATCTCACACAGGGGATTCATGATATCACTGTTTACTACACAAGGATGAAGAAATTATGGGAACAACTAAGCACATTAAACGTGAAAAATTAGTGCAGTTGTGTTTGTTTGTGTGGTACTAACTACAATATGCATAAAACAAACATGATCGTTATTTGATCAGTCTTTGGGATTAGATGAGGTATATACAGTGGTAAGGGGTAATATTCTTATGATGAACCCACTCCCTTCAATGGCACAACCCTTCTCATTGTTAATTCAAAAGGAAAAAATAGAGAGAATTCTGCCCCACTGCTCGAATGTCCATTGATGCAACTTCCCTATCATAGAAAGAGTTATGTTTTTAAACATATGAGCTAGTTAAATTTTAGGAGTAGTATTAAGCACCAATTTGGGGACGAGTTTGAGTTTAGATAATTCAAAGTCTCCATAAACCGTGTAGCCAGCATGGGTAGAAAAAGGTCATACTTTTTAGATGATTCCTTAGTGCCTTTTAGCATAGACTAGTGGATCCACTTAGTAGTTAGGTGCAATACCCCCGACGAGGCGTAGGACGGCGCTAGTAGCGTAAGGCAAGACGTTGTATCATCACGTAACTCATAGTGATGGTTGTCGATTAGAGAAACTCCCACAGAGATATTTTGTATTTGCATATACAAGCAGAGTTTATCTTGTATCCTTGCATACAAACTGAGTTACTATTGTATTTTTCTATACATTGAGTTGCTTTCTGCTGTTTTAAAAGCTTTCCATATATTACATCTGTATTGTTGCTTTATATTGAGTTGAGTATCCAGAGTTGAGTACTCATAGTCGAGTATCTGATAATTGAGTTGAGTCTTAGTTCACTGAGTTGAATATCTTATTATTGAGTTGAGCTTTATTTCACTGAGTTGAATATCTTATTGTTAAGTTGAACCTTATTTCACTGAGTTGAATATCTTATTTTTGAGTTGAGACTTATTTCACTAAGTTGAATATCTTACCATTGAGTTGAGCCATATTTTCTCTGAATTGAGTTTAACTATGTCTCTTTGAGTTGAGTGAGTTGAGAAGATGTAAGTATGTTTCTTTTCCGCCAGTTCAAGCTTATGTTTATGCTTTAGAATTCCCCTTAAATGCTCGTACATTCCATGTACTGAGCCATTTGGCCTTCATCGTTTCATGATGCAGATATAGGTACTCAGGATCATCAACAGGTGTTTCGTGATACCAATGCAGTTCGATTTAGCTATGGTGAGTCTCCTTGCTTCCGGAGGGTTCCACTTGTACTTTCATTTATATCAGTTGTTAGGATGTCGTGGGTCGTGTCCCGACATTCATTTTTGTCAGTTAGAGGCTTCATAGATAGATGGTAGAGTTTTAGAAGTCTGTTCATTTACTTTGTTAAATGTTTTAAAGGCTTAAGTTTCATATTATATGGCGAGTTGAATATATTATTTTTATTCAGAATTAATCATTCCAGCTTTTAAGCTTTTGCATGCTTAAGTTAGTCTTCCGCTTGTAGTAAGCCATGATGAGGGTTCACTAGGGGATCAAAAATGGTTCTTGAGTGTCGGCCATGTCTAAGGTGTAGACTCAGGTGGTGACAAACTTTTTATCAGAGCACATAGTTCAAGTGTCCTAAGGTGTCTATGAAGTTGTGTCAAGTAGGATCTAGTTTATGGTTGTGAGGGCCCACTTCTATAAATCAGTGACTACTGGCATTTAGGTAAAGTTTCCCTTCTGTCATACTCGTAATCGTGCAATAGAGCTATGTCATAGAGATTTATTCATACTCGTGCATTTTTCAGATTTATTCGACTACCCATCATACTAGAGGTGGTTGAAAAGTAAATCCCAAGATCCCTATGGATGAGTTATCTTTGAGCAAGTTATGAGACTCTAGAGGGGCTTGAGATAAGCCCATGAGTGAGTAAGTGGTCAGTTTCAGAGGAATGCACCCGAATTCATATCAATCATGCATTTATGCTAAAAATGAGATGTACTTTCTTCCCTAAGACTTGTTTAAGCTGAGATCCTTATGAGGAGGTATGGATAGAGCTTGGGTAGTATTTTCACCCAGAAAGGTAGTATGAGTTACAAGATTATGAGCAGTAGTAGTAAAGAGTGCCCTTAAGTCAAGAGAAAAGTAGCAGAGGTTCAGTAATCTAAGGGAAAGAGATAGTGATGGGGAAGATTATGTTATTGCAATCGTTCACCTAGTCAGTTATAAGTGATGAGTTCCTGTAAGATTCAAGTAAGGAATAATATGGTTGTAGAAGAGTTCGTGATAAGAGGAATAGTTACTAGTTATGAAATCATGATGATATAGAGTATATTATTAACCAGAATAGAGTTGATGTCGATGTGTCATTGTGTTTGAGGAGACTAAGTATTTGTGTGGAATCAGATAGTAGAGTATTCATGAGGTAGTAAACCCAAGCTTGGTTGATGAACTTTGAAAGATGGAACCTCGTGGTATTTAGAGAATGATAGAACCATTTGAGAGATAATGCGCAGTAAGCGAGTAGATAGTACTTAAGTTGTGAAGTGAAATGTGATGGTAATTGGTGAGTGTAGAGACTGAGAGGTAAGAATTGACTACTTGTCATAAGGTCCTAGTGGATGAGTGTTTCCAAATTTGTGTATAGTAGTGGTGAGTTAGTGTAGTAGGGGAGCAATCATGTTGATATTCGGGTATAGTAATAAACATTAAGCTCGAATTTGATATGAGTGTCATAACCAAAAGAATGGCAACATAAGGGTGATGATGTTAGTCTTCAAATTTGATCTAGAAGACTTAACATAGAGCAGGTGAGAAATTGAGGTGATTAGTTGCAAAAATATGATTGGTACAAGTGAGAGACCCTAACCTTTAGATAAAGGCAGTGAATTGTGGATAAGTCACAAGAGTAACTAGAGCATTAAGAGGTGTACTGAGATGGTATGTAATCAGAAGAGGTTAAGAGAAACACCTTAGAAAGAGGCCTTAGTAGTTGCTTATGGAGAGTTTGGTAGTCATGAGATTAGTTTCTCCCGAGTGTTAGAGTAAAAAAGGGATGTAGACCAGTCAGATATGATGGAATAGGTCCATAGCTTTTAAGTGTTATCTTTAGATCTAAGAGGGAGATGATAAGATGAGAAATCAAGCCAATTGTTTGAGAATAAGATAGTAATGAGTTCCAAAGAGTATGGGAGATATCTTTTCAGAGGTCCTTTTTTGTAATGGAGTAATGTTAGAAAGAGAAGGTTAATGATCCTACCATGATAATGATGGTGTGATATTTCCATCTAAGGTTATTAATGAGGAGGGTGAGGAAGATGAGGTTTTGTTATGAGAAAGAACTAAATGAGAGCCCTTAGTTAGTTCCGGATAGTAATACTGGAAAATTCTCGTTGGTATGATAGAGATGATATGTCACGCCCCGAAGCTACCCCCAGGATACGGACACGGGACCTAGGATCATGAGTGACCCCAGCTAACCCTGCTGGCATATCATAAGCATACTGAATAAACTAAAGTAAAGAAGTATTATGTGGAAGCTAAATCATACGATAAACTAAAATGAAATGATGGGGAATACCCATAACTATCTGAATATATAAAAGAAAACTAAGAGTTTAACAACAACTGAGAGGTCAAACTCAAATGCTAAAGCTGAAACTAACTATGTCTGAAATAAGACTTTAACTGACTAGAAGTGTTGGGACATGCCCCAACTAAATCTAGCAAAAACTGAAACTAAAAACTAAAGCAAAAGAAACATGAATGTCGTACTCGGAGAATGAGGACTCACCACTGATACTGATGAGTTGAAGATCGGGAACCGATCTATGCGTGATCTGAAAGCTGAGGACCTAAACCTACATCACAAGAAGATGTAGCGCAGAGTATGCATCAGTACTTGAAAGGTACTGAGAATACATGATAGAGTAAAGATGAATAATAAGCATAACTGAACAAGCATATATCTAATCAATGATAAGAGATAATCATGATACTATACTAAGAATACTAAATATGAAATAACTAAATGTAATGACCAAGTTTATAACATGCTAAGACTGAAATCTGACTGTAACTGATAACATGGTCAATGCAACAGAATCTGACTGTCACCTGTATTGTAAATATGCAGTTAGGAATAATCCAGCCAAAGTAATAGGAATTAGGCCTAACACGATTCCAAATAGAAAAACTTCAACCATTTTTCTTTGTTTGAAAGGACAAAAATAGGAGCTACTAATAACTGACGTAAAACCACATGAGCTAAATGTGGATTCCGATGTATACGCCCCATCAAGAGGACCCAATATACCCTGCCAGACGTATAGAGCCATGACTAGCGTGATCACTAAAATGTAATGCCTACAGAGGGGACTTATAAACCTACGGGGGCACGTATTTCTGGGACTATTCGGGTTCGCTGAACCCTAGTCCACTGGGTCTAAGCCTAATCCCAATTAGAATATATATAAGCAATATTATGACTAAAATGGTGAAGTACGGGATAGCTCAATTACTGAAATGCAAAGTCCAAGAATGCAATAATTATAATTGATAATGTAACATTCATAAACTGAAGCATATATATCTGTTTAGACAGACCTAGCATGTGTTATTCATGAACTAAACGAATATACAAAACTAGGGTTCTGAATATCATGTAAGAAACTAAGAAACAATATGATAATCTGATTTGGATCATTCTAACAGCTAAAACCCAACAATCTGTAACATTCAAGAAACCCTAGGTCTAGGAAATATTAAGGGAATCAAGATTATGACGGAAATCTAGGAACCTAATGGGTGAAAGGAACCCACTAGTGAAATCTCACATGTGATGAATTCCACGGAGGAATGATGAAAACTCATTGCGTTCTTGAACTTGGGTAGCTCCACTTTCTCCTCTATTTTGCTATAAGTTTTGCGTGATTTTGGTGAATAATTGATTAGATTAGGTTCTAATTAGTTTACTAGGATAAAACTGATCAAAACAATGTAGTTTAGGGGTCCAACGTATAGTGAAAATACCAAACGACCCCTGACTTATAAACTGTTAGGCCAACCGATGGACCAGATTGACGGACCATGGATGGACCAATGGTCCGTTCTGGTTGGCCGTTGATCGATACTGGAATCTGAATTTTGGGGGTCTGACCCACGACCCTGGACCGCAGACCTTGGTCTGACCTATGGTCTGTAGGTCCTGGCGTGGGTTGACTGTTAGCTGATTTTCTAGGGGGTTCTGGGAGGGGGATTGCAGGTGGTGAACCAAGGACCACCAGAACGGACCGTGGGTGACCCTAAGTTCCGTGGATGGCAACTGTGGGTTGCACCTGCAACTTCTGACAAATATGTATTTTGGTAGTTCTAGTATATGGGGTGTTACATTATCTTTCCCTAGGGAACATTCGTCCTCAAATGAAGACTAAACTAGTTGAATATGGAGGGGAAGAGCTGCAAGCCTACCACTAAACTACTCGAAACTGATTTCTGACTGAACTAAGTTCCACGAACATGCAAATAAGCTAAAAATGCAAGTACAAACTGAAGGAACATGATACTAAGACTGAATTAGTGCATGAATGACTGAAAAACTGTAGAGGAACTATTACCTCATGCTGGAATGGAATTGGAAGGAAAGAGGTGAGGATACTTGGCCTTCATGGCTACTTTTGCTTCCCAAGTAGCTCCCTCTACGGACTAACTCCTCCACAAAACCTTCACTGAAGCGACTTTTTTGTTTCTCAACCTTCGAGCCTGACGATCAAGAATCTCAACTGGCACATCCTCATAAGTGAGATTATCCTTCACAGCCACACTTTTTAAAGGTACTATAGATGCTGGATCACCCACACACTTCTTCAACAACGAAATGTGAAAGACCATATGCATAGATGTTAATTCTACTTGTAACTCTAACTCATAAGCCACTTTACCCACTCTTTTCAAGATCATGTAAGGGCCTACATATCTAGGACTAAGCTTTCTTTTCTTGCCAAATCTCATCACCCCCTTCATAGGTGACACTTTTAGGAACAACAAATCATCTACTTGGAAGTCCAAGTCCCTTCTCCTTACATCTGCATAGGATTTCTGGTGACTTTGGGCTGTCTTAAGTCTATCTCTAATGAGCTGAACTTTTTCCATCGCATCATAAACCGAATCTGACCCTATCAAGGCTACTTCACCTACTTCAAACCAACCAACTGGAGATCTGCATCTACGCCCATACAATGCCTCATAAGGGGCCATCTAAATATTGGAATGGTAGTTATTATTGTAGGCGAACTCTATAAGAGGAAGGTGATCATCCCAACTACCATTGAAGTCGATCACACAAGCTCTCAACATATCCTCTAAGGTCTAAATGGTATGCTCTGCCTGGCCATCCGTCTGTATATGAAATGTTGTGCTAAGATTAACCTGAATACCAAGACCTTTCTGAAATGACTTCCAGAAATTAGAGGTAAACTGAGGACCTCTATCTAAAATGATAGACAAAGGAACTCCATGAAACCTGACTATCTCATTAATGTAAAGTTTGGCGTAGTCCTCCGTCGAGTCTATAGCCTTAACCGCCAAAAAACGCGCAGACTTAGTAACTCTATCAACTATCACCCAAATGGAGTCATGCTGTCTGCGAGTACGAGGTAAACCTGTAATGAAGTCCATGTTTATAACTTACCACTTCCAAGTAGGAATGTTGATCACTTGAGTCATACCTCTTGGTTTCTGATGTTGTACCTTCACTTACTGACAATTAGGGCACTTACCCACAAAATCCGCTATATCCCTTTTCATACCATTCCACCAAAGACTTCCTGCAGATTGCAATACATCTTAGTGGCGCCTAGATGAATAGAATACCTGGAGTTATGGGATTCTATAAGAATCTGCTGTCTCAACTCACCCACCTTAGGTACACATAATCGACCCTGATAGCGAAGCACACAATCTCTCCCATTGGGATAAAACCTCAACTCTCTGCTGATGAAATGCACCCTTTACTTGAAGCAATATCAGATCTCTGTCTTTCTTTTCCTAAAACTCCGCTACCAATAAATATTCTGACCCAAACGAGCAAGCATGTGAACATCTTTGGCTAGTTCTTTCGTTTCTTCCTCAACATGTGCTACACTACCCATTGATAGTCTGCTAAGGGCATATGCTACTACATTGTCCATACCAGGATGGTAATGCACACTCATATCATAATCCTTAAGGAACTCAAGCCATCTCGTCTAGCATAGATTCAACTCTTTCTCAGTGAACACCTACTGAAGGCTCTTATGGTCTGTGAACACATCTACGTGAACACCATACAAGTAATGTCTCCAAATCTTAAGTGAAAATACTACCGCTACAAACTCGCGATCATGAGTTGGATAGTTCTTCTAATGCATCTTAAGCTATTTAGAAGCATATGCTATAAACTTACCTCGTTGCATCAATACACAACCTAGGCCGACTGTAGATGCATCACAATAGAGATCATAAACGTCTGAACCCTCTGGTAGAGTCAAAACAGGAGTTGTAGTCAACCTAGTTTTCAGTTCTGCAAAACTTTTCTCACAATCATCTGACCACTGAAACTTAACCTTTTTCTGAGTCAACTTAGTCAATGGAGAGGCAATAGATGAAAATACCTCCAAAACCTTCTGTAATAACTAGCCAAACCTAAAAAAACTTCTGATATCTGTAGGAGAGGTAGGTCTGGGCCACTGTTTCACTGCTTTTATTTTCTGAGAATCTACTCGGATCCCTTCGCTAGATACAATATTCCCAAGAAAAGCAACTGATAGCATCCAAAACTCACATTTCCTAAACTTAGCAAATAACTGGCGATCTTTGAGAGTTTACAGGACAACCCTCAAATGATTCGCATGATCTTCCTCATTCCTAGAGTAAATGAGGATATCATCAATAAAGATGATAACGAACAAGTCCAAATACTGTTTGAACACCCTGTTCATCAAATCCATGAAAGCTGTAAGAGCATTGGTTAGTCTAAATGACATAACTACAAATTCGTAATGACCATACTAAGTTCTGAAGGCTGTTTTTGCAATGTCACTATCCCTGACTCTGAGTTAATGATAACCGGATCTGAGGTCTATCTTTGAGAAATGACTAGCACTCTGAAATTGGTCAAACAAGTCAACAATCATGGGGATAGGGTATTTATTCTTGATTGTGACTTTGTTCAAATGTCTATAGTCAATGCACATTCTGAGAGAACCATTTTTCTTCTTCACGAACAACACTGGCACACCTCATGGGGAAATACTGGGCCTGATAGAGCCCTTATCTAGAAGGTCTTTTAACTACTCTTTCAATTCCTTAAGATCAACTGGAGCCATTCTGTAAGGAGGAATAGAAATAGGCTGGGTATCTCAAAGGAGATCAATTCCAAAGTCGATTTCCCTTTTGGGAGTAACTCCGGGAAGATCTTCTGGAAACTCATTAACTACAGTAACTGACTTAAGAATTGAGGTTTCAGAGCTTGAATCGTTAACCCAAACTAGATGATAGAAATAACCCTTAGAGATCATCTTTTTGGGCTTAAGGTAAGAAATAAATCGACCCATAGGCGCTAAGCTACTACCTTTCCATTCTAAGATTGGTTCATCTGGAAATTCAAATCGAACAATCCTAGTTCTACAATCGACTGAGGCATAACTGGAATGTAACCAATCCATGCCTAGAATGATATAAAAGTCTACCATTTCTAACTCTACAAGATCTGCTGAGGTTACTTTCTGAGAGACTGTGACAGGGCAATTTTTGTATCCCTGTTTAGTGATAACTGGGTCACCGACTGGAGTAGAGACTAAGAAGGGTTCTGAGAGAGTTTCTAGACTGACACCGAAGTTTATTGTTATGTAAGGAGTTACAAAGGAAAAAGTACCCCTGGATCTAACAAAGCATACACATTTAAGTTAAAAACTCGCAACATACTAGTGACCACATCAAGAGAATCTTCCTTATACTGGCGAGCCTGAAGAGCATACAACCTATTTTGGCGCTATCCGCCACCTGCACAAGATGATTTACCTTGATGAGTCGGGAGACTTGCTGGTGCTGCTGAAGTTGTGGACTGAGCTCTACCATTATTACCCCATTGACCGTGTTTAGCAGAAGGAAAATCTCTCAACCTGTGACTAGACTGACCGTACCCAAAGCATCCTTCCTTTCTTGCAATATACTCGCCCGGATAGTTATTACAACACTTTGGACAAGTTGGGTAGGTTTTGGTGCCTGAAACACTCCTCTGAGACTTAGAGCCTGATGCCCTACCTTTCTGATCATGTCAGAACTTGGAGTATGGAACACTAGCTGATGAAGGTGCTAGAGCTGAAGATTTCCACTGGAACTGAGAGCGATTTCCACCACCCGATTTGTGCTGAGAATACTCATAGTTACCTATCCTAGCCTTCTTATTGTCCTTAGCATGTTCCCTATGTTTGAGCATGATTCATGAGCCTAGAGATGTTCATATTTTCCAGCAACATTGCATTTCTACACTCTGTCTTAACTAGGTCGGATACCTCATATAGAAACTTGTTCATTTGAGCCTTGGAACTGACAACCATGTAAGGAGCATACCTATAGAGTTGGGTGAACTTGAGTCCGTATTCTTGGACTATCATGTTGCCTTGCCTCAAATTCATGAACTCCTGAGCTTTTTCCTCCCTCAAATCTCTTGGGAAGAACCTGTCCAGTAAAGTCTCACTAAAGCATTCCCAAGTGATAAGAGTTGCATTCATACCCCTGTTCTCTTTCCATTGAGTATACCAAATGTGAGCTACATCCTTAAGCTGATAGGATGCCAACTCTACCCTATTATTACCAGTCACTTGCATCACTCCAAAGATTTTCTTGAACTAATCTGTGAAGTTTTGGGGATCTTCACCAATCTGCGATCCTAAGAACTCAGGCAGATTAATCCTAACAAAATCACGAACCCTGGTTGTCACTGATCCACCACTAGCATTTGCAGGAACTGGAACTTGTTGGTTGTTCTAGTTAATCACACTCTAACCTAAAAGCTGAATGGCGTTCTGAAACTCAACATTCGAAACTTCCTGATCTGGGACTGGAGGAGCTGCGTTAGTATTTCTTGCATTCTCATTCCTTCCGTAAACTCTACGAGGAGGCATGATCTAAAAATGCATAACGATGGATTAGAAAGAGATCATACCTTATGCACGATAAGAATATCAAGAAAATGAAGTTTTCCTTCAAGGCTCCCTCTCATTAGATGTGGTGCACTTCACACCCATGAAAGGACTCTACTTAGTCCATATTTTCAGACATCCTCGAACAGTTAAACCTAGTGCTCTGATACCAAGTTTTTCACGCCCAGAAGCTACCCGCAGGACGCGGACACAGGACGTAGGATCACGAGTGACCCCAAGCTAACCCTGCTGGCATATCATAAGCATACTAAATAAATTGAAGTAAGGAAATACTATGAGGAAGCTAAATCATACAATAACTTGAAATGAAATGATCGGGAATACCCATAACTATCTGAATATATAAAAGAAAAATGATAGTTTAACAACAACTAAAAGGTCAAACTCAAATGCTAAAGATGAAACTAACTATGTTTGAAATAAGCCTCTAACTAACTAGAAGTGTTGGCATATGCCCCAACTAAATCTAGGAAAAACTTAAACTAAAGACTAAAGCAAAAGAAACATATTTGTCATCATTAGAGTATGAGGACTTACCACTGATACTGTAGAGCTGAAGATTGGGAACTGATCTATACGTGATCTGGAAACTGAGGACCTGAACATACATCACGAGAAGATGTAGCACATAGTATGTGTCAGTACTTGAAAGGTGCTGAGCATGCAAGATAGAGTAAAGTTTAATAATAAACATAATTGAACAAGCATATATCTGATCAATGATAAGAGATAAGCATGATACTATACTAAGAATACTAAACATGAAATAACTAAATACAATGACCAAGTTTATAACATGCTGAACCTGAAATTTGACTGTAAAAAATAACATAGTCAATGCAATAGAATCTGATTGTGGGAGCGACTAATAACCGACATAAAACCACATGAGCTAAATGTGGAGTCCGATGTATGCTCCCCAACGAGAAGACCTAATATACCCTGCCAGAGGTATAAAGGCATGACTGGCGTGATCACTAAAATGTAATGCCCATAGAGGGGACTTATAAACCTACGGGGGCCTATAATTCTGTGACTATTTCGGTACGTTGAACCCTAGTCCACTCGGTCTAAACCTATTCCCACTTAGAATGTATATAAGCAATATTATGACTGAAATGCTGAAGTATGGGATAACTCAATTACTGACTTGCAAACTATGAGAATGCAATAATTATAATAGATAATGTGACATTCGTAAACTAAAACATGTATATTTGTTAAGATTGACCTAACATGTGTAATTAATTCATCAATTAAACGAATCTACACAACTAGGGTTCTAAATATCATGTAAGAAACTAAGAAACAATATGATAACCGGATTTGGATCATTCTAACATCTAGAACCCAACAATCTGTAACACTCCAGAAACCCTAGGTCTAGATAATAGTAAGGGAATCAAGATTTTGACTGAAATCTAGGAACCTAATAGGTGAAAGCAATCCACTATTGAAATCCCACATATATGGTGATGAATTCCACAGAGAAATCTTTTGATTTCGGGGCTGGAACTGATGAAAAATTGCTACGTTCTTGAACTAGGGCTGCTCGACTTTCTCCTCTATTTTTCTCTAAGGTTCGCATAATTTTGGTGAATAATTGATTAAGTTAGGTTCTAATTAGTTTACTATGCTAAAACTGATCAAAACCACGTTGTTTAGGGGTTAAATGATGTAGTTTAGGGGTCCAACGCATAGGGAAAGTACGAAACAATCCTTGACTTAAAAGTTGTCGAGACAACCGACGGACCAAACTGACGGACCGTGGATGGACCAAAGGTCCGTTCTGGTCGGCCGCCAATCGATTCTGGAATCTGAATTTCAGGGGTCTGACCCACCGCCCTAGACCACGGACCTTGGCCTAACCTACGGTCCGTAGGTTCCGACATGGGTTGACCCTTAGCTAATTTTCTGGGGAGTTCTGGGAGGAGGTTGCAGGTGGTGAACCACGGACTACCGGAACGGACCGTAGGTCACCCTACGATCCGTGGGTGGCAACTGGGGGTTGCACCAGAAACTTCTGAAAATCTTCATTTTGGTAGTTCTATCATACGGGGTGTTACATGATAAGACTAACCTTGTTCCATACCTAGTCCACCTGTCATTCGAGGACGAATGATTGATGCTTATCGTGACCAATGACACTAACCTACGGTATGAGTGTCTACGATCGTCGATAAGATAGTAACCCAACTAAAGGTTGGGGTCGTGTCCCAAGGGAGTGGTTTTGAAAATTAATAGAAAAAAAATAGTTTAGCTCTAATTAGTCGTAGCTAAAGAAATTAACGAGTAAAAACATAGTAAATTAAAGGGGGTGACACGAAACTGTCAAATACCAATTGGGGGTTTTGTCACAAGTAGTAAAAACAACAAAAATAACAATAAAATCAAGTATGGGGAAAAGTTCGTGGGGTGTGACCGCAATACAAGTTGAGATAAATCGTTGGGTACATGCTTTCGATAGGAATTTTGCAAGATAATAGTGACTAGGCTAAGCTTTAGATGGAAATAAGTTACCTCTAAGGCAACTTACCCCGTTTCGAATGTGTTCCTCTCGGACACCCATTTGCCATATGAAGGCCAGCCGACGCCTTACCCCACTCACTCTCTCGAGCTGAGTGTTAGGATATGGGACTAGGTCTCACCCTCTTAGGTTGAACCTCATGTCCACCCACTCCTTAGGCCATCAGTCTAGTGGTCTTGGTTTCGCGACCTCCCTCTCGGGCAAGCTAAAAACACATGGGTGGTTTTTTATTTGCAACTACAAACGCATTAAATTAAACCACAACCACTAGTTGAAATCACCATCAAATACATCTAACCTATCAGCAAGCAAGACCCAACAATAATATCAATACATATTTGCTAAATCATACCCCAAGAATGGGGTTTTTAGCCACACATCAAGAAATAACAAAATACACCTAAAATGATAATAAAATCAAATGGGTATAAGGAATTAAACCTTGATTTAAGCAAAGGAAGAAGAATTGAGAAGACCCACTTCCAGCTTGGGGAAGATGAATTTTCTCCAAGTCTCCCACAAAACCCTCTCCAAACTTGAGAGAAAATTATCTCAAAAAGTACTATTCTATTCTGAATATTATAATAATAATTCTACACTAAAAAATTAATAAAGAGTTTAGTATTTATAAACTTCAGAAATTAGTGCTGGCGGATCTCTCGGCGAGGTTAGTCGATCTCGCCGAATGACTCGGCCACTCGCCGTTCTTTTGTTTCATCGCCATTTCATGCTTGCCTTCAGCATCTTCACGTTCTGGACCAATGGGCGATATAGTACTGCTTTGCGGAACTATTCGGCAAAGCGCCGACTGCTTCTTTCATCGCCTTTTTAATCCTTCTTCTTCAGGGCTTCGCGTACTGGAACAAAGGGTAGAGTGCATATTTTCGGCAAATCGCCAAGTATGCTTGGCGATACTCAGGAACTCAGCTTCTTCGTTCTTTTCAGCCTTTTTGTTCCTTTTTGTGACTAAGTGTCCATGCTTCCACTAAAACTTTAAATACCTGAAACTTAAGATTTTTCATCAGATATTGAGACAAAGTAAGCATATGAGGGCACTATTTCTATCAAAATAAAGCCTTAAATGAGTCCAATTTGTGGACTCATCAACACCCCCAACTTAAACTTTTGCTTGTCCTCAAGCAATCTTAAGTTCAGTCGTTCAAAAAGGGTGTCTCAAACAGTGTTGCACAAGACTCAATCATGAATGCACACAACAAGACTCAATTTATTTATGCAAGGATCAATTGTGTACTCAAAGATTCAAGTTGTGACACACCATTACCAAAGATTCACATGCTCGCAATACTTGCTACTTGTGCAAGTTCAAGCTCAACAAAAAGTATCTCAATGCCCGCACATAAAAGATGAATCCATATTTATATACAAAGGTTAATCAATTCAAGATCAGGAATCAGATGCAACGCTCACACTAAAAAACGAGGAACACAATGCATGTTTTCACCCATAGGTTCGCCCTTATTTTCCAATCGACTTTTGATTCGGCGTACTTAAGATTAAAAAGGTCTTTCTAAGGCTTGTAATGGGGATGAGTGCAAAGGTATGGTCATTTAGGCTCAATGACTTCTTCCTAGTGAGATGTGGTACTCTCAAGGCATTCCTTTCTTTTCCTTTATCAATTCTTTTTCTAGTGCTCCTAAGTCATCTTTTTATTCATCTCCATGGATTATTTGGAAATCCAATTTCTTTTGCATTTTATTCCATGGTTTTTCTTTCTTTTTTAGGGGTTTCCATCATTCTGCAACACCATGGGTTAAGGGGGACTTTTCTTGCACTTCTTGCCTTCTCCTTTTCCTTTTTCACCACACCCCCAACTTAGGCTTTTGGCCTAAGTTGGCAATTTGCTAAACCACAAATCAAGAGGATTATAGGTAGTGTGTCAAGTAAGGTCTAGGGTTCATCAATGTTCTTCCAAAGAAAGGTAAGGCTCAAAGGGTGTTCAAAAGAATTTAACACGCTCACGGGTAGGCCACAAAAGAGGTATATGTCAAATTTGGCTCACACTCTTTAAAGTTGCCTAAGATCATTTCAAGAGGACACCTTTCTAAATTAATCATACTAATAGGGCAAATTCTGGGTTTATTCATGCATGGTTCAAAGAAAGCTAATAACACAAAGCATCGACACTTAAAGCAAACAAGAGTACACACTTTCGCTAGTGTTCAATAGTCATTACAGGAGAATCAATTCGATAAATGGCTAATCTCAATGAGATGCAAAGAGCTCACATATTGTTTATGCAACTTAATTTGGCCTCATTGTAGCCGTACATTCATGTTCGTTCAATTGAGAGCACTATTTAACTCGTCGGTATTGATCAAAATTGAAACTCAATTTTTTGCAAAAGAACAACCACATTTAACTCGCGAAAGGTGGCAAAAATGTGCGAAAAATTCAAAAAATTTTGGAAGGATCAAAATCATTTTGCTATTAAAAATAAGCGGAGCCACAAGCTCAACCAATTGCAGAGCAGTTTTAAAAACACAATTAAAAATAGATAACCCAAATGTTCACCAAAACACAAGTATCTGAAACAAGAAAAACAAGGTGGGCCTCACCCCACCACAAATAAGAGCGTTTATCCTCAAATGCAAATAACAATATCCAAAGTTGAAGAAAGATAAGACATAGAAAGGGGTAAAGAAAGGTCTTGTCTATCCAGTTGCTCCATCTGTCATGGCATCAGTATCCGGAGTGACCACCAGAAAGACCAGTTCCACTGGATCCCGCAGCAGGAGACTTTGCCAAAGAAGCTTGCACAACAGCATCTATCATGATCTCTTCAATCTCGGCTATGTCGTCCGCTGTAACTTTCTCAAATATCTCTTTGCCAGTTTCTGCCTCTGATTCAGGATCAGTTGTATGCTCCATTCCATTTTCATGTCCTGTGGTAATCTGAGGCATTTTGGGTACATCTGGAACTTTCATTGTTCCAAAGATCATGGATATATCACTGGACTTTAGGTGATGCGATACGAATTTCATCAAGGCCATTTACTAGAAGCTAGGCTCAAGACCTTTAAAGGATGCAAGGGTTATTTATGAAGATGGAGGTGCTCGAGATGATGTTGATGATAAGAAAGGACTTTCATGCCTTGAAGATTGCAGAAGAAGGAACTTTTGGTGAGCAGGTCCCACTTGGCGCATCGCCCAATGGCTTCGGAGATGGTCCCAGCTCGCCTAATGCTCCAGAACGTGACCATGGCTGAAGATCACGCGGAGAAGCTCGCCTACCAGGTCGGCACATCGCCCAACCCACTTGGTGACTCGACCCAGCTCACCCATTGTCATTTTGGGTCACTATTGGGACTTTTATTATAAAACCTATAAATAGCTAGCTCGGGTGCATTTTTAGACTTAGATTATTTTGATATTGAAAATTGTAATCTCATGTTAAGTGTTGAGAGCTTGGTAAGCTTTTGTTGTCTTTTGGTTAGAAACGTCGATTGCTCAGGATATTGATTCTCTTGAGGTCGTCGTAAGAGTTAGATGCTATTGCAAGATTAATCGATTGAGGTCTTTGGGTTTAATATACCCATAGTTTGCCTTTGATTTCCTCTTTGTGTGTATAATTATTTATCCTTTATTTTCCGTCTTTTCAATTTCCGTATATTATCATCGTTTCTCTTGTGAGAATCGTATCATTAGGTAGTCCACATCTTTCTTCAGCTCTGCAATAGCATCCTTTAAGGCTGTTACTTCCTCTGTGGTTCCTTGATCGTGCTCACACACTACTATCATGGCCTCTAGAGCATTGATAGTAGTGCTCAGTGGTCTCACAGCATTGTCGAGGGCAACCTGAATCATTCCTTGAATGGAGCTTTCTATGTTGGCAGTCCGATAATTAGCAGATTAGGCAAGCTATCCTATTCGGATCAAGGATGCCTGAGTGATCGACTTACCGGAGGCAAAAACAGTCGTAGGTCTAGGTGGTAATGAAGCAGCAGAGGGACTTGTAATGTCAGAAGGAGTGGTAATGACATCAGATAAACCTGAAGTCCCAGGGGCTGGATTAGGCAAAAATGCCTCTGCAGGTATAGGTCTAGTGTCCACAACTTCTTTCTATTTCTTTTCTATTTGGTCCTTACGATATTCGATTTTGATCTTTTTGGATACTGGTGGAGGTTGTGGCAGCCAATTCCACATTCTTCGTTGCATCTCTAGGCACTCGAGCTCTTTTGCATAATTTAGTGATTAAGACTGAGAAAGGGAGAGATGTTTGGATCTGCTTTGCACGCATATGGATCTCAGATGCAATGATCATCCTGAGATTTATCCTAGTTTTCTACATGATGCATCCAAGGCAAGCTGCCTTAGTATGAGGAAGGATTGATTCATTTTGTGATGGCATAATGTGCTGCTGATGAATCCGAACCAGTATTGTGTAGCTATGTTCAAATTTTTCTTCTCAATTGGAACTCCTTCTGCTAACCATGTCAGGGAATTATCATCTAAGATTAGTGAAGCTAACCACTTTTTCATCGCATCCAGCTTCTGTGTCCTGATCAAATGCTGGCAGTTGTCATTGATCTTATCAGACATACCCAAAGCTGTGCTGATAGCTCACTATCACAGGCTACCTTTCTTTCTCTGACAACCACGTAGTCAACTGCTTTAAAAGATGAGACTATCATTTTCTGTTGAGGTACCAATGCACGGTATGCGTCATAGAACTCTCTAACCTAGCTTGGTACGTAAGAGTCGCGATGCCTTGTAAAGATTTGAAACTTGTGGTGTTTCAGGCACTCCATCACCTCTGGATACCTGTCAATAACCCCATCTATGGAAAGTCGTTTCTCCTCGATGATCGTTTTCAGGCCATTCACCTTTTATCTATTCATTGATCCATGTTGGGGACCTTGTACTGGAGGTGCCAACACTAATTCTTGTTCTGAAGCTGAAAGATTTGGAGTGGTGGATTGACTATCTCGATCCGATGTGGATCATGTATCATTTTGGAACTTAACTCTGTCCTCCTTGCCTTTGTCTGGTAGTCTTCGTTAGACTCGCACTCTCACTGTTATATGTGGGTGGCTCGGTGGTGTAGAAGCCTGTGCTGTCAGAGCTTGCATCGGATAATTCGAAGGTTTTGCCCTTTCCCTTACTTTTTGAAGTTGTGGTAACCTTGCCCCTGGGTGGAGGTGCGTTTTCACTTATCACAATGCCTTTTTCCCTTAATTTGGCTGATCGCTTGGCCATGTCTGCAAAATGATAGAGAGAATAGTCAGTAATTACATTGTAGCACAAAATTTCGGACAGAATCGCCGATCTAATCAGTGAATTGCCGAACCTCTTTGGCGATCATGAATACGTCCGCCGAAAGTTACAGAGCCCATGGTGCTTAAGATATGAAATTAAGGGCTATTTAGGACTAGTAAGTGAACCGCTGAAAGATTCGGCGAGCTCAACTCAGCTCGCCGACTGACCTAACGCCTGAGATTCAACTCACTTTTCAAAATTGATCGTACAAACCTCAAAAACAAAATTAGACTATGCATTAATGAAATTCAACCCCAGACCCATAGCACCCATTCATGGTCAACACCCATTATGCATAGTTCACAACATTTAGTTTCAAGGTAAACGGAGTGAAAAAGGAATTCGAACAGTAAAAGAAACTAGGCCCCAATTTAGAAATCATAAGCAGGCATTCAAAAATTTTCTACTCATATAAGAGAGATCTAACACGCATTAACGGACACCTAGATTGCAAATGAGGTTGAACTTTTCAAAAGTGAACAGGGCTTTTCCAGAAACTAACCTTTTTGCTGAGCAAACAAAATTGTAATGCTAGGTGGCAACGAAAATCCGAATTCCAAATGCTAATCTGTGACTAAAGTACTACTTTAAGGTGAGAGAATGTAAAATACTACCTTGGTGAGAAGTTATGGAGTTTGAATTCGATGATCTGCATCAAAATCGCCAAACTTGTTGGTGATACACCGAGTTGGTTTTTGAGTTCGCCGAGTTTTACAGGCTCTGTACAACTCTTGTATTGGGACAAACAACAGATCCAGTTAGGCTCACAGACATGTTTGGTGACTCACGGAATGGACTTTCTACTGGCCAACCTGAAATTTTCCACACTTTCCTCGTTTTAACCTGCATCACAACACACCATTATTCATAAAAGTAAGATCCTAAATGTTTAAGACCTTAGTTTGCCTCCCAAGAAGCGCCTTATTTACCGTCGTGGCACGACGCAAGTCATTGCTCAAGTTTCGTTGTTGGGGTTGGCCAGGTCGTCATTAGGCCGCCCTCTGTTTCTCTACGGATGGAGTTGAGGCAACACATAACTCATCAGGACCTCGAGCAGTTGGACAGCTTCAGAATGAGACTAGATAATTCATTTCATTCCTTCGATGTCTGCTTTCAATCCCTCCAGCTCTTTGTCTTGCTCAGTCACCTTGCAGAGAATTGTTGAGAGTATTCCCTCAATGCGTTTGATTTCCTTGTTCTCATTTTTTCTTCTATTATGAGGGGGAATGTATTTATCCTTCCTTTTGCAATGAGCTTCGACCTTCACCATTGTTCTTTTTAACTCATCCATTTGAGTCATTAGTGTGATCATCAAGAGATCTTTTTCAACCTCTTGGCTCATATTAACCATATTGTCAAGACGTTAGACTATTATTATATATGGCTGCTTTAATGTCCCACTAGGAAGGAGTTGGTCAATCAACATCTTGGTTCTGGGGCCAAGACTTCGGTAGAAGCAATCAAGAAGGATCGTGCCGGGAATTCCGTGAGTGGGGCATTGAGTTAGTAGTTCTTTGAATATTGCCCAATGTCTCATGGATCCGCTCATCCTCCAATTTCTTGAAGGTTAGGATACGATCCTGATACACCATTACCTCTAATGGAGGAAATTACATTAGCTCCCGAATATTTCTAGCTTTCCCTTGTTTAGATTACAACAAATCACAAAACAAAACTAAGAATTAAGTTACTGAATTACAACTAAGAAGAACATAAATTCTACTAATCTAAAAATTCTCAAATAACACCATTCCCCGGCAGCGGCGCCATTTTAATGCTTATTGTGACCAACGACACTAACCTACGGTATGAGTTTCTACGATCGTTGATAATATAGTAACCCAACTAAAGGTTGGGCTTGTGTCCCAAGGGAGTGGTTTTGAGAATTAATAGAAAAATAAAGTTTAGCTCTAATTAGTCGCAGCTAAAGACATTAACGAGTAAAAACATAGTAAATTAAAGGGGGTGAAACGAAAGTGTCAAATACCAATTGGGGGTTTTGTAACAAGTAGTAAAAACAACAAATATAACAATAAAATCAAGTATGGGGAAAAGTTCTTGAGGTGTGACCGCAATACAAGTTGAGATAAATCATTCGGTACATGCTTTCGATAGAAATTTTGCAAGATAATAGTGACTAGGCTAAGCTTTAGATGGAAATAAGTTCCGTCTCCGGCAACTTACCCCGTTTCAAATGTGTTCCTCTCGTACACCCATTTACAGCATGAAGGCCAGCCTACACCTTACCCACTCACTCTCTCGAGCTGAGTTTTAGGATATGGGACAAGGGCTTGCCATCTCGGACTGAACCTCATGTCAACCCACTCCTTAAGCCATCAGTCTAGTGGTCTTGGTTTCACGACCTCCCTCTCGGGCAAGCCGAAAACACATGGGTGATTTTGTATTTGCAACTACAAACCCATTAAATTAAACCACAACCACTAGTTGAAATCACCAATAAAATACATCTAACCTATCAGTAAGCAAGACCCCAACAATAATATCAACACATATTTGCTAAATCACACCCCAAGAATGGGGGTTTTTAGCCACACATCAAGAAATAACAAAATACACCTAAAATGATAATAAAATCAAATGAGTGTAATGAATTAAACCTTGATTTAAGAAAAGGAAGAAGAATGGAGAAGACCCACTTCCAACTTGGGGAAGATGAAATCCTTCTTTCTTCGAGTCTCCCACAAAACCCTCTCCAAACTTGAGAGAAAAATATCCCAAAAAGTACTATTCTATTCTGAAAATTATAATAATAATTTGAATCTCAAAAATTAATAAAGAGTTTAATATTTATTGACTTCAGAAATTAGTGTTGGCGGATCGCTTGGCGAGGTTAGTCTATGTCCCCGAATGGCTCGGCGGCTTGCCCTTCTTCTATTTGATCGCCGTTTCGTGCTTGCCTTCAGCATCTTCACATTCTGGACCATTGGATGGTATAGTATTGCTTCACGTAACTATTCGGCGAAGCGTCGACTACTTTTTTCATCGCTTTTTTGATCCTTCTCCTTCAGGGCTTCGCGTACTTGAACAAATGGCGGAGTGCATCCCTTCGGTGAATCGCCAAGTGTGCTTGGCGATGCTCAGTCTTCAGCTTCTTCGTTCTTTTCAGCCTTTTTGTTCCTTTTTGTGCCTAAGTGTCCATGCTTTCACTAAAACTTCAAATACCTGAAACTTAAGAGTTTTCATTAGATATTGAGACAAAGTTAGCATATGAGGGTACTATTTCTACAAAAATAAAGCCCTAAATGAGTCCAATTTGTGGACTCATCAATGATCCCAAGGGGAGATATTGCAACACCCCAGAAATTTTTTGAACTAAGACTCAAACCATCCTTCATTGTGAATAGGATTTTACCGAGGATTATAAAATTTCTTCAGTGTTAAGGTCACTAGATGTAGCACCTTGAGTTCCAGGAAGAACTAAAGAGAGTTCATTCAAGTCATTCCTAAGTTCTTCTAAGTTTTGGGTCAACTTCAAACGACCATAACTTTCAGTACAGAATGAGTCAGTGGCCCATAAGATATCAAATGAAAGGTCTTTGAATTATATTTCCAACACCACTGAGTTCGCAAAGTTTCAAGGTCAGATAAGTGAGATATGCCCTTTTGAAGTTGGGTTGTCCAAATAAGGAACGTTACTCGAAAATAGTTAGGGGTATTTTGGTCTTTTCCTTACCCAATCAGATTTAATTCATTTTAGTAAGGTTTTAGGGGTCTAATCTGATTAGGTTCATTTTTATAATCCTAATACACGCCTAGAGTTTTAGTTGAGAGTTCAAGAAGAGAAAAGAAGGGAAAAGAGGATAAAAGAGGAAAGGATCATGCCGCTCGTCGAGATTCATCATGGCGCTCGTCGAGATTCTTGAGAGTTGTTGCGGATTTTCGCCATGGATTTGATCCCTAAGAGGTATGTAAGTTTCCATAGTGTTGGGTTCATTCACCCACACGCCAATCATGATTTTCATATTCGAATTCGTCCATAAAGATTGAAAGATTAAGCTCTTGTTAATTGTTCTTGAAGTTTCATTCTAAATCTTATTTTATTGGGGTTTTGATAAATTCTTGAGATAAAAGTGAGTGTTTTGAGGGCTTTATTGAGTAAATTAGAGTGTACTTACGTTGAGTAATCGAATCCAAGTGATTGGAGAAGAAACCGTTCGCTTCTAGGCGAGTTAGGGTGAGAAAACGAGCAGAGAAAGTTGTCGGGATTTTCTGGGTTGGAACCTGACCCCCTACGCAAGACAGTGTGCCCCAACCACACCTCTGTAGGTAGAGGGCTGGCGCCCTGTGCCACTCAGTGCACCAGGGTCGCCTGCCCCCACCCCTTCTCCGTCGTTTCACCCATTTGAATCTTTTAAAAGGGTATCTTCAAGCCTTATCGATTATAAGCACTCTAATCTACTTCTAAACACCTATAAATCATTCCTAACATGATCATAACCTTAAATTCATAATTCAAATTCAAGGTAGAGTTAAGAGTTATGTCTTGAGAGTTCTTTCGAACATTTTGAGTAAGTCCATTTGAGTCTTTTTTATGAGTCTTCTACAATTTCAAATTACTTGTTTCAAGACTCAAGCAAGTGAGTATGAGAGTGAGGAGAATGTATTTACGAGTCTACTTTATCATCACAAGATTCTTCATACCATGAACCATAACTCTTGAATTCATAATTAACATTCAAGAGAGAGTTAAGAGTAGAGTTCAAAAAAGCTTTTGAGTTCAATTGTGAATCCATTGAGATCAATTATAGATTTGAACTAAGTTTTGAGAAAGTAAGTATGAGAATGGGAAGAGTTGTATACATTAGTTCCATGTTATTATGTAGACCCTCGAGTCGAATCGTTCATGCCCATAAATTCTGCATGAACTCGATAAGTTGAGTATCTTTGAGAGGAGCAGTATCTTCGAGTTCTAAGTTTTGAGTATTGAGTTCCTAACCCTTTTTAGATTATATTCCTACTTATGGGACTATTGCATATTACCCATGAAGTCCTTGAGTTAAGTTGTTCATGCCCATAATTCTGCATAAACCCTCTGAGTTGAGCATTCTTGAAATGAGTAGTATCATTGAAATTCTTGAGTTTCGAGTATTGAGTCATGGTTATTGAAAACCTTGAATTGAGTCGTTCACGTCCATAATTCGGCATGAACCCTGTTTTAAGAATTCTTTTTACAAATTATTTTAAAACTTGTTTTAAAAACTTGAGCACTGTGTTGAGTAAGAGTAAAAGTGAAGTTCATTTTCATCAAAAGAGTATATGGGAACTAAGTATTCCCAAAGAGTAAATATTTTCACAATTAAACAAGAGAGGAAACACCGATTTCCAAGAGAGCCTTTAAGCTATTTTTTGAGTAATTATCTCAAACCACATAAAGAGTTATGTTTTTAAATGTATAAGCTAGTTACATTTTGAGAGTAGTATTGAGCACCGATTTAGGGACTAGTTTGAGTTCAGATAATTCAAAGTCTCCATAAACCGTGTAGCCAGCATGGATAGAAAAGGGTCATACTTTTTAGATTATTCCTTAGTATTTTTTAGCATAGACTAGTGGATCCACTTAGTATTTAGGTTCTATACCCCCGGTAAGGTATAGGACGGCCCTGGCATCGTGAGGCAAGACGTTGTATCATCACATAGCTCATAGTGATGGTTGTCGATTAGAGAAACTCCCACAGAGATATTTTGTATTTTTATATACACAAAGTTTACTTTGTATTTTCATATACAAGTAGAGTTTATCTTGTATCCTTGCATAAAAAATAATTACTATTCTATTTTTCAATACATTGAGTTGCTTTCTACTATTTTAAAAGCTTTCCATATATTGCATTTGTATTGTTGCTTTATATTGAGTTGAGTATCCAAAGTTGAGTACCCAGAGTCGAGTATCTGATAATTGAGTTGAGCCTTATTTTACTGAGTTGAATATCTTATTGTTGAGTTGAGCCTTATTTCACTGAGTTGAATATTTAATTTTTGAGTTCAGCTTTATTTCGCTGATTTGAATATCTTACCATTGAGTTGAGCCTTATTTTTTCTATGTTGAGTTTAACTATGTCTCTTTGAATTGAGTTGAGTTGAGTTAGTTGAGAAGAGGTAAAATATGTTTCTTTTCTATCAGTTCAAGCTTATGTTTATGCTTTAGAATTCCCTTTACATGCTCGTACATTCCATGTACTGAGCGATTTGTCATGCATCGTTCCATGATGCAGGAATAGGTACTCAGGATCAGCAACAAACGTTTCGTGGATACCTTATGCAATTCGAGTTGGCTATGGTGAGCCTCTGATCAGTCCATAAATTAGACTCATTTAGGACTATATTTTGATAGAATTAGTGTCCTCAAATGCATATTTTATCTTAATATCTGCTGAAAACCCTTAAGTTTTAGGTATTTCGAGTTTGAGGGAAAGCATGGACACTACTTGGCCAAAAAGGAAGAAAGCCAGCTGAAAGAACGAAGAAATAAAGATATGAGAATCGTCGAACCCATTCGGTGAGTCGCCAAAACATCATGTCCTCTCTTTTGTTCTAGTGTGTAGAGCCCTGAAGGAAAGGATCAAATCGACGGTGAAAAAGAGCAGTTGGCATATCGTCAAGCAGTTCCGCAGAGTAGTACAATGTCGCCAAATGATCCAAAACAGGNTAAAGATGAAACTAACTATGTTTGAAATAAGCCTCTAACTAACTAGAAGTGTTGGGATATGCCCCAACTAAATCTAGGAAAACTTGAAACTAAAGACTAAAGCAAAAGAAACAGATTTGTCATCATCGGAGTATGAGAAATTACCACTGATACTGCAGAGCTGAAGATTGGGAACCAATCTATGCGTGATCTGGAAGCTGAGGACCTGAACCTACATCACGAGAAGATGTAGCACAGAGTGTGTGTCAGTACTTGAAAGGTGCTGAGCGAGCATGCAACATAGAGTAAAGCTGAATAATAAATATAACTGAACAAGCATATATTTGATCAATGATAAGAGATAAGCATGATACTATAGTAAGACTACTGAACATGAAATAACTGAATGCAATGACCAAGTTTATAACATGCTGAACCTGACTGTAAAAAATAACATAGTCAATACAATATAATCTGACTGTGGGAGCGACTAATAATCGACATAAAATCACATGAGCTAAATGTGGAGTTCGATGTATGCTCCCCATCGAGAGGACCTAATATACCATTGCAGAGCTGGCGTGATCACTAAAATGTAATGCCCATAGAGGGGACTTATAAACCTGCAGGGGCATGTAGTTTTGTGACTATTTTGGTACGTTAAACCATAGTCCGCTCGGTCTAAACCTACTCCCACTTAGAATGTATATAAGAAATATTATGACTTAAATGCTGAAGTATGGGATAACTCAATTACTGACATGCAAACTCTGAGAATGCAACAATTATAATAGATAATGTGACATTCGTAAACAAAAGCATGCATATACGTTAAGACTGACCTAACATGTGTAATTCATGAACTAAACGAATCTACACAACTAGGGTTCTAAATATCCTGTAAGAAACTAAGAAACAATATGATAACCGGATTTGGATCATTCTAACATCTAAAACCCAACAATCTCTAACATTCAAGAAACCCTAGGTCTAGATAATATTAAGGGAATCAAGATTTTGACTGAAATCTAGGAACCTAATGGGTGAAAGGAATCCACTATTGAAATCACACACATGGTGACGAATTCCACAGAGAAATCT
Source organism: Solanum stenotomum (assembly GCF_019186545.1). Lineage (NCBI taxonomy): Eukaryota > Viridiplantae > Streptophyta > Magnoliopsida > Solanales > Solanaceae > Solanum > Solanum stenotomum. Next base: position 23,277,605 of record NC_064285.1, on the reverse strand, counting down.
TTTGATTTCGGGACTGGAACTGATGAAAAATTGCTACGTTCTTGAACTAGGGCTGCTCGACTGTCTCCTCTATTTTTCCTTATGTTTCGCATGATTTTGGTTAATAATTGATTAGGTTAGGTTCTAATTAGTTTACTACGCTAAAACTGATCAAAACCATGTAGATTAGGGGTCCAACGCATAGGGAAAGTACCAAACAACCCTTGACTTAAAAGTTGTCAGGACAACTGATGAACCAGACTGATAGACCGTGGATGGACCAAAGGTCCGTTCTGGTCGGCCACCGTCGATACTGGAATCTAAATTTCAGGGGTCTGACCCACGGACCTTGGCTTGACCTACGGTCCGTAGGTTTCGGCATGGGTTGACCCTTAGCTAATTTTCTGGGGAGTTCTGGGAGGAGGTTGCAGGTGGTGAACCACGGACCACCGGAACGGACCGTGGGTCACCCTATGGTCCGTGGGTGGCAACTGGGGGTTGTACCTGAAACTTCTGAAAATCTACATTTTGGTAGTTCTATCATACGGGGTGTTACATGATAAGACCAACCTTGTTCCATACCTAGTCCAGCCGTCATTCGAGGACGAATGATATTCTTATTGTGACCAATGACACTAACCTACGGTATGAGTGTCTACGATCATCGATAATATAGTAACCCAACTAAAGGTTGGGGTCGTGTCCCAATGGAGTGGTTTTGAAAATTAATAGCAAAATACAATTTAGCTCTAATTAGTCGTAGCTAAAGACATTAACGAGTAAAAACATAGTAAATTAAAGGGGGTGACACGAAAGTGTCAAATACCAGTTGGGGGTTTTGTCACAAGTAGTATAAACAACAAAAATAACAATAAAATCAAGTATGGGGAACAGTTCTTGGGGTGTGATCGCATTACAAGTTGAGAAAAATCGTTGGGTACATGCTTTCAATAGGAATTTTGCAAGATAATAGTGACTAGGCTAAGCTTTAGATGGACATAAGTTACCTCTTGGGCAACTTACCCCATTTCAAATGCGTTCCTCTCGGACACCCATTTGCCGCATAAAGGCCAGCCTACACCTTACCGCACTCACTCTCTCGAGCTGAGTGTTAGGATATGGGACTAGGGCTCACCCTCTTAGGTTGAACCTCATGTCCACCCACTCCTTAGGCCATCAGTCTAGTGGTCTTGGTTTCGCGACCTCCCTCTCGGGCAAGCTAAAAACACATGGGTGGTTTTTTATTTGCAACTACAAACCCATTAAATTAAACCACAACCACTAGTTGAAATCACCATCAATTACATCTAACCTATCAACAAGCAAGACCTAACAATAATATCAACACATATTTGCTAAATCATACCCCAAGTATGGGGTTTTTAGCCACACATCAAGAAATAACAAAACACAGCTAAACAGATAATAAAAGCAAATGGGTATAAGGAATTAAACCTTGATTTAAGCAAATGAAGAAGAATGGAGGAGACCCACTTCCAGCTTGGGGAAGATGAAATCTTTCTTTCTTCAAGTCTCCCACAAAACCCTCTCCAAACTTGAGAGAAAAATATCCCAAAAGGTACTATTCTATTCTGAAAATTATAATAATAATTCGACACTCAAAAATTAATAAAGAGTTTAGTATTTATAGACTTCAGAAATTAGTGTTGGTGGATCGCTCGGCGAGGTTAGTTGATCTCGCCGAATGAGTCGGCGACTCGCCTTTCTTCTGTTTCATCGCCGTTTCGTGCTTGCCTTCAACATCTTCACATTCTAGACCATTGGGCATTATAGTACTGCTTTGCAGAACTATTCGGCAAAGTGTCGACTGCTCCTTTCATCGCCTTTTTAATCCTTCTCCTTCAGGGCTTCGCGTACTGGAATAAAGGGTGGAGTGCATCCCTTCGGTGAATCACCAAGTGTGCTTGGTGATACTCAGGCTTTAACTTCTTCGTTCTTTTCAGCCTTTTTCTTCCTTTTTGTGCCTAAGTGTCCATCCTTCCACTAAAACTTTAAATAACTAAAACTTAAGAGTTTTCATCAGATATTGAGACTAGCCTTTTTCCATTGAGGTACCAATGCACTGTATGTGTCATAGAACTCTCTAATCCAGCTTGGTATGTAAGAGCCACGATGCCTTGTAAAGATTTGAAACTTGTGGTGTTTCAGGCACTCCATCACCTCTAGATACTTGTCAATAACCCCATTTATGGAAAGTCATTTCTCCTCGATGATCATTTTCAGACCAACCGCCTTTGATCTATTCGTTGATCCATGTTGGGGACCTTGTACTGGAGGTGCCAACACTAATTATTGTTCTAAAGCTGAAAGAGTTGGAGAGGTGGATTGACTATCTCTGATCCGATGTGGATCATGTATCATTTTGGAACGTAACTCAGCCCTCCTTGCCTCTATCTGGTACTTTTCGTCAGACTCTGCACTCTCACTGTTATATGTGGGTGGCTTGGTGGTGTAGAAGCATGTGCTGTTAGAGCTTGCATCGGATAATTTGAAGGTTTTGCCCTTTCCCTTGCTTTTTGAAGTTGTGGTAGCCTTGCCCCTGGGTGGAGGTGCGCTTTCACTTATCACAATGCCTTTTTCCCTTAATCTGGTCGATCGCTTGGCCATGCCTGCAAAATGTTAGAGAGAATTGTCAGTAATTACATTGTAGCACAAAATTACAGACAGAATCGCCGATCTAATCAGTGAATCGCCGAACCTCTTTGGCGATCATGAATATGTCCGCCGAAAGTTACAGAGCCCAGGGTGCTTAAGATATGAAATTAAGGGCTATTTAGGACTAGTAAGCGAACCGCTGAAAGATTCAGCGAGCTCAGCTCAGCTCGCCGACTGACCTAACGCCTGAGATTCAACTCACTTTTCAAAATCGATCGTACAAACCTCAAAAACAAAATTAGACTATGCATTAATGATATTCAGCCCCAGACCCATAGCACCCATTCATGGTCAACACCCATTATGCATAGTTCACAAAATTTAGTTTCAAGGCAAGCGGAGTGAAAAAGGAATTCGAACAGTAAAAGAAACTAAGCCCCAATTTACAAATCAGAAGCAGGCATTCAAAAAATTTCTACTCATATAAGAGAGATCTAACACATATTAATAGACACCTAGATTGCAGATGAGGTTGAACTTTTCAAAAGCGAACAGGGCATTTCCAGAAACTAACCTTTTTGCTGAGTAAACAAAATTGTAATGCTAGGCGGCAACGAAAATCCGAGTTGCAAGCGCTAATCTATGACTAAATTACTACTTTAAGGTGAGAGAATGTAAAATGCTACCTTGGTGAGAAGTTATGGAGTTTGAAAGTGAGAAAGAATGAAGAAGTGTGACTGTTGGCAATATATGCTATTCAATTTGTGTCTATTTAGCGACGTTAGTCGCACTCGCCAACCCACACGGTGATTCACCGAGAGGTCATTTATCCCGCACTTTCTTCAAAATCTTAAACTTTCAGGGGGTGAATTCGACGATCTGCATCCAAATCGCCAAACTTGTTGGCGATGCGCCGAGTTGGTTTTTGAGTTCACCAAGTTTTACAGGCTCTGTACAACTCTTGTATTGAGCCAAACAGCGGATCTAGTTAGGCTCGCAGACATGTTTGGTGACTCACGGAATGGACTTTCTGCTCGCCAACCTGAAATTTTCCACACTTTCCTCATTTTAACCTGCATCACAACACACCATTATTCATAAAAGTAAGATCCTAAATGTTTAAGACCTTGGGTTGCCTCCCAAGAAGTACCTTATTTACCATTGTGGCATGACACAAGTCATTGCTCAAGTTTCGTTATTGGGGTTGGCCAGGTCCTCATTAGGCCGCCCTCTGTTTCTGTGTGGATGGAGTTGAGGTAACGTATGACTCATCAGGTCCTCGAGCAGTTGGACAGCTTTAGAATGATACTAGATAATTTGTTTCATTCCTTCGATGTCTGCTTTCAATCCCTCCAGCTCTTTGTCTTGCTCAGTCACCTTGCAGAGAATTGTTGAGAGCATTCCCTCGATGCGTTTGATTTCACTGTTCTCATTTTTTCTTCTATTATGAGGGGGAATGTATTTATCCTTTCTTTTGCAATGAGCTTCGACCTTCACCATAGTTATTTTTAACTCATCCATTTGAGTCATTACTGTGGTCATCAAGAGATCCTTTTCAACCTCTTGGCTCATTTTAGCAATATTTTCAAGCTGTTAGACTGTTATTATAAATGGCTGCTTTAATGTCTTGTTAGGAAGGAGTTGGTCAATCAGCATCTTGGTTTTGGGGCCAAGACTTCAGTAGAAGCAATCAAGGAGGATCGTGCCGGGAATTCCGTGAGTGGGGCATTGAGTTAGTAGTTCATTGAATATTGCCCAATGTCTCATGGATCCGCTCATCCTCCAATTGCTTGAAGGTTAGGATACGATCCCGATACATCATTACCTCTAATGGAGGAAACTACATTAGCTCTAGAATATTTCTCGCTTTCCCTTGTTTAGATTACGACAAATCACAAAACAAAACTAAGAATTAAGTTGGTGAATTACAACTAAGAAGAACAAAAATTCTACCAGTCTAAAAATTCTCAAATAACACCATTCCCCGACAGTGGTGCCATTTTGATGTTTATTGTGACCAACGACACTAACCTACGGTATGAGTGTTTATGATCGTCGATAATATAGTAGCCCAACTAAAGGTTGGGGTCGTGTCCCAAGGGAGTGGTTTTGAGAATTAATAGAAAAATAAAGTTTAGCTCTAATTAGTCGCAGCTAAAGACATTAACGAGTAAAAACATAGTAAATTAAAGGGGGTGAAACGAAAGTGTCAAATACCAATTGGGGGTTTTGTAACAAGTAGTAAAAACAACAAATATAACAATAAAATCAAGTATGGGGAAAAGTTCTTGGGGTGTGACCGCAATACAAGTTGAGATAAATCATTCGGTACATGCTTTCGATAGGAATTTTGCAAGATAATAGTGACTAGGCTAAGCTTTAGATGGAAATAAGCTCCGTCTCGAGCAACTTACCCCGTTTCAAATGTGTTCCTCTCAGACACCCATTTATAGCATGAAGGCCAGCCTACACCTTACCCCACTCACTCTCTCGAGCTAAGTGTTATATTATGGGAAAAGGTCTCACCCTCTAGGACTGAACCTCATGTTCGACCCACTCCTTAGGCCTATCAGTCAAGTGGTCTTGGTTTCGCGACCTCCCTCTCGAGCAAGCCGAAAACACATGGGTGGTTTTGTATTTGCAACTACAAATCCATTAAATTAAACCACAACCACTAGTTGAAATCACCATTAAAACATATCTAACCTATCAGTAAGCAAGACCCCAACAATAATATCAACACATATTCGCTAAATCACACCCCAAGAATGGGGGGTTTTTAGCCACACATCAAGAAATAACAAAATACACATAAAATGATAATAAAATCAAATGGGTATAATGAATTAAACCTTGATTTAAGAAAAGGAAGAAGAATGAAGAAGACCCACTTCCAACTTGGGGAAGATGAAATCCTTCTTTCTTCAACTCTCTCACAAAACCCTCTCCAAACTTGAGAAAAAAATATCCCAAAAAGTACTATTTTATTCTGAAAATTACAATAATAATTCGACTCTCAAAAATTAATAAAGAGTTTAATATTTATAGACTTCAGAAATTAGTGTTGGCGGATTGCTCGGCGAGGTTAGTCTATGTCGCTGAATGACTCGGCGGCTCGCCCTTCTTCTATTTCATCGCCGTTTCATGCTTGCCTTCAGCATCTTCATGTTCTGGACCGTTGGGTGGTATAGTATTGCTTCACGTAACTATTCGGCGAAGCGTCGACTACTCCTTTCATCGCTTTTTTGATCCTTCTCCTTCAGGGCTTCGCGTACTGGAACAAATGGCGGAGTGCATCCCTTCGGCGAATCGCCAAGTGTGCTTGGCGATGCTCAGTCTTCAGCTTCTTCGTTCTTTTCAGCCTTTTAGTTCCTTTTTGCGCCTAAGTGTCCATGCTTCCACTAAAACTTCAAATACCTGAAACTTAAGAGTTTTCATTAGATATTGAGACAAAGTAAGCATACGAGGGTACTATTTCTATCAAAATAAAGCCCTAAATGAGTCCAATTTGTGGACTCATCAATAATCCCAAGGGGAGATATTGCAACACCCCAGAAATTTTTTGAACTAAGACTCAAGCCATCCTTCATTATGAATAAGATTTTACCGAGAATTTTAAAATTTCTTGAGTGTTAAGGTCACTGGATGTAGCACCTTGAGTTCCAAGAAGAACTAAAGAGAGTTCATTCAAGTCATTCCTAAGTTCTTCTAAGTTTTGGGTCAACTTCAAACGACCATATCTTTCAGTACAGAATGAGTCAGTGGCCCATAAGATATCAAATGAAAGGTCTTTGAATTATATTTCCAACACCACCGAGTTCACAAAGTTTCAAGGTCGGATGTGTGATATATGCCCTTTTGAAGTAGGGTTGTCCAAATAAGGAACGTTACTCGAAAATAGTTAGGGGTATTTTGGTCTTTTCCTTACCCAATCAGATTTAATTCATTTTAGTAAGGTTTTAGGGGCCTAATCTAATTAGGTTCAATTTTATAATCCTAATACATGCCTAGATTTTTAGTTGAGAATTCAAGAAGAGAAAAGAAGGGAAAAGAGGAGAAAAGAGGAAAGGATCATGGCGTTCGTCGAGATTCTTGAGAGTTGTTGCGGATTTTTGCCATGGGTTTGATCCCTAAGAGGTATGTAAGTTTCCATAGTGTTGGGTTCTTTCACCCACACGCCAATCATGATTTTCATATTTGAATTCGTCCATAAAGATTGAAAGATTAAGCTCTTGTTAATTGTTCTTGACGTTTCATTCTAAATCTTATTTTGTTGGGGTTTTGATAAATTCTTGAGATAAAAGTGAGTGTTCTGAGGGCTTTATTGAGTATATTAGAGTGTACTTACGTTGAGTAATCGAATCCAAGTGATTGGAGAAGAAACCGTTTGCTTCTAGGCGAGTTAGGGTGAGAAAACGAGCAGAGAAAGTCGTTGGGGTTTTCTGGGTTGGAACCTGACCCCCTACGCAAGACAGTGTGCCCCAACCACACCTCTGTAGGTAGAGGGCTGGCGCCCTATGCCACGCAGTGCACTAGGGTCGCTTGCCCCCACCCCTCTCCGTCGTTTCGCCCGTTTGAATCCTTTAAAGGGTACCTTCAAGCCCTATCGATTATAAGCACTCTAATCTACTTTTAAACACCTATAAATCATTCCTAACATGATCATAACCTTGAATTCATAATTCATAATTCATAATTCAAATTCAAGGTAGAGTTAAGAGTTAAGTTTTGAGAGTTCTTTCGAACACTTTGAGTAAGTCCATTTGAGTCTTTTTTATGAGTCTTCTACAATTTCAAATAACTTGTTTCAAGACTCAAGAAAGTGAGTATGAGAGTGAGGAGAATGTATTCACGAGTCTACTTTATCATCACAAGATCCTTCATACCATGAACCATAACTCTTGAATTCATAATTAACATTCAAGAGAGAGTTAAGAGTAGAGTTTAAAAAAGCTTTTGAGTTCAATTGTGAATCCCTTGAGATCAATTATAGATTTCAACTAAGTTTTGAGAAAGTAAGTATGAGAATGGGAAGAGTTGTATACATTAGTTCCATGTTATTATGTAGACCCTCGAGTAGAGTCGTTCATGCCTATAAATTTTGTATGAACTTGATAAGTTGAGTATCTTTGAGAGGAGCAGTATCTTCGAGTTCTAAGTTTTGAGTATTGAGTTCCTAACCCTTTTGAGATTATATTCCTACTTATGGGACTATTACATATTACCCATTAAGTCCTTGAGTTGAGTTGTTCATGCCCATAATTCTGCAAGAACACTCTGAGTTGAGCATTCTTGAAATGAGTAGTATCATTGAAGTTCTTGAGTTTCGAGTATTGAGTTCTATGCATGGTTATTGAAAACCTTGAATTGAGTTGTTCACGTCCATAATTCAGCATGAACCCTGTTTTAAGAATTCTTTTTACAAATTATTTTAAAACTTGTTTAAAGACTTGAGCACTGTGTTGAGTAAGAGTAAAAGTGAAGTTCATTTTCATCAAAAGATTATATGGGAACTAAGTATTCCCAAAGAGTAAATATTATCACATTTAAGCAAGAGAAGAAACACTGATTTCCAAGGGAGCCTTTAAGCTATTTTTTGAGTAATTATCTCAAACCACATAAAGAGTTATGTTTTTAAATGTATGAGCTCTTTACATTTTGAGACTAGTATTGAGCACTGATTTAGGGACTAGTTTGAGTTCAGATAATTCAAAGTCTCCATAAACCATGTAGCCAGCATGGATAGAAAAGGGTAAGACTTTATAGATTATTCCTTAGTGTTTTTTAGCATAGACTAGTGGATCCACTTAGTATTTAGGTTCTATACCCCCGGTAAGGTATAGGACGACCCTGGCATCGTGAGGCAAGACGTTGTATCATCATATAGCTCATAGTGATGGTTGTTGGTTAGAGAAACTTCCACGGAGATATTTTGTATTTTTATATACACAGAGTTTACTTTGTATTTTCATATACAAGCAGAGTTTATCTTGTATCCTTGCATAAAAAATAAGTTACTACTATTTTTCAATACATTGAGTTGCTTTCTACTGTTTTAAAAGCTTTCCATTATTGCATTTGTATTGTTGTTTTATATTGAGTTGAGTATCTAGAGTTGAGCATACAGAGTTGTGTATTTAGAGTTGAGTATCCAAAGTTGATTACCTAGAGTCGAGTATCTGGTAATTGAGTCTAGCCTTAGTTTACTGAGTTGAATATCTTATTGTTGAGTTGAGCCTTATTTCACTGAGTTGAATATTTAATTTTTGAGTTCAGCCTTATTTCATTGAGTTGAATATCTTACCATTGAGTTGAGCCTTATTTTTTCTAAGTTGAGTTTAACTATGTCTCTTTGAGTTGAGTGAGTTGAGAAGAGGTAAAATATGTTTCTTTTCTATCAGTTCAAGCTTATGTTTATGCTTTAGAATTCCCTTTACATGCCCGTACATTCCATGTACAGAGCGATTTGTCATGCATCGTTCCATGATGCAGGTATAGGTACTTAGGATCATCAGTAAACGTTTCGTTGATACCTCATGCAATTCGAGTTAGCTATGGTGAGCCTCTGATGAGTTCACAAATTGGACTCATTTAGGACTATATTTTGATAGAATTAATGTCCTCAAATGCATATTTTATCTCAATATCTGATGAAAACCCTTAAGTTTTAGGTATTTGGAGTTTGAGGGAAAACATGGACACTACTTGGCCAAAAAGAAACAAAGCCAACTGAAAGAACGAAGAAATGAAGATATGAGAATCGCCGAACCCATTCGGTGAGTCGCCAAAAGATCTTGTCCTCGCCTTTTGTTCTAGTGTGTTGAGCCCTGAAGGAAAGGATCAAATCGGCTGTGAAAAAGAGCAGATGGCATATCGCTGAGCAGTTTGCAGAGTAGTACAATGTCGCCAAATGATCCAAAACACGATGATGCTAAAGGATAGAGCAAGACGGCGATGAAACCTACCAAAGGGTGGGTCACCGAGTTGATTGATGATTTCGACTAACGACGATGAATGATCTGTTGTAGCATAGATTTTTGAAAACTATAAATACTAGTTGAGAGTTGTAGCTTAGTATCAGATTTCAATATAGAATTCTTAACATAGACTTCTGAGTTCTAAGTTTGGAGAGGGTTTTGAAGAAGTTGAAGATTCAAAGGGTTTCAACTCCAAGAATTTGGACTTGGGTCTTGTGGATTCTTCATTCTTTGCTTGTTTTGAGACTTAAATCCTCATACCCATTTGAATGCAAACTCATTTTCTTATAAATTTCTATCTCTTTTACATGTCTAGCTAAAACCCCAATTCTTGGGGTGTGATTTTGTGAATATGGGTTAGATTATCTGTTGGGTCTTGCTTGTTCATGGTGTATTTGTTGTGTAAATGTGATTTTGTTTAGTAGTTTTGGTGGAACTTAATGAAATTGTAGTTGCAAATACGATTTCACCTTTGTGTTTTTGGCTTGCTCAAGAGAGAGGTCGTAAAACTAAGACTACTAAATTGATGGCCGGTGGGAGTGGGTCGACATGTGGTTCAGCTCGAGAGAGTGAACCCTAGTCCTTTTCCCACACACTCAACTCGAGAGAGTGAGTGGGCTAAGGCAAAGACTTTCTTTATGCGGCAAGTGGGTTTCTGAAGGAACCCACTTGATTCGGGGTAAGTTGCTCGAGAGAGAATTTACCTCCACTATAGTCTTGCCTAGTCACAAATATTTAACGTATTGATTATCAAAACCATGTACCAAATAGTCTAGTCTAACCCGTATTCCTATCACATCCCAAGAATCCCCTCTTCTTGATTAGTACTATTTGCATTTCTTCTTGTTTTTACTGACTTGTGACAAACCCCCATAATTAATTGACACTTTTGTGTCACCCTTTAAATTTAACATGTTTATATTCGATATTGTTTTTAGCTATGACTAATTAGAACTTGATTTTATATTTCTATTAATTCTCAAGCCCAGTCCCTTAGGACTCGACCCCAACCCTTGGTTGGGTTACTATACTATTGTACGATCGTAGACACTTGCATTGGAAGTTGTGTCTTGATTACGCAAACATCAAAATGGCGCCGCTGCCGGGGAGTGGTGTTACTTGAGAATTCTTAGATTAGTAGAATTTTTGTTCTTCTTAGGTGTAGTTTACTCACTTAATCTTTAGTTTTGTTTTGTTTGCTTGTGTGTGAATATTTCAAAAAGAATGAGTGTTAATGGTAGCAACGGTAGCCAGGTGGGCCACCAAGACGATATCGAAAATCTCAATGATGTCCAAGAGCCCAACATAAATGGTCTTCATCTCATGAGAGGTATTGGAGCTATCTGGTTACCTCTAGCCGAGGAAAATGCAGTGTTCCACATAGCGAGCACTATGTTGCAACTCTTACAACTAAAGGGACTTTTCAGCGGGTTAGCTCACGACGATCCTCACGAGCATCTTCAGAACTTCGTGGATGTGTACGGACCATTCTCGTTCAAAAACATATCTCAGGAGTTAGTCCGGTTAAGATTATTCTCTTTCTCGTTGATGGGAGAGGCGTGCAAATGACTGGTCGAGTTGCCGTGTAAATCCATCACTTCTTGGGAGGAATTGGTAACCACATTTCTGGTGCGATGTTTCCCTCCCTCGAAGATGATGACCCTTCAGGATAGCATTCAAAGCTTTAAGCGTCTTGAAGGAGAGCCTCTGCATGAGCCTTGGTTATGGTTCAAAAAGTTGATGCTTCAATGCTCAACCCATGGTTTACTGATAATATGTTGTTGCATTACTTTTACCAGAGTTTGGACACGGTAAACAGAGGGATAGCTGATCAACTTTCGCCCAGAGGCTTAATGCAGCAGCCATATGCAGTAGCAGCCCAACTTTTAGATGGCATGACAACTATCAACAGTGTGTGGTACACTCGCAAGGACCAAGTCTCTCCTCTCACCTTCAAGCTATCTATGGAGTAGATTGAAAAATATCATGAGAGAGACCAAAACATAGAAAAGATCATGATACAACTTGATATTCTATCCAAAAATTTCATGGGTGTTGGTGCCCGTGGTGTCAATGCAATTGGGGTCGAGTGTGTAAATTCTGAGTAGATAAAGTTTGAAGCCTTGTATAACGAGGAGGTAAACTTTCTAGCCAACCAAGACGGTGGCTATCGTTCAAACTACCCAAAACGAGGGTGGTAACCAAGTATGGGCTAGAGACGAAGGCAAGAAGGACCGAGATTGTGAATAGAGGGATCGTAATCTGAATTGGAAGGATAGGGAGAAGGATAGATATGTGCCTCCCCATGAGTGCCAAAAGCCCAAGGGCTCGGAAGGTGGTGGGTCTGAGGATATGCTCTCACGTGTTCTCAATAAAGTTAAAGGGTCAGACAAAATGTTAAAAGGCATGAAAGAAGATGTGTCCACCCTTAGCCAGACCGTCACATCCCTTTCAGTTTCGATAAAGCAGTTAGAGACCCAAATGGGTCATATATCGTCTTACCTCAATTCGAGACAGCAAGGGGGTTTGCCTAGTGACACTATGGTCAACCCCAAAAATTAGGTTTGAAGGTGGACTTGTGTCGTGCCACGACGTTAACTAAGGCACTTTTTGGGAGGAAACCCAAAACCCTTTAGTGTTTTATGTTGCTTTGATAAAATAATGGTTTGTTGATTATGCAGATGGATGTGTGAAAAGTGCTCAAAAAGTGCAGATTGGCGAGCAACAGGTCTAATCAGCGAATCAACGAACGGTTCGGCGACCCCGAACTAGACCGCCGTTAGACTCAAGACCAACTTACATTGGAGTTTGTAAAACTCGGCGAGAGGATGAAATTCTTAGCGAATCGTCGATAATGTCGGCGATCTCGGCGGAGACCGCCGTTTGGACTCCCACAATACATGAAGGTCCTGTAAACTTTGGTTAGGTAAATAACTACTTGGCGCTACGCTAAATAGATCAGCGATCGGGACTAATGTCGCCGAATGGGCTAAAATTGGATGATTTTGCAAGGCAAAGGTTTAAAATTCTTAAACTCATTCACTTTCCCTCACTTTTTATTTTCCCAAACTCACACCCGCACACTAGTTCCTATATTTTTTCCTTTTTAGAATATTTTTAGTGTTGATTTGTACTCGGAGTTGGATTACATTGTCGTCTAGCATTTTAATCTTCTCTTAATCGGCACCAAAGGTTGGTTTCCAAGCCCTAAGCTTCTTGTATTGAAATTTGTACTCAAATAAAATGACATTACTTTGATGATGTGTGTTGGGCCTCTCTGGTAGGATTAGAACATTTGTTTGTCGGTTAGGTTCGTAAATTTTACCTGTACTTAGTTAAATAGTTAATTCCTGAAGGTTGCACTTTAAATTGGATGAAAAATCATGGGTTGTGCATGATTGACACTGGGTCTAAGCCTAATTTGAGGTGTGCATGCCTTACTTTTGTTTTCGGGGGTTGTTGGGTTGAATTCGGGAAGTTGGGTTAAAAGCAGCCACGTTGGGTCATTTGGCGAGCTGGGTCAAGCATGCCGAACCACTTGGCGGTTCGCCTAAAGTCTCATCTCGCATTTAATTCAATGCTAAATGTTATGTTGAATTTTGTAACTTTCGGTGAGAAGGATGATGTCGCCGAACGTATTCGGTGTCTCATCGAAAGACTTCTAGTTCGCCCTTTGTCTGCACCCTTGTATTTTCTATGCACTGCACTCGGCGAACCACCTAAGTAGTTGTGCACTTCACCAACTGGTTCGGCAAAGTGATTCTGCACTTGAACTGCCTTGCTTTTGTCTGAATTCTTTCTAACTTTTTCTCAAAGCTTTGCAGAAATGGCTAGACCAAAAGTAGCAGGAAGAGATATACCACCCTGACAAACAAGAGAAATTTTTTTTAGGAAAAATACAAAGGCAACAAATCCTCCCAAAATGGATAATGAGGGTAAGAAGCCCAGTACCAGCAAGAGAACAAATCCCGAGATCCCACTATTCCCTTGTGGAGTCATGGATTCTTCACACCTATCCACTCTATTTTGGCGGCTCATGACTTGGACAATCTTAGTAAGTCAGTTGTCGCTGAATATTCTGAAGAAGCTCAGGGGGCCATTATCAAATTCTAGGCTAACACATCGGGCTCTGATGCCCATACATATGGAGTGACTATGTAGACATGATTCCTCTTTACTTCCCTCTCTGTCTTACTTTATTTTGACTTTTGGATTTTGTGTTAAATGCATTTGATGACAAATTACTTTCATTGGTGGTGGGGTGAAGCCCACCTTTGTGTGCTATTGATGTTCGTATTTTGTTTATATTTGGGCTTTGGGCTTAAAATTGTGTTAAATACTATTTTTTGTGGATGTTTGAGCTTATGGCTCCTTTTATTTTAAATTGCAAAATGATTTTGACTCGTCCAAAAAATTTTGCCACCTCTCGTGTGTTGAATTTAGCTATTCTTTTGAAATATTTGAGTCTCGGTTCTGATCAATATAATGACTTGAATAGTGCTCTCAATCGAACGAACATGAATGCCCGGCTACAATGAAGCCAAACGAAGTTGCATAGAAAATATGTGAACTCTTTGCATCTCGTTATGACTAGCCTAGTATTGAATTGAGTCTCTTGTGATGATCATTGCACAGTAGCAAAAGTGTAGAGTCTTGTTTGACTGATAGTGTCAATGCCTAGTGTGATGAGCTTACCTGTGAACTATGCATGATAGATCCTAGAATTTTCCCAATTTGTCCGATCAACTAAGTTATGCTATCTCTTGATATGATCTTAGGCAACGTCTACGAGTGTGAGCCAATTTGACATATACCTCTTTTGTGACCTACCTTGTGAGTGTGTGAACCGCTTTTGAACACCCATTGAGCTTTCCCTTTCTTTGGAAGAAACTTGATGAAAACAATGACCTTTCTTTATCCATCACCCATAATCCTCATGAAGTTGTGGTTAGTTGAATAGCCAACTTAGGCCAAAAGCCTAAGTTGGGGGTGTGGTGAAAAGACAAGGGCAAGTCAAGAAGTGCAAGGAAAGTCTCCTCTTACCAATGATTTTGAGAAAACTGGAACCCCACCATATAAAAAAAAAAGAGAAAGAGAAAGAAAAAGAATGAAAAAGAAAGTTGTGAAATAAAGTACAAAAGAAATGGGGTTTCCAAACAATTCACGGAAAGTGAATAATAGGATGACTTATGAGCACTAAAGAAAATGATGAAGGAAGAGGAAAGGAAGTGTTATGAGTACCACCTTTCATGAGTACGAAAGTCACTGAGCCTAAATGACCATACATTTGTACTCAGCCCCATTACAAGCCTTGAAAAGACTTTTTTGATCTTGAGTGAGTTGAAACAAATGTTGATTGGAAAATACAGACAAACCTATGGGTGATATTATGCAATGTGTTCTTCTTTCTGAGTGTGAACATTGCATCTGATTTTGAAGCTTTAAATTGTGAACCATTGTGTGAATATGGAATCATTCCTTGTGTGAGGGCATTTGAACACTTTGGTTAAGCTTGAACTTACATTTGAAGCAAGTATTGTGAGCATGAGATTCTTTGATATTGGTGAGTCACAACTTGAATCTTTGAGTGCACATTTGATCTTTGCATAAGTAAATTAAGTCTTGTTGTGTGCATTCATAATTGAGTCTTGTGTAGCACTGTTCGAGACACCCTTTTTGAACGGCTAAACTTGAGTTTGCTTGAGGACAAACAAAAGTTTAAGCTGGGGGTGTTGATGATTCCACAAATTGGACTCATTTAGGGCTATATTTTGATAGAATTAGTGTCTTCAAATGCATATTTTATCCCAATATCTGATGAAAACCCTTAAGTTTCAGGTATTTGGAGTTTGAGGGAAAGCATGGACACTACTTGGCAAAAAAGAAACAAAGGCAGCTGAAAGAATGAAGAAATGAAGATCTGAGAATCGCCAAACCCATTCGGCGAGTCGCCAAAAGACCTTATCCTTGCCTTTTGTTCCAGTGTGCTGAGCTCGGAAGGAAATGATCAAATCGGTGGTGAAACGGAGCAGTTGGCGTATCACCGAGCAGTTCCGTGAAGTAGTACTATGTCACCCAATGATCCAAAACACGACGATGTTGAAGGATAGAGTAAGATGGCGATGAAACCTACCAAAGGGCGGATCACCGAGTTGATGGGTGATCTCGACTAACAATGCCGAATGATCTGCTACAGCACAGATTTTTGACTATAAATACTAGTTGAGAGTTATAGCTTAGTATTAGATTTCAATATAGAATTTTTAACATAGACTTCTGAGTTCTAAGTTTGGAGAGGGTTTTCAAGAACTTGAAGATTCAAAGGGTTTCAACTCCAAGAATTTGGACTTGGGTCTTGTGAATTCTTCATTCTTTGCTTGTTTCGAGACTTAAATCTTTATACCCATTTGAATGCAAACTCATTTTGGTACAAATTTCTATCTTTTTTACATGTCTAGCTAATACCCCAATTCTTGGGGTGTGATTTTGTGAATATGGGTTAGATTATATGTTGAGTCTTGCTTGTTCATGGTTTATTTGTTGTGTAAATGTGATTTCGCTTAGTAGTTATGGTGGAACTTAATGAAATTGTAGTTGCAAATACGATTTCACCTTTGTGTTTTCGGCTTGCTCGAGAGAGAAGTATTAAAACTAAGACTACTAAATTGATGGCCGGTGGGATTGGGTCGACATGAGGTTCAGCTCGAGAGAGTGATCCCTAGTCCTTCTCCTCTACACTCAGCTCGAGAGAGTGAATGGGCTAAGGCAGAGGTTGTTCTTCATGAGGCAAGTGGGTGTCCGAGAGGAACCCATTTGATTTGGGGTAAGTTTCTCGAGAGAGAATTTACCCCCACTATAGTATAGCCTAGTCACAAATATTTAACGAATTTATTATCAAAAGCATGTACCCAATAGTCTAGTCTAACCCGTATTCCTATCACATCCCAAGAATCCTCTCTTCTTGATTAGTACTCTTTGCATTTCTGCTTGTTTTTACTGACTTGTGTCAAACCCCCATAATTAATTGACACTTTTGTGTCACCCTTTAAATTTAACATGTTTATATTCGATAACGCTTTTAGCTATGACTAATTAGAACTTGATTTTATATTTCTATTCATTCTCAAGCCCACTCCCTTGGGACACGACCCCAACCCTTGGTTGGGTTACTATACTATTGTATGATCGTAGACATTTGCATTGGAAGTTGTGTCTTGATTACGCAAACATCAGCCCCCTTGCTTCCGGAGGGTTCCACTTGTACTTTCAGTTGTATCAATTGTTAGGATGTCGTGGGTCGTGTCCCGATTCCAACTTTGTTAGTTAGAGGCTTCATATATAGACAATAGAGGTTCAGAAGTCTGTTCATTTACTTTGTTAAATGTTTTAAAGACTTAGGTTATCTATTTTATGGGGAGTTGAATATATTATGTTTATTTAGAGTTAATCATTCCAGTTTTTAAGCTTTTGCATGCTTTAGTTAGTCTTTCGCTTGTAGTCAGCCAGGATGACAGTTCGCTCGGGACCAACAATTGTTCTTGAGTGTTGGTCACGTCCAGAGTGTATACTCGGGTCGTGACATAATATTCCAAGTAAATCTATTTATATGGAATTAACACCTATTCCACATAATGCCAAGAACCACCTTTTTAGCCTACTAAAGATGGACTGCTCAAAGAAGATCAATCTTTCCTCACCCTCCCAGACCCACTATGAACCAAAATCTGGAAAATGAGATGAATCCTCAAAACCAATTCCCAATTCCATTTCCTCCATTCCAATCAATGCCAACAACAATAGGGGAGACCACATTCTATGCAACAGAAGCTCCACCACAAAACTTAATACCACAATCCTGGCTGGAGGTGGGACTCCATGGACAAGCTCTGTCCTTCTTAGCAATAGTGGAGGGTCTGGAAGTAATAATTGTAGCACAAAACCCAACCTTCCTAGAATAGGTGGTCTTAGAGGGTATTGTAGTGACGAAAAAATGAAAATGAAATTCTGACAATAAAGAACACCAAGTTTAATGTGGAAAAATCCTTCAAACCGAAGGTAACCACCACGGAATCAACAAGATTCTAATTGCTTCACTATAACAATAAGAGAGTTACAAATATTCTTATAATGGCTACACAACTAGTGCCAAAAGAGAATAAACAATAGCTACACCAACAAACAATAAATAAAAAGAAACACCACCCACATGAAGCTGTTGTTGGGGACCTAAAACGGAATCTTGCTTACCTTCGAATCCGATCTCCACCGTTCAAATCAACCAACAAGATATTAGAAAAACGCAGTCCAAATTTCAGCCTGATCTAACGGTAGGTTGATCAGGAAACGCGATCCAACAATTGGAGAAAAAGACTGTAGCAAAAGAACCATTTTTCTTCTCTCTTCTCTCTTGTTGAAAGATCTCTCAAAAAACCTCTCTTATGTCCTAATGTCTTCCAAAGACAATACTAATGAGCAATTGAACTATTCTCTCAAGACCATCCTCTATTTATAGGGTTGTGATTTTCCTTACAAAGCCAAAACCAACTCCAAATATAATTACTATTCCAAACCTTTTCCTAATAGAATTGGAAACCAAATAAAGAGAATAATTTCAATCCTTTTCCAAGTAGGATTAGGCAATGGGCCTGTGGCTGGAACATGGCCCATAGTCCAACAAACTTCCCCTCCAGCCAAGGGGCCAAATGGACTTCAAGTGGAGGAACTTTTGACAGGCTTCCTGCCACACTTCTACAAAACTCATGCTTGTCTACGATGGCTTTTTCCACTTACCTCTATGAGTATCTAACATGACTTCATCATAACCTTCAGTTTCTCCCATGTTAGTCAATAGAATATCCTCATTAGGAGAATAGCATGTTGAGCTTCGCTTCTCCCTAGTAGATCTTCTACAAGAGGTTTCTAGGCATTTGAAATTGTCATCTCAACATTAGTTGGTTGATGATCAACCACAACATCATCAATAGGATCATATATAGGTTCTACACCTTGATCATTATCTGCATCATTATCTTGTGTTCCTTCATATGCAAAAGATGTATCAATAATAGGGATTGGATCAACATCAACTAAGCTCTCATCAATATGAGAATCTGGTTTCTCAGCCTTGTCCATATCTTCAATTGTTTGATCTTCAAAGAATACAACATCACGACTTCTAATGAGCTTTTTATCACTTGGATCATAAAAGCAATATCTAAACTCATCTTGACCATAACCAATAAAGATGCACTACTTAGTTATAGCATCCAATTTCGACCTCTCATCTTTGGGAACATGCGCACAAGCTTTACACCCAAATAATTTCAAGTGATCATAAAAAACATCCTTACCAAACCAAACTCTATTTGGAACATCACCATCCAAAGCAACAACACGCAGGAGACAAATTGATAACATAAGCAGCAATGTTAAGTGCTTCAGCCCTAAATGAATTTGGAAGTTTAGCCTCTGAAAGCACGCATCTAACTCTCTCAACTAAAGTTTTGTTCATCCTTTCTGCCAAGCCATTAAATAGAGGAGTCTTTAGAGGAGTTTTCTGATGACGAATTCCTTGCAATTTGCAATAGTTATTAAAGGGACCAATATAGTCACCACCATTATCAGTGCGAATATATTTTAATTTCTTTCTCGTTTGTCTCTCAGATAAGGCTTGAAACTCCTTAAACACATGAAGTACTTGATCTTTGGATTTTAAAGGATATACCCAAATCTTGCGAGAATGATCATCAATGAAAGTTGCAAAATAAAGCGCATCACTTTTTGCCTTCACTTTAAAAGGACCACATAAATCAGAGTGTACTAGCTCCAGTAGCTCTGACTTTCTTGAAGGAGGATGACTATGAAATGAAACTCTTTTCTGTTAACCAACTAATCAATGAACACATCTTTTCACCTTTGCTTGTTTCACACCAGCAAGCAAATTCTTCTTTACCAAACAGGTGATCCCATCTCGCTCATATGACTAAGCCTCGTGTACCACAATTCTGATAAAGTCTCACCTTCACCAAATTTATAGAGTCACCAAGAATTGATCCTTGTGTCATGTAAAATTTGAATGCTTTCATCCTCGAGCTACAATCAATGAGCCTTTGGTGAGCTCCCATTGGCCATTGAACAATACATTATGATAGTCATCATCATCTAGTTGTCCTACAGATATCAAATTCACGGTAATATCTGGAGCATGCTTGATATTCTGAAGGACTAACGTTGAACCAATATTGGTTTTCAAAACACTGTGCCAACACCAAACACCTTAACCTCACCAGCATTACCCATTTTTAACACCTCAGAGTTAATAGAAGTATAAGATGAAAAGAAGTATTTTCTTGGTGTGACATGTGATGTAGCTCCAGTATCCACTATCAAACTTGTATCTTGAGATACAAAATCGATGACATCTTTATCACAAGCGAAGATAAGGTCATATCGGACAACAACAACAATGTTGTTTCCGTTATTTTGTTCTTTTTTCTGTTCTTTAAGATCTTGCTTCAACTGTTTGCAAAATCTTCTAATATGTCCTTTCTTTCCACAATGATAGCATATAATAATTTGTTTTCTGAATCTTCACTTTCTTCTTCTTTTACCTCTACTCCTTAGATCTTTTGTATTATCTGTTCCTCGATCTTCTGTATATAGAATATCTGAATGTGAGGACGTGCCTTGAGATTTTCTTCTAACTTCCATTAAACACACCACTTTTTTCATATTACATAGTCACCTTACCATCAGGAGCAGAATTTGTTAAAGAAACACGAAAAGTTTCCCAAGAATCCGGTAGAGTATTAAGAAACCAAAGTCCTTGTATTTCCTCATTAAAATTAACACCCATTCCTAATAGTTGAACAAGAATACCTTGAAAATAATTTATGTGATCAAGAATAGGACTTCCCTCCTTGTATTTAAAGGTCATCAATTGCTTTAGCAAGAACAACTTGTTATTGTCAGTTTTTGAAGCATAAAGCTTCTCCAACTTTTCCCACAGTGTCCTAGCATGTGTCTCATTCACAATATGGTTGTGAACATTATCTTTAACCCATTGTCTTATATATCCAGATACTTGTTGGTGCTTGAAATCCCTATTTTCATCGGTCATAGTCTTAGGTTTATGAGCAACAAAAATGGGAAGATGCATCTTGTTCACGAACAATAGATCTTTCATTTTGCTTTTCCATATGTTGTAGTTTCTTCCGTTTAGACATACCATCTTACTCATATTCCCCTTCATATAGAGAACCTGGCTCTGATACCAATTGTTGTGATGAAAAAATGGAAACGAAATTCTAAAAATAGAAAACACCAAGTTTAACGTGGAAAAACCCTTCAAACCAAAGGTAACCACCACGAAATCAACAAAATTCGAATTGCTTTACTATAATAATAAGAGGGTTACAAATATTCTTCTAATGGCTACACAACAAGTCCCAAAAGAGAACAAACAATAGTTACACTAACAAAATATAAATAGAAAGAAACACCCCCCAAACACAGTTGTTGTTCGGGACCTAAAATAGGATCTTGTTGATATCTGAATCCGATCTTCATCGTTCAAATCAACCACCAAGATGTCAGGAATACTCAGTGAAAATTTCAGCTCGATCCAACAGTTAGTTAACCAGAAAGCGGGATCTAAAGGTTGCTAGTCAGAGAAAAAGACTGCAACAAAAGAACATTTTTTCTTCTCACTTCTCTCTTGTTGGAAAGCTCTCTCAAAACACCTCTCTTATGTCCTAATGTCTTCCAAAGACAATAATAATGAGCAATTGAATTATTCTCTCAAGACCATCCTCTATTTATAGGTTTGTGCTTTTCCTTACAAAGTCAAAACCAACTCCAAATAGAATTATTATTCCAATCCTTTTCCTAATAGAATTGGAAACCAAATAAAGAGAATAATTCCAATCATTTTCCAAGCAGCATTAGGCGATGGCCCTTTGGCTGGAACATGGGTCATAGCCCAATATGAGACTAGTTTGGGAGGCCTACAATAACCACATTTGGATGTCCTCGGTAATCCAACCCTCGTTCTCTGTGGCGCTTCCCCAACTTTTCTTCTGAAATGTCGCTTTTCAACCTACTGAACCAGTTCCAAGCCAGGAACATATTCATATTCAACCCCTCTTCTTCCCCCCAGCAAGCTCAGTAGGTAGCCATCTCTTCTTGGATCAACCCGATGGTGGGCCAGGAGCCACACCAACCCAACAAGATAGTCGATGGTTTGAACATGAACATCCCTAACCATGTAGCTTCGTCCTCTTAGCTACCACCTCAACCTCATCCACCCTCTCCCCGATAGTCAAAAGACCAAGCGTAGAACCAAATCCCAATATGTAGGAGCTAGAAGAAGCGGTGCAATTGATGAGAGAAACCAAAATGGAAATTTGGGTACTAAAAAGGTAAATGTAATGCTATTCAAAGAACAATTCGAAAAAAATGCATACTAATACGTCCACCAAATCTAAGAAAAGCATCACTAGATATACTTGACCCATGCTCTTCGGAGATAGGGAACATCATTGTAGTATTGAACCCGACCGTAAGGATGTGGACTCTCTTAGATGTGAGACCAGTACCGCTGATAGTCCCACCAAACCTGAATTGATCAACGAACTTTATAATTTGGAACTGTAGGGGCTATAATGGCTACGATTTTCGAAGAAACTTTAGATAACTAATTGATTGGCATAGATCCCCGTTAGTAGACTTAGTGGAAACAAAAATGCAAGAAAACCAAGTATTGCTAGACGAATTTCCTTTTACAAAAATGATACAAGTTCCATTTGTTGGCAATGCTGGAGGACTGGTCATTCTATGGGATGATAACATACTGGAAGTGTACAATATTGCAACCTCTAGACAAGAAATTCATGTTATAGTTAAGGTATGCTCTACTAATAACTTCTGGTTATTTAGTTGTATCTATGCTAGTACACACAGGAATACTCGAAAAGTATTATCGAATAATCTAAAAAACAATCAAAAGTACGCAAAATTGTAGCTGGCTACTAGGAGGGGATTTTAACGAACTGATGAGTGATTCTCACAAATCTGGAGGTAGGCCAACTAAGATACCTCGAATGCTTGAATTTTGGGAAACAGTCAATCAATGTAATTGGATAGACTTGGGGTTCAAGGGGAAAATACATGTTATTAAATAAGTGCTTCAAAGATAAAAGTAAGGTGATTCTAGAACGACTTGATTGTTTCCTAGCTAATAATTAATGGCTCCAAGAGTTTCCGAATGCGCAAGCCCACCATCTACCAAGGATGCACTCGAATCACCGCCCACTTCTTATTTCTCTATTCCAAAACAACACTAAACACCGACACAATGTTTTTTGATTCGAAACAATGTGGACAACACATACTGACCTCAAAAACATCATACAAAGATGTTGGGATAGACACCAAAACATTAGAGATGCAATCCCAGACTTTGCGAATGAAGTCTCCATATGGAATAAATAAACTTTTGGTAACATCTTCCAAAAAAAAAGGAATTTACTAAGACGTAAAGGGCATTTAAAAATCACCTAGTTACCAATGTAGTACCTTTCTAATGAATCTCGAACTAGAACTCACCCAAGAGTTTAACCAAGTCCTCAAACAAGAGGAAGATTTCTGGAAGTTAAAGTCTAGAGTCAATTGGTTAAACGAAGGGGATTCAAATACAAGATTCTTTCATACTACAACCTTGAATAAGAGAAGAAGGAACCAAATCATAGCATTGGAAAACAATAATGGCTCTTGGGTTTACGACCTACCAAGTCTCATAGAGCTAACTTTTGACTTCTTTAACACTATATTCTGCATTTTATTAGAAAAAGTTTCCTACCCTAAGAGTGTCATAAATACCAATGATATTACCACCATAATCCCAACAGACTTGGGTCGTTCTCCAACAAGTGAGGAAATTAAGAGGGCTGTATTTTTGGTCTAACCTTTTAAAATCTCTGGCCCGAGGGGTCTACATCTCTCATTCTTCCAAAAATATTGGGACATAATCGGTGAATCAATCATCTTACTCTGCTAATAAGTTTTCCAAGATGGAAAAATTCCTAAGGACATTTACTAGACACTTGTATGCTTAATACCCAAAATTAAAGGAGCCAACACACTGAGATATTTTCGACCCATTAGTTTATGTAACACAACTTACAAAATTATCACAAAAATTATAGCAAATTGCATGAAACCAATAATGAACAACCTCATAGGACCTTGTCAATCAAGTTTCCTTCCAAATAGGCAAGCCACGGATAATGCGATAATAGTCCAAGAGACTATATCTCATTTCCAAAGGATAAGGGTAAGAAAGCTAACATGATGATCAAAATCAATCTAGAAAAAACTTTTGACAAAATAGAATGGTCCTTCATACGTGAAACACTTATATATTTCAAATTCCCAAGGAACCTTATCAACATAATTATGTCATGCGTCTCATCGAGTAGTGTTGCCATCCTAGTTAATGGAGACCATGCTGACTACTTTGAGCTAACAATAGGCATTAGACAAAGAGATCATATATCCCCATACATATTCATTTTATGTATGGAAATGTTGTCTAGGGAAATAGAGGTGGATGTTAGGAGTGAATGTTGGCGCCTAGTAAAAATATTGAAATAGGGACCAACTTTGTCCCACCTTTTCTTTGTAGATGACATGATTCGCATGACTAATGAGTAGGGCAGACTTGAATAATGTTACAACCATAATCTCTAAAAATTGTGGTAAGGAACAAAAAAGTGATATATCCAGCATACTAGGTATTAAAAGGAGTTCCTCCTTCGGTAAATATCTAAGATTCACAATATTTACAAGAAAACCTACACTAAAGGACTTTCAATTCATAATTGACAACCTTAACAAAAAAATAGCAGGGTGGAAAACTAAATTCTTAAACATTGTGGGGAGAACTACCCCTGCCACTGGTTGTCTAAACAACATGCCTACCCACATAATGTAGTTCATTAAACTCCCAAAAGCAATAAAAAAAATCGACCAAATCTAAAGGAACTTCATATGGGTTACCACTAGTGATAGTAAGAAAACATATGGTGGTCTGGGAGTCCAAAAAACCTGAAACTAAGAATAAAGCTCTACTAGCCAAACTAGCATGGAGAACATACACCAATAATTCCTCTCCATGGGCATCCTTGTCACTCAATAAATACTCTCCTAAAAGACTGATAACAACTAGTATTTTAGAGAATCTCTCACACATCAAGAGATGGAAAGGCTTAAGAAGGGGATGAGAAACGTGCCTCAAAGGTCTAAATGGTCGATACGAGATCAAATGACTATGTCAATATGGCATAATAGATGGTAGTACTTTGAGAGAAAGCATCGATAGGCCTCTAGTAAAATCAGAAGAGACAGTGAATGCTAGAGATATTATCACCCCTAATGGAGCATGGTTACTAAATAAATTATCTGTTTAGCTACTCAGTCCAATTAAGGAATTAATATATGGTAATTTTGATGTTTGCGTAATCAAGACACAACTTCCAATTCGAGTGTCTAAGATTGTACAATAGTAAAGTAACCCAACCAAGGGTTGGGTTCGAGTCCCAAAGGAGTGATTTTGATAATTAATAGGGAAAAAAAATAGTTCTAATTTGTCGTAGCTATAGACATTATCGAATATAAACATACTAAATCTAAAGGGGCTGATGCAAGCATCAATTATCAATGGGGGGGGGGGGTTATTGTATTAATTAACAACTACAAACAGCAAAAATATACGAAAACTAGATAGAGACCCGGGATTCTTGGGA
The DNA here is from genome assembly GCF_019186545.1 of Solanum stenotomum. NCBI lineage: Eukaryota > Viridiplantae > Streptophyta > Magnoliopsida > Solanales > Solanaceae > Solanum > Solanum stenotomum. Next base: position 23,252,230 of record NC_064285.1, on the reverse strand, counting down.
TGTGATAGGAATACGGGATAAATTAAAATATTGGGTACATGCTTTTGATAGTAAATTATTGTGTATTTGTGACTAGGATAGACTATAGTGGGGGTAAATTCTCTCTCGAGCAACTTACTCCGAATCGACTCGGTTTCTCTCAAACACCGAGTTGCCACTTTAAGCATAGTTTCCGCCTTAGCCCATTCACTCTCTCGAGCTGAAATTGTGGGAGAAAGACTAGGATTCACTCTTTCGAGCTGAAACCATGTCGACCCAATACTACCAGCTATCAATTTAGTAGTCTTAGTTTTACGACCTCTCTCTCGAGTAAGCTGAAAACACAAGATGAAATCGTATTTGCAACTACAACTCCATTAAGGTCATACACAACTACTAAACTAAATCACATTTAAAAAACAAATAAACTATCAACAAGCAAGACCCAACAGATAATCTAACCCATATTCACAAAATCACACCCCAAGAATTGGGGTTTTACCTAGACATGTAAAAGAGATAAAAATTTATACCAATATCAGTTTTCATCAACTGGGTATGAAGAATTAAGTCGTAAAACACATCAAGAGTGAAGAATCTTCAAGACCTAAGTTCAATTTCTTGGAGTTGAGACCCTTTGAATCTTTAAGGTCTTAGAACAAAGTCTCCAAATCCCTTTAAAACTTACACTCTCTAAAAGCTGTAAAGAGTTCTAAGAATAATAGTGATATGATATTAAGCTAGAAATTTAAACAAGCATTTATAGTGTTTGAAAATGTGCTATGAAGGACCCTTCAGCAAAATTAGTCGGGATCGCTAATACATTCGGCGATCCGCCGTTTCGTCAATTTCATCGTCTTCCTGCTTTAGCCTTTAGCCTCTTCACGTTTTGAGTCGTTGGGCGATATAGTACTGCTTCACGAAACTGTTCGTCGACACGCCGACTGTTCCATTGCATCGCCAACTTGATCTTTTCCTTTAGGGCTCACTGCACTGGAACAAAAGGTGATCTCCAGACCGATACACGACTCGCCAACTGGGCTCGACAATCTTCAGGCCTTCATTTCTTCGTTCTTTTTAGCCGTCTTGTTCCTTCTTGCCATGTAATGTCCATGCTTTGCCTGAAACTCCAAATACCTGAAACTTAAGGATTTTCATCATATATTGAGACAAATTATGCATTTGAGGACACTAATTCTATCAAAATATAGCCCTAAATGAGTCCAAATTGTGGACTCATCAACACCCCCAACTTAAACATTTGCTTGTCCTCGAGTAACTCGAGTTCATCTATTCAAAAAGGGTGTCTCAAATAGTGCTACACAAGAATCAATCATGAATGCACACAACAAGACTTACTTTACTCATGCAAAGATCAATTGTGCACTCACAGATTCAAGTTGTTACTCACCAATATCGAAGAATCTCATGCTCACAATACTTGCTTCAAATGCAAGTTCAAGCTCAACCAAAGTGTTCAAATGCCCTCACACAAAGAATGATTTCATATTCACACAATGGTTCACAGTTTAAAGTTTTGGAATCAAATGCAACGCTCACACTCAAAAAGAGGAACACAATGCATAATTTTACCCATAGGTTTGCTCGTATTTTCCAATCGATATTTGTTTCAGCTCACTCAAGATCAAAAAGGTCTTTCAAGGCTTGTAATGGGGCTGAGTACAAAGGTATAGTCATTTAGGCTTAGTGGCTATAGTCCTCATGAAATAAAGGTTGAATAACACTCCGTTTCATCTTCTTTCATCATTCTCATTTATGCTCACAAGTAGTCCTATTATTCACTTCCCATGGATAGTTGGAAACCCACCAATTTTCTTTATACTTTGATAACTTTATTCCACAACTTTTTCATTCTTTTTCTTTTTCTTTCTCTTTTTTTTTTGTATGGAGGGGTTCCATTTTTCACAAAATCATGGGTAGAAGGGACTTTCTTGTATTTCTTGATTTGCCTTCTCTTTTCATCACACCCCCAACTTAGGCTTTTGGCTTAAGTTGGCTATTCAAACAAACAACAACTTCATGAGGATTATGGGTGATGGATAAAGAAAGGTCATTGTTTTCATCAAGTTTCTTCCAAAGAAAGGTAAGGCTCAAGGAATGTTCAAAAGAGGTTCACACACACTCACAAGGTAGGCCACAAAAGAGGTATATGCCAAATTGGCTCACACTCTTAGAAGTTGCCTAAGATCATATCAAGAGATAGCCTTACTTAGTGGACCGGACCAACGGGGAAAATTCTAGGTGTTATCATTCATGTTTCACAGTAAGCTCATCAAACAAGGCATCGACACTAAAGTCAAACAAGACTTCACACTTCCGCTAGTGTGCAATGTTCATCACAAAAGACTTGATTCGATAGTTACCTAGTCATAACAAGATGCAAGGATTTCACATATTGTCTATGCAACTTCAATTGGCCTTGTTGTAGCCGTGCATTCATTTTTGTTCGATTATAAGCACTATTCAAGTCATTGGTATTGATCAAACCGATACTCATATTTGCACAAAAACAGCCACAGTCAATACAAAGAAGATATGGCAAAAACTTTCGAAAGGGTCAAAAATCATTCACAATTAAAAGCATGGAACCACAAGCTCAAACATCCACAAGATGCAGTGTATAAAACACAATTTCAGCTCACAACCCAATATATAAACAAAACCAGAGAGTCACAAAATCACAAAAGGTGGGCCTCACCCCACCACAAATAAATCATTTGTCCTCAAATGCAAACAAAAATATCCAAAAGTGAAATAAAGTGAGACAGAAAGGGAGGTAAATAGGGGATCCTGTTTGTGTAGTCTCTCCATCTGTCTGGGCATCAGTGCCCGAGGTCACCTCAAGGGGGACAACAGTGCTAGATTCACCAAGGTCTATTGAGTGTGAGTCTGCCAGAAAGACATGCACCGCTCTACAAAATCTCCTGGCCCATGAAGGAATATTAGGGTCTAGGGTAATGGTATTCCCGGCAGAAGTGGGTCTCTTGCCCTTGCCTTTATTTCCAAGTGGAGGTTCTTGTCTTCCCTTCTTGGGAGGATTTAACCCACCTTCATTTTTTGTGATATCTCGTGCTCTTTTCCGGGGTGCCATGAAAATATTGGTCTTTACCATATCTTCGGGATACTCAAACTTCTCCCCACTAGACTCAACAGCATGCAAGCATAACCCCACAAGATTTAACCAATTTTAAGGCAAAAAAAATACGGGATTTTAACAATATAAACACTATGGGCAATATTTTCACAGGCATAAGCAAAAACAATTAGGATCAGAGAGGCCCAACACACATCACTAACATAAGATCATTGCAAATGAGTACACAATTGTTAAAAATAAATTTGGGGTTCGGAAAACCAACCTTAGATGCCGATTAAAATACTTTTGAAATGCTACGTGGCAATGTAATCCAACTCCGAGCACCAATCAACAACTTAAATACAGTAAAAATGCAAGAAATATTGAAATTACTAAACGGGTATGAGTTTGTGATGGTCTAACGTGAGGGAAAGTGTAGAGTTTAAAAGTTTAAACCTTTGGCCTTTTAAGAAACCATCCAATTCTCGCCCATTCGGCTACAGTCGTGGTCGCCGATCCATTCAGCTACTCGCCAAGTGGATACTTCCCTCGCCAAGTTTTACTAGACCTCCAGTTAAGCTGGGGTCCCAACGGCGAACTGGATCGCAATCACCGACCAGGTCTGTGATTCACCATTAATCTCTTGGGCACGCCGAGTTTTACAGAATCCACGTTGAAGTTGTCTTTAGTCCAACGGTGGTCTAAGTCAGGGTCGCCGACTTCTTTGACGATGTGCCGACTGGACCTTTGGCTCACCAATTTGCACTTTTCACTCACCTTCCATACTTCGACCTATACAAACAACACACCATTATTTCTTAAAGCAAAAATAAAGCGGTAAAACCTTGGGTTGCCTCCCAAGAAGCGCCTTATTTAACGTCGTGGCATGACGCAACTCTTCACTCAAGTTCCATTAGTGAGGTTTGCCTCATTTTCGTGAGGCCACCCTTCTTTTGGCTATGGGTAGGAAGAAGATAACATTTGGTCCATTTGGTACCCATAGTAACCATTCATACACATCTTTCATGTTTCAATACACAAACAACCAAAACAAAACTAAGAATTAAGTAAGTGTAACTATAATTAACAAGAAGGAAATTCAACTTAACTAAAAATTCTAAAATAACACCACTCCCCGGCAGCGGCCCCATTTTGATGTTTGTGTAATCAAGACACAACTTCCAATTCGAGTGTCTACGATCGTATAATAGTAAAATAACCCAACCAATGGTTGGGGTCGAGTCCCAAAGGAGTGATTTTGAGAATTAATAGAAAAATAAAATTTGGTTCTAATTAGTCATAACTATAGACATAATCGAATATAAACATACTAAATCGAAATTGGACGACACAAGTGTCAATTATCAATGGGGGGTTTTGTATTAATTAACAACTACAAACAATGAAAATATACGAAAACTAGATAGAGAGATGAGACTCTTGGGATGAGATAGGAATACGGGATAAACTAAAATGTCGGGTACATGCTTTCGATAGTAAATTGTTAAGTATTTGTGACTAGGCTAGACTATAATGGGGGTAAATTCTCTCTCAAGCAACTTACCCCGAATCGACTCGATTTCTCTCGAACACCAAGTTGCCGCTTTAAGCACAGCCTCCGCCTTAGCCCATTCACTCTCTCAAGCTGAATATGTGGGAGAAGGGCTAGGATTCACTCTCTCAAGCTGAATATGTGGGAGAAGGGCT
>NC_064285.1:23233163-23245340 GCF_019186545.1 Solanum stenotomum | reverse complement strand
TTTGCACTCAGCCCCATTACAAGCCTTGAAAAAACCTTTTTGATCTTGAGTGACTTGAAACAAATGTTGATTCGAAAATACGGACAAACCTATGGCTGATATTATGCATTGTGTTCTTCTTTGTGAGTGTGAACATTGCATCTGCTTCCGAAGCTTTAAATTGTGAACCATTGTGTGAATATGGAATCATTCCTTGTGTGAGGGCATTTGAACACTTTGGTTAAGCTTGGACTTACATTTGAAGCAAGTATTGTGAGCATGAGATTCTTTGATATTGGTGAGTCACAGCTTGAATCTTTGAGTGCACATTTGATCTTTACATAAGTTAATTGAGTATTGTTGTGTGCATTCATGATTGAGTCTTGTGTAGTACTGTTCGAGACACCCTGTTTGAACGGCTGAACTTGAGTTTGCTCGAGGACAAGCAAAGGTTTAAGCTGGGGGTGTTGATGAGTCCACAAATTGGACTTATTTAGGGCTATATTTTGATAGAATTAGTGTCTTCAAATGCATATCTTATCTCAATATCTAATGAAAACCCTTAAGTTTAAGGTATTTGGAGTTTGAGGGAAAGCATGAACACTACTTGGCAAAAATGGAACAAAGGTAGCTGAAAGAACGAAGAAATGAAGATTTGAGAATCGCCGAACCCATTCGGCGAGTCGCCAAAAGATCTTATCCTCGACTTTTGTTCCATTGTGCTGAGCCCTAAAGGAAATGATCAAATCGACGGTGAAAAGGAACAGTCGGCGTATCACCGAGCAGTTTCGTGAAGTAGTACCATGCCGCCCAATGATCCAAAACACGACGATGCTAAAGGATAGAGAAAGACGACGATGAAACCCACCAAAGGGCGGATCACCGAGTTGATCGGTGATCTCGACTAACAATGCCGAATGATCTACTGCAGCACAGATTTTTGAAAACTATAAATACTAGTTGAGTGTTGTAGCTTAGTATTAGATTTCAATATAGAATTTTTAACATAGACTTCTGAGTTCTAAGTTTGGAGAGGGTTTTGAAGAACTTGAAGATTTAAAAGGTTTCAACTCCAAAAATTTGGACTTGGGTCTTCTGGATTCTTAGTTCTTTACTTTTTTCGAGACTTAAATCTTCATACCCATTTGAATGCAAACTCATTTTGGTATAAATTTCTATCTTTTTTACATGTCTAGCTAAAACCCCAATTCTTGGGGTGTGATTTTGTGAATATGGATTAGATTATCTGTTGGGTCTTGCTTGTTCATGGTTTATTTGTTGTGTAAATGTGATTTCGTTTAGTAGTTATGGTGGAACTTAATGAAATTGTAGTTGTAAATACGATTTCACCTTTGTGTTTTCGGCTTGCTCGAGAGAGAAGTCGTAAAACTAAGGCTACTAAATTGATGGCCGGCGGGAATGGGTTGACATGAGGTTTAGCTCGAGAGAGTGAACCCTAGTCCTTCTCCCACACACTCAGCTCGAGAGAGTGAATGGGCTAAGGCGGAGGTTTTTCTTCATGAGGCAAGTGGGTGTCCGATAAGAACCCATTTGATTCGGGGTAAGTTTCTCGATAGAGAATTTACCCCCACTATAGTATAGCCTAGTCACAAATATTTAACGAATTTATTATCAAAAGCATGTACCCAATAGTCTAGTCTAACCCGTATTCCTATCACATCCCAAGAATCCCCTCATCTTGATTAGTACTCTTTGCATTTCTGCTTGTTTTTACTGACTTATGACAAACCCCCATAATTAATTGACACTTTTATGTCACCCTTTAAATTTAACATGTTTATATTCGATAATGCTTTTAGATATGACTAATTAGAACTTGATTTTATATTTCTATTAATTTTCAAACCCACTCCCTTGGGACACGACCCCAACCGTTGGTTGGGTTACTACACTATTGTATGATCGTAGACACTTGCATTGGAAGTTGTGTCTTGATTATGTAAACATTAGCCCCCTTGCTTCCGAAGGGTTCCACTTGTACTTTCAGTTGTATCAGTTGTTAGGATGTCGTGGGTCTTGTCCCGATTTCCATCTTTGTTAGTTAGAGGCTTCATATATAGACAATAGAGGTTCAGAAGTCTGTTCATTTACTTTGTTAAATGTTTTAAAGACTTAAGCTGTCTATTTTATAGCGAGTTGAATATATTATGTTTATTCAGAGTTAATCATTCCAGTTTTTAAGCTTTTGCATGCTTAAGTTAGTCTTCCGCTTGTAGTCAGCCAGGATGAGGATTTGCTCGGGACCAACAATGGTTTTTGAGTGTCGGTCACATCCAGAGTGTATACTCGGGTCGTGACATAATATTCCAATTAAATCTATTTATATGGAATTAACACCTATACCACATAATGCCAAGAACCACCTTTTTAGCCTACCAAAGATGGACTGCTCAAAGAAGATCAATCTTTCCTCACCCTCCCAGACCCACTATGAACCAAAATCTGGAAAATGAGATGAATCCTCAAAACCAATTCCCAATTCCATTTCCTCCATTCCAATCAATGCCAACAACAATAGGGGAGACCACATTCTATGCAACAGAAGCTCCACCACAAAACTTAATACCACAATCCTGGCTGGAGGTGGGACTCCATGGACAAGCTCTGTCCTTCTTAGCAATAGTGGAGGGTCTGGAAGTAATAATTGTAGCACAAAACCCAACCTTCCTAGAATAGGTGGTCTTAGAGGGTATTGTAGTGACGAAAAAATGAAAATGAAATTCTGACAATAAAGAACACCAAGTTTAATGTGGAAAAATCCTTCAAACCGAAGGTAACCACCACGGAATCAACAAGATTCTAATTGCTTCACTATAACAATAAGAGAGTTACAAATATTCTTATAATGGCTACACAACTAGTGCCAAAAGAGAATAAACAATAGCTACACCAACAAACAATAAATAAAAAGAAACACCACCCACATGAAGCTGTTGTTGGGGACCTAAAACGGAATCTTGCTTACCTTCGAATCCGATCTCCACCGTTCAAATCAACCAACAAGATATTAGAAAAACGCAGTCCAAATTTCAGCCTGATCTAACGGTAGGTTGATCAGGAAACGCGATCCAACAATTGGAGAAAAAGACTGTAGCAAAAGAACCATTTTTCTTCTCTCTTCTCTCTTGTTGAAAGATCTCTCAAAAAACCTCTCTTATGTCCTAATGTCTTCCAAAGACAATACTAATGAGCAATTGAACTATTCTCTCAAGACCATCCTCTATTTATAGGGTTGTGATTTTCCTTACAAAGCCAAAGCCAACTCCAAATATAATTACTATTCCAAACCTTTTCCTAATAGAATTGGAAACCAAATAAAGAGAATAATTCCAATCCTTTTCCAAGTAGGATTAGGCGATGGGCCTGTGGCTGGAACATGACCCATAGTCCAACAAACTTCCCCTCCAGCCAAGGGGCCAAATGGACTTCAAGTGGAGGAACTTTTGACAGGCTTCCTGCCACACTTCTACAAAACTCATGCTTGTCTACGATGGCTTTTTCCACTTACCTCTATGAGTATCTAACATGACTTCATCATAACCTTCAGTTTCTCCCATGTTAGTCAATAGAATATCCTCATTAGGAGAATAGCATGTTGAGCTTCGCTTCTCCCTAGTAGATCTTCTACAAGAGGTTTCTAGGCATTTGAAATTGTCATCTCAACATTAGTTGGTTGATGATCAACCACAACATCATCAATAGGATCATATATAGGTTCTACACCTTGATCATTATCTGCATCATTATCTTGTGTTCCTTCATATGCAAAAGATGTATCAATAATAGGGATTGGATCAACATCAACTAAGCTCTCATCAATATGAGAATCTGGTTTCTCAGCCTTGTCCATATCTTCAATTGTTTGATCTTCAAAGAATACAACATCACGACTTCTAATGAGCTTTTTATCACTTGGATCATAAAAGCAATATCTAAACTCATCTTGACCATAACCAATAAAGATGCACTACTTAGTTATAGCATCCAATTTCGACCTCTCATCTTTGGGAACATGCGCACAAGCTTTACACCCAAATAATTTCAAGTGATCATAAAAAACATCCTTACCAAACCAAACTCTATTTGGAACATCACCATCCAAAGCAACAACACGCAGGAGACAAATTGATAACATAAGCAGCAATGTTAAGTGCTTCAGCCCTAAATGAATTTGGAAGTTTAGCCTCTGAAAGCACGCATCTAACTCTCTCAACTAAAGTTTTGTTCATCCTTTCTGCCAAGCCATTAAATAGAGGAGTCTTTAGAGGAGTTTTCTGATGACGAATTCCTTGCAATTTGCAATAGTTATTAAAGGGACCAATATAGTCACCACCATTATCAGTGCGAATATATTTTAATTTCTTTCTCGTTTGTCTCTCAGATAAGGCTTGAAACTCCTTAAACACATGAAGTACTTGATCTTTGGATTTTAAAGGATATACCCAAATCTTGCGAGAATGATCATCAATGAAAGTTGCAAAATAAAGCGCATCACTTTTTGCCTTCACTTTAAAAGGACCACATAAATCAGAGTGTACTAGCTCCAGTAGCTCTGACTTTCTTGAAGGAGGATGACTATGAAATGAAACTCTTTTCTGTTAACCAACTAATCAATGAACACATCTTTTCACCTTTGCTTGTTTCACACCAGCAAGCAAATTCTTCTTTACCAAACAGGTGATCCCATCTCGCTCATATGACTAAGCCTCGTGTACCACAATTCTGATAAAGTCTCACCTTCACCAAATTTATAGAGTCACCAAGAATTGATCCTTGTGTCATGTAAAATTTGAATGCTTTCATCCTCGAGCTACAATCAATGAGCCTTTGGTGAGCTCCCATTGGCCATTGAACAATACATTATGATAGTCATCATCATCTAGTTGTCCTACAGATATCAAATTCACGGTAATATCTGGAGCATGCTTGATATTCTGAAGGACTAACGTTGAACCAATATTGGTTTTCAAAACACTGTGCCAACACCAAACACCTTAACCTCACCAGCATTACCCATTTTTAACACCTCAGAGTTAATAGAAGTATAAGATGAAAAGAAGTATTTTCTTGGTGTGACATGTGATGTAGCTCCAGTATCCACTATCAAACTTGTATCTTGAGATACAAAATCGATGACATCTTTATCACAAGCGAAGATAAGGTCATATCGGACAACAACAACAATGTTGTTTCCGTTATTTTGTTCTTTTTTCTGTTCTTTAAGATCTTGCTTCAACTGTTTGCAAAATCTTCTAATATGTCCTTTCTTTCCACAATGATAGCATATAATAATTTGTTTTCTGAATCTTCACTTTCTTCTTCTTTTACCTCTACTCCTTAGATCTTTTGTATTATCTGTTCCTCGATCTTCTGTATATAGAATATCTGAATGTGAGGACGTGCCTTGAGATTTTCTTCTAACTTCCATTAAACACACCACTTTTTTCATATTACATAGTCACCTTACCATCAGGAGCAGAATTTGTTAAAGAAACACGAAAAGTTTCCCAAGAATCCGGTAGAGTATTAAGAAACCAAAGTCCTTGTATTTCCTCATTAAAATTAACACCCATTCCTAATAGTTGAACAAGAATACCTTGAAAATAATTTATGTGATCAAGAATAGGACTTCCCTCCTTGTATTTAAAGGTCATCAATTGCTTTAGCAAGAACAACTTGTTATTGCCAGTTTTTGAAGCGTAAAGCTTCTCCAACTTTTCCCACAATGTTCTAGCACGTGTCTCATTCACAATATGGTTGTGAACATTATCTTTAATCCATTGTCTTATATATCCACATACTTGTTGGTGCTTGAAATCCCTATTTTCATCAGTCACAGTCTTAGGTTTATGAGAAGCAAAAACGGGAAGATGCATCTTGTTCACGAACAATAGATCTTTCATTTTGCTTTTCCATATGTTGTAGTTTCTTCCGTTTAGACATACCATCTTGCTCATATTCTCCCCCATATAGAGAACCTGGCTCTGATACCAATTGTTGTGATGAAAATATGAAAACAAAATTTTAAAAATAAAGAACACCAAGTTTAACATGGAAAAACCCTTCAAACAAAGGTAACAACCACGAAATCAACAAAATCCAAATTGCTTTACTATAATAATAAGAGGATTACAAATATTCTTCTAATGGCTACACAACAAGTCCCAAAAGAGAATAAACAATAGTTACACCAACAAAATATAAATAGAAAGAAATACCACCCAAACACAACTGTTGTTCGGGACCTAAAATAGGATCTTGCTGATATTTGAATCTGATCTTCACCGTTCAAATCCACCAGCAAGATGTCAGGAATACTCAGTGAAAATTTCGGCTCGATCCAACAGTTAGTTAACCAGAAAGCAGGATCTGAAGGTTGCTAGTCAGAGAAAAAGACTATAACAAAAGAACCCTATTTCTTCTCCCTTCTCTCTTGTTGAAAGCTCTCTCAAAACACCTCTCTTATGTCCTAATGTCTTCCAAAGACAATAATAATGAGCAATTGAATTATTCTCTCAAGACCATCCTCTTTTTATAGGCTTGTGCATTTCCTTACAAAGTAAAAACCAACTCTAAATAGAATTACTATTCCAATCCTTTTCCTAATAGAATTGGAAACCAAATAAAGAGAATAATTCCAATTATTTTCCAAGTAACATTACGCCATGGCCCTTTGGCTGGAACATGGGTCATAGCCCAACATGAGACTAGCTTGGGAGGCCTACAATAACCACATTTGGATGACCTCGGTACTCCAACCCCCGTTCTCTGTGGCGCTTCCCCAACTTCTCTTCTACTAATTCCCAACTTGGGAAATGGCGCTTTTCAACCTACTGAACCAGTTCCAAGCCAGGAAAATATTCCTATTCCACCCCTTTTCTTTCTCCAGCAAGCTCAGTAGGTAGCCATCTCTCCTTGGATCAATCCGATGGAGGGCCAGGAGCCACACCAACCCAACAAGATGGTCGATGGTTTGAACATGAATATCCCCAACCATGTAGCGTCGTCCTTTTAGCTACCACCTCAACCTCATCCACCCTCTCCCCGATAGTCAAAACACCAAGCATAGAACCAAATCCCATTATGTAGGAGCTAGAAGAAGCGGTGCAACTGATGAGAGAAACCAAAACAGAAATTTGGGTACTAAAAAGGTAAATGTAATGCTATTCAAAGTACAATTCGAAAAAATGCATACTAATACGTCCACCAAATCTAAGAAAAGCATCACTAGATATACGTGACCCATGCTCTTCGGAGATAGGGAACATCATAGTAGTATTGAACCCAACCGTAAAGATGTGGACTCTCTTAGATGTGAGACCAGTACCGATGATAGTCCCACCAAACCTGAATTGATCAATGAACTTTATAATTTGGAACTGTAGGGGCTGTAATGGCTACGATTTTCGAAGAAACTTGAGATAACTAATTGATTGGCATAGACCCCCGTTAGTAGCCTTAGTGGAAACAAAAATGCAAGAAAACCGAGTATTGCTAGATGAATTTCCTTTTACAAAAACGATACAAGTTCCATTTGTTGGCAATGCTGGAGGACTGGTCATTCTGTGGGATGATAACATACTGGAAGTGTACAATATAGCAACCTCTAGACAGGAAATTCATGTTATGGTTAAGGCATGCTCTACTAATAACTTCTGGTTATTTAGTTGTATCTATGCTGGTACACATAGGAATACTCGAAAAGTATTATCGAATAATCTAAAAAAAAAATCAAAAGTACGCATAATTGTAACTGGCTACTAGGAGGGGATTTTAATGAATAAAAGAGTGATTTTGACAAATCTGGAGGTAGGCAAACTAAGATACCTCAAATGCTTGAATTTTGGGAAACAATCAATCAATGTAATTGGATAGACTTGGGATTCAAGGGGGGAAATACATCTGGTTAAATAAGTGCTTCAAAGATAAAAGTAAGGTGATTCTAGAATGACTTGATTGTTTCCTAGCTAATAATGAATGGCACCAAGAGTTTTCGAATGCGCAAGTCCACCATCTACCAAGGATGCACTCGAATCACCGCCCACTTCTTATTTCTCTATTCCAAAACAACACTAAACACCAACACAATGTTTTTTGATTCGAAACAATGAGGACAACACATACTGACCTCAACAACATCATATAAAGATGTTGGGATAGACACCAAAACATTAGAGATGCAATCCCAGACTTTGCGAATGAAGTCTCCATATGGAATAAATAAACTTTTGGTAACATCTTCCAAAAAAAAAGGAATTTACTAAGACGTAAAGGGCATTTAAAAATCACCTAGTTACCAATGTAGTACCTTTCTAATGAATCTCGAACTAGAACTCACCCAAGAGTTTAACCAAGTCCTCAAACAAGAGGAAGATTTCTGGAAGTTAAAGTCTAGAGTCAATTGGTTAAACGAAGGGGATTCAAATACAAGATTCTTTCATACTACAACCTTGAATAAGAGAAGAAGGAACCAAATCATAGCATTGGAAAACAATAATGGCTCTTGGGTTTACGACCTACCAAGTCTCATAGAGCTAACTTTTGACTTCTTTAACACTATATTCTGCATTTTATTAGAAAAAGTTTCCTACCCTAAGAGTGTCATAAATACCAATGATATTACCACCATAATCCCAACAGACTTGGGTCGTTCTCCAACAAGTGAGGAAATTAAGAGGGCTGTATTTTTGGTCTAACCTTTTAAAATCTCTGGCCCGAGGGGTCTACATCTCTCATTCTTCCAAAAATATTGGGACATAATCGGTGAATCAATCATCTTACTCTGCTAATAAGTTTTCCAAGATGGAAAAATTCCTAAGGACATTTACTAGACACTTGTATGCTTAATACCCAAAATTAAAGGAGCCAACACACTGAGATATTTTCGACCCATTAGTTTATGTAACACAACTTACAAAATTATCACAAAAATTATAGCAAATTGCATGAAACCAATAATGAACAACCTCATAGGACCTTGTCAATCAAGTTTCCTTCCAAATAGGCAAGCCACGGATAATGCGATAATAGTCCAGGAGACTATATCTCATTTCCAAAGGATAAGGGTAAGAAAGCTAACATGATGATCAAAATCAATCTAGAAAAAACTTTTGACAAAATAGAATGGTCCTCCATACGTGAAACAATTATATATTTCAAATTCCCAAGGAACCTTATCAACATAATTATGTCATGCGTCTCATCGAGTAGTGTTGCCATCCTAGTTAATGGAGACCATGCTGACTACTTTGAGCTAACAATAGGCATTAGACAAAGAGATCATATATCCCCATACATATTCATTTTATGTATGGAAATGTTGTCTAGGGAAATAGAGGTGGATGTTAGGAGTGAATGTTGGCGCCTAGTAAAAATATTGAAATAGGGACCAACTTTGTCCCACCTTTTCTTTGTAGATGACATGATTCGCATGACTAATGAGTAGGGCAGACTTGAATAATGTTACAACCATAATCTCTAAAAATTGTGGTAAGGAACAAAAAAGTGATATATCCAGCATACTAGGTATTAAAAGGAGTTCCTCCTTCGGTAAATATCTAAGATTCACAATATTTACAAGAAAACCTACACTAAAGGACTTTCAATTCATAATTGACAACCTTAACAAAAAAATAGCAGGGTGGAAAACTAAATTCTTAAACATTGTGGGGAGAACTACCCCTGCCACTGGTTGTCTAAACAACATGCCTACCCACATAATGTAGTTCATTAAACTCCCAAAAGCAATAAAAAAAATCGACCAAATCTAAAGGAACTTCATATGGGTTACCACTAGTGATAGTAAGAAAACATATGGTGGTCTGGAAGTCCAAAAAAGCTAAAACTAAGAATAAAGCTCTACTAGCCAAACTAGCATGGAGAACATACACCAATAATTCCTCTCCATGGGCATCCTTGTCACTCAATAAATACTCTCCTAAAAGACTGATAACAACTAGTATTTTAGAGAATCTCTCACACATTAAGAGATGGAAAGGCTTAAGAAGGGGATGAGAAACGTTCCTCAAGGGTCTAAATGTTTGATATGGGATGAAATGACTATGTCAATATGGCATAATAGATGGTAGTACTTTGAGAGAAAGCATCCATAGGCCTCTAGTAAAATCAGAAGAGACAGTGAATGCTAGAGATATTATCACCCCTAATGGAGCATGGTTACTAAATAAATTATCCTTTTAGCTACTCAGTCCAATTAAGGAATTAATATATGGTAATTTTGAAGTTTGCGTAATCAAGACACAACTTCCAATTCGAGTGTCTAAGATCGTACAATAGTAAAGTAACTCAATCAAGGGTTGGGGTCGAGTCCTAAGGGAGTGATTTTGATAATTAATAGGAAAAAAAAATTAGTTCTAATTTGTCATAGCTATAGACATTATCGAATATAAACATACTAAATCTAAAGGGGGTGATGCAAGCATCAATTATCAATGGGGGGTATTGTATTAATTAACAACTACAAACAACAAAAAATATACGAAAACTAGAGAGAGACCCGGGATTCTTGGGATGTGATAGGAATACGGGATAAACTAAAATGTTGGGTACATTCTTTTGATAGTAAATTATTGTGTATTTGTGACTAGGCTAGACTATAGTGGGGGTAAACTCTCTCTCAAGGAACTTACCCCGAATCGACTCGGTTTCTCTCAAACACCAAGTTGCCGCTTTAAGCACAGCCTCCGCCTTAGCCCATTCACTCTCTCGAACTGAATTTGTGGGAGAAAGACTAGGATTCACTCTGTCGAGCTAAAACCATGTTGACCCACTACCACCGGCTATCAATTTATTAGTCTTAGTTTTACGACCTCTCTCTCGAGCAAGCCAAAAACACTAAGATGAAATCGTATTTGCAACTACAACTCCATTAAGTTCATACACAACTACTAAACTAAATCACATTTAAACAAAAAATAAACCATCAACAAAGAAGACCCAACAGATAATCTAACCCATATCCACAAAATCACACCCCAAGAATTGGGGTTTTACCTAGACATGTAAAAGAGATTAAAATTTATACAAATATCAGTTTTCATCAACTGGGTATGAAGGATTAAGTCTTAAAACACATCAAGAGTGAAGAATCTTCGAGACCTAAGTTCAATTTCTTAGAGTTGAGACCCTTTGAATCTTCAAGGTCTTAGAACAAAGTCTCCAAAACCCTCTAAAAGCTGTCAAAAGTTCTAAGAATAATAGTGATATGATATTAAGCTAGAAATTTAAACAAGCATTTATAGTGTTTGAAAATGTGCTACGAAGGACCCTTCGGCAAAATTAGTCGGGATCGCCGATACATTCGGTGATTCGCTGTTTGATCGATTTCATCGCCTTTCTGCTTTAGCCTTTAGCCTCTTCACGTTTTGAGTCATTGGGTGATATGGTACTGCTTCGCGGAACTGTTCGGCGACACGCCGACTGTTCCATTGCATCGCCAACTTGATATTTTCCTTTAGGGCTCATCGTACTGGAACAAAAGGTGATCTCCAGACAGATCGATGACTCACCAACTGGGCTCGGCAATCTTCAGGCCTTCATTTCTTCGTTCTTTTTAGCCGCCTTGTTCCTTCTTGCCATGTAATGTACATGTTTTGCCTCAAACTCCAAATACCTGAAACTTAAGGATTTTCATCAAATATTGAGACAAAATATGCATTTGAGGACACTAATTCTATCAAAATATAGCCCTAAATGAGTCCAAATTGTTGACTCATCAACACACCCAACTTAAACATTTGCTTGTCCTCAAGTAACTCGAGTTCAACTATTCAAAAAGGGTGTCTCAAATAGTGTTACACAAGAATCAATCATGAATACACACAACAAGACTTACTTTACTCATGCAAAGATCAATTGTGCACTCACAGATTCAAGTTGTTACTCACCAATATCGAAGAATCTCATGCTCACAATACTTGCTTCAAATGCAAGTTCAAGCTCAACCAAAGTGTTCAAATGCCCTCACACAAAGAATGATTCCATATTCACACAATGGTTCACAGTTTAAAGTTTTGGAATCAAATGCAACGCTCACACTCAAAAAGAGGAACACAATGCATAATTTTACCCATAGGTTTGCCCGTATTTTCCAATCGACATTTGTTTCAGCTCACTCAAGATCAAAAAGGTCTTTCAAGGCTTGTAATGGGGCTGAGT
>NC_064285.1:23215356-23232942 GCF_019186545.1 Solanum stenotomum | reverse complement strand
TTTTTTTTTTGTATGGAGGGGTTCCATTTTTCACAAAATCATGGGTAGAAGGGACTTTCTTGTATTTCTTGATTTGCCTTCTCTTTTCACCACACTCCCAACTTAGGCTTTTTGCCTAAGTTGGCTATTCAAACAAACCACAACTTCATGAGGATTATGGGTGATGGATAAAGAAATGTCATTGTTTTCATCAAGTTTCTTCCAAAGAAAGGTAAGGCTCAAGGGGTGTTCAAAAAAGGTTCACACACACTCACAAGGTAGGCCACAAAAGAGGTATATGTCAAATTGGCTCACACTCTTAGAAGTTGCGTAAGATCATATCAAGAGATAGCCTTACATAGTAGACCGGACCAACGGGGCAAATTCTAGGTGTTATCATGCATGTTTCACAGTAAGCTCATCAGACAAGGCATCGACACTAAAGTCAAACAAGACTTCACACTTCCACTAGTGTGCAATGTTCATCACAAAAGACTCGATTCGATAATTAGCTAGTCACAACAAGATGCAATGAGTTCACATATTATCTATGCAACTTCAATTGGCCTTGTTGTAGCCGCGCATTCATTTTTATTCGATTATAAGCACTATTCAAGTCATCGGTATTGATCAAATCGATACTCAAATTTGCACAAGAACAACCACAGTCAATACAAAGAAGATATGGCAAAAAATTTCGGAAGGGTCAAAAATCATTCACAATTAAAAACATGGAACCACAAGCTCAAACATCCACAAGATGCAGTATATAAAACACAATTTCAGCTTACAACCCAATATATAAACAAAACCAGAAAGTCACAAAATCACAAAAGGTAGGCCTCACCCCACCACAAATAAATCATTTGTCCTCAAATGCAAACAAAAATATCCAAAAGTGAAATAAAGTAAGACAGAGAGGGAGGTAAAGAGGGGATCTTGTCTATGTAGTCTCTCCATCTGTCTGGGCATCAGTGCCCGAGGTCACCTCAAGGGGGACAACAGTGCCAGATTCACCAAGGTCTGTTGAGTGTGAGTCTGCCAGAAATACATGCACATCTCTACAAAATCCCCTGGCCCATGAAGGAATATTAGGGTCCAGGGTAATGGTATTCCCGGCAGAAGTGGGTCTCTTGCCGTTGCCTTTATTTCCAGGTGGAGGTTCTTGTCTTCCCTTCTTGGGAGGATTTAACCCACCTTCATTTATTGTGATATCCCGTGCTCTTTTTCGGGGTGCCATGAAAATATTGGTCTTTACCATATCTTCGGGATACTCAAACTTCTCCCCGCTAGACTCAACAACATGCAAGCACAACCCCATAAGATTTAACCAATTTTAAGGCACAAAAAATATGGGATTTTAACAATATAAACACTACGGGCAAGATTTTCACAGGCATAAGCAAAAACAATTAAGATGAGAGAGGCCCAGCACACATCACTAACATAAGATCATTGCAAATGAGTACACAATTGTTAAAAATAAATTTGGGGTTCGGAAAACCAACCTTGGATGCCGATTAAAATACTTTTGAAAAGCTACGTGGCAATGTAATCCAACTTCGAGCATCAATCAACAACTTAAATACAGTAAAAATGCAAGAAATATTGAAAATACTAAACGGGTGCGAGTTTGTGAAGGTCTAAAGTGAGGGAAAGTGTAGAGTTTAAAAGTTTAAACCTTTGACCTTTTAAGAAACCATCCAATTCTCGCCCATTCGGCTACAGTCGTGGTCGCCGATCCATTCAGTGACTCGCCAAGTGGATACTTACCTCGCCGATTTTTACTAGACCTCCAGTTAAACTGGGGGTCCAAACGGCGAACTGGATCGCAATCACCGACCAGGTCGGTGATTAACCATTAATTTCTTGGGCACGCCGAGTTTTACCGAATCCACGTTGAAGTTGTCTTTAGTCCAACGGCGGTCTAAGTCGGGGTAGCCGACTTCTTCGACGATGCGCCGACTGGACCTTTGGCTCGCCAATTTATACTTTTCACTCACTTTCCGTACTTCGACCTATACAAACAACACACCATTATTTCTTAAAGCAAAAATAAAGCGGTAAAACCTTGGGTTGCCTCCCAAGAAGCGCCTTATTTAACATCGTGGCATGATGCAACTCCTCACTCAAGTTCCATTAGTGAGGTTTGCCTCATTTTCATGAGGCCACCCCTCTTTTGGCTATGGGTAGGGAGAAGATAGCACTTGGTCCATTTGGTACCCATAGTTACCATTCATACTCATCTTTCATGTTTCAATACACAAACAACCAAAACAAAACTAAGAATTAAGTAACTGTAACTATAATTAACAAGAAGGAAATTCAACTTAACTAAAAATTCTAAAATAACACCACTCCCCGGCAGCGGCCTCATTTTGATGTTTGCGTAATCAAGACACAACTTCCAATTCGAGTGTCTACGATCGTATAATAGTAAAATAACCCAACCAAGGGTTGGGGTCGAGTCCCACAGGAGTTATTTTGAGATTTAATAGAAAAATAAAATTTGGCTTTAATTAGTCATAGTTATAGACATAATCGATTATAAACATACTAAATCTAAAGGGGGTGACACAAGTGTCAATTATCAATGGGGGGTTTTGTATTAATTAACAACTACAAACAGCAAAAATATACGAAAATTAGATAAAGAGATGGGATTCTTGGGATGTGATAGGAATACGGGATAAACTAAACTGTCGGGTACATGCTTTCGATAGTAAATTATTGAGTATTTGTGACTAGGCTAGACTATAGTGGGGGTAAATTCTCTCTCGAGAAACTTACCCCGAATTGACTCAGTTTCTCTCGAACACCAAGTTTCCACTTTAAGCACAACCTTCGCCTTAGCCCATTCACTCTTTCGGGCTGAATGTGTGGGAGAAGGGCTAGGATTCACTCTCTCGAGCTGAACCCATGTCGACCCAATACCACAGGCTATCAATTTAGTAGTCTTAGTTTTACGACCACTCTCTCGAGCAAGCCGAAAACACTAAGATGAAATCGTATTTGCAACTACAACTCCATTAAGTTCAGACACAACTACTAAACTAAATCACATTTAAATAAAAAATAAACCATCAACAAGCAAGACCCAACATATAATCTAACCCATATTCACAAAATCACACCCCAAGAATTGGGGTTTTAGCTAGACATGTAAAAGAGATAAAAATTTATCCCAATATCAGTTTCCATCAAGTGGGTATGAAGGATAAAATCTTAAAACACGTCAAGAGTAAAGAATCTTCGAGACCCAAGTCTAATTTCTTGGAGTTGACCCTTTGAATCTTCAAGGTCTTAGAACAAAGTCTCCAAAACCCTATAAAACTGAAATTCTCTAAAAACTGTAAAAAGTTCTAAGAATAATAGTGATATGATATTAAGCTAGAAATTTAAATAAGCATTTATAGTGTTTGTAAATCTGCTGCTAAAAACCCTTCGGTAAAATTAGTCAGGATCGCCGATACATTCGATGATCCGCCATTTGGTCGATTTCATTGCTTTCTTGCTTTAGGATTTAGCCTCTTCGCAGTTTGAGTCGTTGGGCGATATGATACTGCTTCGTAGAACTGTTCGGCGACACGCCGACTGCTCCATTGCATCGCCAACTTGACCTTTTCCTTCATGGCTCAGGACACTGGAACAAAAGGCGATCTCCAGGCCGATCGGCAACACGCCAACTGGGCTCGGTGATTTTCAGGCCTTCAGTTCTTCGTTCTTTCTAGCCTTCTTGTTCCTTCTTGCCATGTTGTGTCCATGCTTTGCCTCAGACTCCAAATACCTGAAACTGAAGGATTTTCATCAGATATTGAGACAAAATAAGCATTTGAGGACACTAATTCTATCAAAATATAGCCGTAAATGAGTCCAAATTGTGGACTCATCAGCTATATATCATCAACAGTAGGTGTAAAAGATCGATTATTCTGGAACCATAACCCCAAAGGAGTCTTAACAACCAACTCAGTATACAAGTTTATTAGGAGCAAGGAAATTAGGCATACTAGTAAACACAATCCTTTAAAATGGATTTGAAACTGCAATGTCCAAGCAAGATTCAATATTTACCTGGCTTTGTAACCATGGTAGACTGCCAACTTGTGATTACCTCAATTACATATGTATAAATGTTGATAAGGCATGTTATTTCTGTAACGAAACATAGACTATTAAACATATCTTCCTCAAATGCCCAATTGTACAGAACTATTGGACTGTACTGGGCCTTGACTAACTTGTCCATAGGATAAACACAAATCAAGATGTTAAGCTAGACATCTTAAAAAGTAGTAATCAGACCATAAACAAAAACTCCAAAGGGACAAGGCTTTCCCTTTCTACATGTGGAACATATGGCTAGTCACAAATGATAACTACCAAAACAAAAAAGGGCGGAAATAAATATAAGACCCCCATATGCGTATACCCTAGAGCTCCTCAGCCTAACAAACAAACACTATGCAACATACAAGGCTATTTTAACACAAGTTAAATGGAAGCCGCCATACAGAAGTTTTAAGCTCAACCCATATGGATCTAGGGATATCGACTCTTGCAAAGGAGGCATAAGAGGAGTGTTAAGAGATAGGGATGGGAATTGGATTGTGGGATTCAGTGGAAATCAAGTATTGTCAACTACTGTCATGGCTGAACTAACAGCTCTAGTGAAAGCACTTAGATTTGACATAGAGCACAAGTTAACACCCCTAGAGGTCTTTATAGATTGTGCAGAGATTATCTAATACTTAAAAGATGATCATCCATCCTACTCTAACATCTTATTTGATTGTAGGGATCTAATCTGGTAGTTAGGGAACCCTCTGGTGCAGCATAGGTACTGCAAAGAGAATCAAGTGGCGAACATCCTACCTAACTAAGGAAGACACTAAGTTAAAAATGGCTAATTCAGTTTTGATATGGGCAACACCATACCTCTATTTGCAGTGAAATTTTTGGAAGCAGATAAGACCGAAACTCTTTTTATTAGGCATATATCGCCCAATAATACTACTAACTTTTGTAATAAATCCCTACCTTCCTTACCATATAGCACTGATAATCTTGTTCTGCTACTCTCTTGTACGGATACATATTAATGAGATATAATATATTACTATCCTTTTGTACCACAAAAAAGGGATCCAGCTCCTCTCCATTTTTGTCGAAGTTCCTATTTGGATTAGTGACTCATGGCATAGGTTAAAATAAATGGCAAAGATTTAATTTTCCAAAGTAAATCTCTAACCATGATTTAACTAATAAATTCAATATACATTTAGTAATAAAAATTATTATAATCTCACAATCTTAGCAACATATTATCTTGTCCATAAATATAGGGGGAAATTCTTCCTAATAAAGTTGGTCAAACCATCAAATTGATTCATCTTGGTTCGGAGCTCGCCCATGAATGGGATACTATGAGATATAATTTGCATATTGTTTATTAGAAACTATGTTATTTAGGGAAAAAAGGCTTCCAACGAGCCAATTTCCGATGACCTCCCTCAATTTTCTTGGAAATTCACGTGTTTTCGTAGGAAAATGAAGAAAATAGGTGAAAGTTTTTAGCTTGTTGTATTTTCGTTGAACGTTGTATCGCAATATATACAAAACAATGGAAGAAAAAAGAAGCTTCTATTCTAACAACTTATCTACAACTAGCATACATATTGGCTGGGATTGTAACTAAATAATATTTCATCTACAAGGCAGAACTAATACGCGTAAATAAATGAAGCTAAAGGAATCTACTATAAAACTAGGAAGTTAAAAATGTCATTTTTCTTTGTTTCTGTTTATGCAAATCAGAGGCCCAACATCTACTAATTAATTAATAAATCCCACTATCATATACAAGACCCGATCTAGAAGGCTTTGTGGATATCACTTTGGAAGTCGAAACATTTGAACTCATAGCTTCCTACTTCATATGAGAATGGTGTTATTGTCTTCCAACACACCACTTTCCTCCTCCCTGTGCAAGTTGGAGGGGTGAAGATAAACCCCCAACTTGTGAAGTAAGTGGTCATGAGAGAGACATGGGAGAGGCTTCATGAAAATATCTGCTAATTGAAAAACAGAAGGAACGAAGTGGAGAGAAATAAGACCGGCAAGAAAATGTTGCTTGAAAAAATAGCAATCCAACTCAATATGTTTCATTCTTTCATGTAAATTAAGGTATCGAGCAATGTGAATTGCGACCTGGCTATCAGAATAAAGAGAAATTGGGAGGGAAGGTGATACAGTGAGATTAGATAAAAGCTGAACAAGACATGTGATTTCAACAACGACATGATGCATGGAACAATACTCTGCTTCAGTAGAGGAGGGGGAATCAAAGGTTGTTTCTTTGATTTCCAATTAGAGAACCCTCTAAATTGATGAGCAAATCACTAGTTGATCGACGGGTTTCTGGACAAGAACCCCAATCAAAGTCATAATAAGCTTGAATATCAAAAGAATAAGCTTATCTGAAAATGAGACCAAGACCAGGGTTTCAGAGGAGACAGTTAAGACAATGAAGACCAACTTGATAATGAGGCACATGAAGAGTTTGCATGCATTGACTAAGGTGCTGGACTGCAAAACAGAGATCTGGTCGTGTGTCAGTGAGAAAGTTTAACTTCCCAAACAAACATAAAAAGATAGTAGGATTAGAAATAATTTCAAGAACATCAGCTTGAAGTTTTCTACACGGTTCAATTGGTTAAGAAGTTGGTTTCTTGCTGAGACAATCCAATTCATATAGGAGATCAAAGGTAAATTTCCTTTGAGTAACAATAAGACCTATGTTTCCCTGATTAATTCGAGTCCAAGAAAGTAGTGAGCAAGACCCAAGTCTTTAATGTTGAATTCTGAATCTAGGAATACCTTGAGCTCAACCAATTCAACCAAATCATTTCATGTAAGAAAAATATCATCAATATAAACTCTAGATGTAGTCATTTTAGAAAATAGTGAGTAGCCTTTGAATTGGAGGGCTGCAGTGATCCTTGCGTACCACTTATGTGAGGCTTTCTTTAAGCTATAGAGAGACTAGTTCAACTTGAAAATAGTATTAGGAGCAAGAGATTGCATACCAGTAGGTATTTGTATATAAACCTCCCCTTGTAGAGTCCCATGTAAAAGGCATTATTAATATCACATTGGAAATTATCCCATCCATTCTTAATTACTATTGCTAATAAACATCTCACAGCGGTCATTTTGACACATGTCCAACATTCCTATCTACTTACTTTAATATGCACATGCATAATAATGCATACTTGACTAATTTACATCTACATCTTTTTATTTACGTTATTTACTTTATCTTCTTTGCCACTTTGTCTGCTATTTGCATCTTATCTTCATCATCTTCTTTTACTCTAAATCGACATCTGGAATTATGTTATCTTCACCATTACATTTCAAACATATGTGATCAGGATATTTATGTCCGATTAATTTGCAATATCTGGTTAGTAACTCTGTCGAAATAAATCCTGCCTTTAGTGCTCTCGTCGTAGGTCGTTCTTCTGGCTTAAGTAATGACAAAATTCATCTCTGGACTTCATCCATATCTTCTTTCCTTAGCTCTCTTGAATTGGAATAAATCATTAGCTGATCTCTTGCATAGTAGCTCCATATAGCGTTTTCATTTAAATAATTATTTGCTAGCTCCTGTATGATAGTTGATATACCAATTATTTTTTTGTTGGCATAAAAACTTGGTATCTCTATTCTTCATATCTCTTCTTGTTGTCCGATGTTCTCGGGTTTAATCATCTCTTTAGTCAGTCCTATCTTGATAACCTGTATTGGAGGTTTTATTTCCTCGTATAATATCTCCGCTGGTGCTGTATAGAATTTTATATAAAATAAATTTCCTTTTGTAACTCTTTTGTATGTGACGAATGCTTTGTATAGCTCCGGTATTCCACTAACTTCTTTTCCGTCGTATGTGTATAGGGTATTTAACAGTCCATAGTTATAACATGTTCTTACTAAATTAGCGTTAGTTTTTGGCCGTGCAATTAACTTTTTATATCCTTGTAACTTTTGTATCAAATAATCTTGGTTTTGTTCTTTTGTAGTTGATATGGGGTTGTGGTTTAAATAAGTTTGGATTTTGTGTATATTTTTTATATAGGTTCGTGTGATGTTGTTATATGTCTTTTTCTCATTTTGGTTTTGCAAACTATCTGTGTATGTAGATGTTTGTGGTTCTATGGACATATGTCTAGGTGTCTTTTGGGTAAATGGTTTTTCGAATAGCTGGTTTAAGTTCACATTTTTATGTTGTTTATCGCTAACTTGTTTGCTTGTACCTGCAGCTATATTTAAACAAACATTATGGATTTTAAGGAGTTTCCCATCGTCTCCTTTTAGCTTCAGGTTTTTTTCGTCTTCCGATCGACATAGCTCCGCATTTTTATAGTCATGTTGCTGACTAGCTTTAGACTTCAGATTATCTTCATTAGTCTTTAGCTTTTATATCTCGTTGTCCATACTATCCACTTTTGTACAAAGTGTAGTAATGACTTTGAGTATCTTTTCAATTGTATCTTCTTCCTCAGTCTCAATCTGAGTAGCTTTGTCGTAATAGGTAATCTGCAATAACATTCTTATCAGTTTTTATTACTTCAATTGTAAATGTAAAATTTAATATATTTAATACCAATCTCCTTATTTCTTTTGTTATTACCGAGTCTTGTATTTTTCTTGTTAGCCACCATTTTACTTGTGTATTATCTGTTCTTATAATAAATTCGTTATATACAATATATGGTTCAAATGATAATAAACATTTATATACCGAATATAATTCTTTCCTATTTATTTCCCATCTTATTTCTGCATAAGTAGATGATCCTGAGTAATATCTATAATGATGTTCTATTTTTCCTTCACCACACCTATATTTTAATACTCCTCCATAACTTTTTTCACTGACGTCTGATTCTACTATATAAGTAATTTTTTTATTTTCATCCGAAAAATATAGTTTAGGTAGGTTCTTACATAATAATTTTATTTTTTGTATTTGTGTTTGGTCTTTCTTATCAAACTGGTAATCTACATCTTTCTTTAATTTTTGTTGTAATGGTTTTAAATTCTCTGCTAATTTTGGTATATATTCTCTTACTTGATTTACTAGTCTTAGAAATTATTGTAATTTCTTTTTTGTATCTAGCTGTTCATTTGAGTTAATTATTTTTTGTACTATATGTGTTTGCATTTCTATTCCATTTTTATCTATTTGTATTCCTAAGAATTCTATTTGGTTTTTCATTATGTCTGCTTTCTTTTTACTCAGACTTATGCCTGAATATTCTATAACATGTATGAATTTTTCTAATAATTTTATGTGTTCATCTTGGTTTTTAGAATATAGTAATATATCATCAATATATACTACACAATTTTCTAATTGTTTAAAGTAGTTATCCATAAAGTGTTGATATCTACCTAGTGTATTTTTATATTCAAATGGTAATACATTCCATTCATAGAATCCTTGTGGTACAGTGAATGCTATTAATTTTTTAGATTCTTCTTCTAGTTTTAAGTGATAAAATCCTGATTTTCAATCAAATTTGCTAAAATAATTATATCCTTGTATTTGTCTTATCTTTAGTATTTTATTTGGTATCGGATAATTATATGTTTTGTTTTTGCATTTAAATTTCTATAATCAATAACCATTCTGTTTTTTCCTCTTTTTTGTTCACTATGTTTATTTACGATAAATGACGGGCTTGTGTGCTTACTATTGCTTTCTTGTATATATCCTTTTTCTAGTAATTTATTTATATGTATCTTAAATTCGGTTAAATCATTAAAATTATACTTTAATGATTTTTGGGTTATTATACTACGATTATCAATTAGCTCAATTTTTACTTTTGTTTTATGTTTCTCCCATCCTTGTAAAGGATTCTCACTATATAACAATTCTAACTTATCTTGGATTATTTTTATTTTATCTATAGAGAATATAATTAATTCTATTTTAGGGTCTTCTTCTTTTATATTTTTTAATTTTTGTGTAATTTTTTCACTTTCTTTTATCCATTCTGTTGTTTTTCGTTTTTTATTATTTACTCTTTTTGCTCCTATTTTTTGTTTACATGGTATTGTGAACCATCAGTGTGTTTTTGTTATTATATGTGGGTATAATTTTTCTAAAAATGGCATTCCTAATAACATATCTTTTGTAGTTAATTCAAAGGTATATATTTCCTCTATAGTTAGTATCTTATCCATATTTGTACTTTTATATTTTTTGCCTTATATGTGATCATGCTTCCTTCATTATTAAATCATGTTACTACTATCGGTGTTTTTAATTTTTCCCATTTATCTTTTGGTAAACAATTGTATTTACATATATTAGCTTCTGCTCCCGTATCTATCATTGGTGTATAATATCTGTTGTAATATCCATCTATTATTATCTTTGCAAGTATATATATTTTCATATTTTTATCATACTAAAGTCCTTTTTATTATTACTCTTTTATTTTCATAATTTATTGTTAACTGTTTGTCTTCTAGATTATATGGTTTTACTTGTTCTAGCCATTTTATTCCTAAAATGATATTTTCATTTCCTTGATATATTTTGAATTTTATCACTATTGGTACTCCTCCGATGATTATTTCCTTTTCTGTAGTTTCTTCGGTATACATTAATGCTTTTGGTAGTTCGGAGCATGATTGTTCAATAGTTATTATTTCATCTTCCGTCACTAATTCTCTTGTAATATAGTTTTCTTCTCGTCCTGTATCTATTAATATTAAATATTTTCGTTGTTCCATTATTCCCGTTATGTAGTAATGATGTGGTTTTATATCTTCTTCCATTGATTTTTGTGGGGTTTTATCTATTCTCCTTGAGGTACTCATTTTTGATGATATTTGGGGTATCTCATTGTTTATTCTTTTCGATGTGCTTAGTCTTTCTTTTACTATTTCTAAATCTTCTTCTATATCAATTTCATTATAACTATAATCATTTTTATCTATGACTGTAACTATTCTTTCAAAGGGATCTTCTATTTTTATTTTATTTATTTTATTTTTTGCTGTTATTTTGTGTTTTGTCGTTAAAACATATAAGTTTTTACATCTAGCTGTAAATATTTTACTTCCCGGGGCTAGTTCTATTCCTGACATTTTCCAATATAATACTAATGATTTATCTATATTTCTGTCATTTACTGCTACTGAGTAATTAGCACTTATTATAAATTTAAATTTTTGGTATATGAGGTTACCTTTTACCGCACTTATTATGCTTTTTTCTATAGGTTGTATAATTCTATCATCTGCTAAGTATATTTCTATGGGTGTATCTATTCCTTCTCTAAAACATGCTTTTATTAGTATTTCTGTTCCTCCTAAATGTACATATTTAATTGGATTTTTAGCCTTAATATCTTGTATTTCTTTATTTATTATTCGTTTATTTATTATTGGTATTTTAGCTTTTCCTTTAGTGTATTTGCAATCTATGATATGTTCTCTTTGACTTACTACGTAATATTCTTCTTTTTGTCGTTTAAACCAGTTTCTTATTGTTGGTATTTCGAATATTTTTGCTACACTTAGGTCTAATTCTTTTCCTTTTATTTGCTCAAATATATTATTATCAAATATTATTTTTTGTTCTGTCGATTCTTCATCTTGATATTTTTCTTTAGTTATTATTTGTATATCTTTTTCATTCATTGATATCGTATTCATTATCTGATTCTATTACTGGATTATTTTTCA
The DNA here is from genome assembly GCF_019186545.1 of Solanum stenotomum. NCBI lineage: Eukaryota > Viridiplantae > Streptophyta > Magnoliopsida > Solanales > Solanaceae > Solanum > Solanum stenotomum. The sequence continues at coordinate 23,221,191 of NC_064285.1, read as the reverse complement.
TTTCATTTTCCGATAATTCATAGATACTATCATTTCTTTCTAATTCCTAATCTACGTACTCTATTTGTGTATATTTTTCATAGTCTATTATTATTTCTGATATTTGTTTTTTCTTTGGATTCTTAGGTAATTTACAATCTCTAGCTATATGTCCTAATTTTCCACAATTATAACAAATACATTCCGTTAGTTTTCTTTTTGGTCTATATAGTCTTTTGGTTTTGTAGTTTTTTAGGTAGTATCTTCTTCTTGGTTTTTTATATTTATATTTTGATCTGTATTTTTTATTATATTTCTTTCTATTTTTATAATATTTATCCGTACAATCAAATTGAGGTGCTGTTTTATTTTTGCAACATGCCAAGTTTTTTACTAATATTTTTTCCATTTTTATTTCTTCTTTATGTTTTTCACATAGTTCCATAAACTATTGTTGCAAGAATTTCATTCTAGCTCCTAAGGTGTTTGTTAATTCTACTTCATTCCAACTTTTTATTATTTTTGAATTAAAAGGTTCTGGTAATTTTATAAAATATAATTTTCTTATTTCTTTACTTTCTTTTGTGCTATATGTTCCTTTATAATAGTATTCTAGTTTTTGTCTATATTCGTTATTCTCGTTATTCATTGTTTTTTTAAATATTGAATATATTTATGTTCTATTTTAGATATATTATCTATTAATTGATCTAATTTTTCATTATCAGCCTTTGTGATATTAGGTTGTTTATATTCCGGGTATAATTTGTTTAATTTTCTTCTTATTTTTCTTAATTTTCTACTCGTATGTTTCTTACCGTGTTTCTTATTATCCATAGCTCTGATACCATTTTTTGGTGCGGAACTGGTAGTTGAGGAATTCATGGAAGTGGTAGTGTGGTAGGTGGGAAGTGAAAAAATTATACAAAAATTAGAAAACATAAAAGAAGAAGACCCTAAAATAGAATCCTGCCTTTAGTGCTCTCGTCGTAGGTCGTTCGTATTTTTCTTGTTAGCCACCATTTTACTTGTGTATTATCTGTTCTTATAATAAATTCAACCTACCTAAACTATATTTTCCGGATGAAAATAAAAAAATTACTTATATAGTAGAATCAGACGCCAGTGAAAAAAGTTATGGATGAGTATTAAAATAACTAACGGAATGTACTTGTTATAATTGTGGAAAATTAGATTTATCCATTAACTTTTAAGTAGTTAGTATCTTGAAAGAGTTAGGCAAAATAGACTTAACAATAATATATTCGCAGGAATTTGTCACAAATCTATAATAGCACAAAGAAAGACTAGATAATTATATTGTCCAATTATTGGTTTAGGCATCCATTTTTTACTTAATCTTTTATCCCATGTAGTTTTTTGTTTATCATATTGTTTATAGTTTTCATTATAATATTTTGGATATTCCTGATGTGCTAGTTTTCTTCTCGTCCTGTATCTATTAGTATTAAATATTTTCGTTGTTTCATTATTCCCGTTATGTAGTAATGATGTGGTTTTATTTCTTCTTCCATTGATTTTTGTAGAGTTTTATCTATTCTTCTTGAGGTACTCATTTTTTATGAGATTTGTGGTATTTCACAGTTTGGATGAAAATAAAAAATTTACTTATATAGTAGAACCAGACACCAGTGAAAAAAGTTAGACGCCAGTGAAAAAAGTTGTGGAGGAGTATACCACACTACTACTTTCATGAATTCTGAAATTACAACCATTTCTAGGACTAGTAAATAACGAAAAATTAGATCAATTAATAGATAATTTATCTAAAATAGAATATAAATATATTCAATATTTAAAAAAACAATGAATAACGAGAATAACGAATATAGACAAAAACTTAATGAAATAATTATAGCAAAAAGACAAGAATTAGAACATAGGCAAAATAGACTTAAGAATAATATATTCGCAGGAATTTGTCACAAATCTATAATAGCACCCCTTACACTTGCCCATCATGATACCTTACACTTGTACACCTACTTTATGACACACCATAACTTACTTTACACTTGTCCACTATTCCTATCTATTAGGAATGCCATTTTTAGAAAATTTGTACCCACATATAATAACAAAAACACACTGGTGGTTCACAACATCGTGTAAACAAAAAATAGGAGTAAAAAGAGTTGCCTACCCTTTTAAGTTACATATCTGTCCTTTATATAGAAAGGATTTTCGTACTCCTCCAATAATTATTTGCTTTTATGTAGTTTCTTCGGTATACATTAATGTTTTTGGTAATTCGGGGCAAGATTGCTCAATAGTTATTATTTCATCTTCTGTCACTAATTCTCTTGTAATATAGTTCTCTTCTCGTCCTGTATCTATTAGTATTAAATATTTTCGTTGTTCCATTATTCCCGTTATGTAGTAATGATGTTTGCTATTTGCATCTTATCTTCATCATTAAAAACTCTTTCAAGATACTAACTGCTTGAATATTCTATAATATGTATGAATTTTTCTAATAATCTTATGTGTTCATCTTGATTTTTAGAATATAGTAATATATCATCAATATAAACTACATAATTTTCTAATTGTTTAAAGTAGTTATTCATAAAGTGTTGATATCTACCTGGTGCATTTTTATATCCAAATGGTAATACATTCCATTCATATAATTCTTGTGGTACAGTGAATGCTTATCGTAAATAAACATAGTGAACAAAATAGAGAAAAAAATAGAATGGTTATTGATTATAGAAATTTAAATGCAAAAACTAAAACATATAATTATCCGAATCAAATAAAATACTAAAGATAAGACAAATACAAGGATATAATTATTTTAGCAAATTTGATTGTAAATCAGGATTTTATCACTTAAAACTAGAAGAAGAATCTAAAAAACTAACAGCATTCACTGTACCACAAGGATTCTTTGAATGGAATATATTATCATTTGGATATAAAAATGCACCAGGTAGATATCAACACTTTATGGATAACTACTTTGAACAATTAGAAAATTGTGTAGTATATATTGATGATATATTACTATATTCTAAAAACCAAGATGAACACATAAGATTATTAGAAAAATTCATACATATTATAGAATATTCAGACATAAGTCTGAGTAAAAAGAAAGCAGACAAAATGAAAAACCAAATAAAATTCTTAGGAATACAAATAGATAAAAATGGAATAAAAATGCAAAAACATATAGTACAAAAAATAATTAACTCAAATGAACAGCTAGATACGAAAAAGAAATTACAATCATTTCTAGGACTAGTAAATCAAGTAAGAGAATATATACCAAAATTAGCAGAGAATTTAAAACCATTACAAAAAAAATTAAACAAATATGTAGAATACCAGTTTGATAAGAAAGACCAAACACAAATACAAAAAATAAAATTATTATGTAAGAACCTACCTAAACTATATTTTTCGGATGAAAATAAAAAATTTACTTATATAGTAGAATCAGACGCCAGTGAAAAAAGTTATGGAGGAGTATTAAAATATAGGTATGGAGAAGGAAAAATAGAACATCATTGTAGTTATTATTCAGGAACATCTACTAATGCAGAAATAAGATGAAAACTAAATGGGAAAGAATTATATTCGGTATATAAATGTTTATTATCATTTGAACCATATATTGTATATAATAAATTTATTATAAGAACAGATAATACACAAGTAAAATGGTGGCTAACAAGAAAAATACAAGATTCGGTAACAACAAAAGAAATAAGGAGATTGATATTAAATATATTAAATTTTACATTTATAATTGAATTAATAAAAACTGATAAGAATGTTATTGCAGATTACCTATCACAACAAAGCTACTCAGATTGAGACTGAGGAAGAAGATACAATTGAAAAGATAATCAAAGTCATTACTACACTTTGTACAAAAGTAGATAGTATGGACAACGAGATACAAAAGCTAAAGACTAATGAAGATAATTTGAAGTCTAAAGCTAGTCAGCAGCATGACTATAAAAATGCGAAGCTACGTTGATCGAAAGACGAAAAAAACCCAAAGCTAAAAGGAGACGATGGGAAACTCCTTAAAACCCATAATGTTTGTTTAAATATAGCTGCAGGTACAAGCAAATAAGTTAGCGATAAACAACATAAAAATGTGATCTTAAACCAGCTATTCGAAAAACCATTTACCCAAAAGACACCTAGACATATGTCCATAGAACCACAAACATCTACATACGCATATAGTTTGCAAAACCAAAATGAGAAAAAGACATATAACTACATCACACGAACCTATATAAAAAATATACACAAAATCCAAACTTATTTAAACCACAACCCCATATCAACTACAAAACAATCAAATCAAGATTATTTGACACAAAAGTTACAAGGATATAAAAAGTTAATTGCACGGCCAAAAACTAACGCTAATTTAGTAAGAACATGTTACAACTACGGACTGTTAAATACCGTATACACATACGACGGAGAAGAAATTAGTGGAATACCGGAGCTACGCAAAGCATTCGTCACATACAAAAGAGTTACAAAAGGAAATTTATTTTATATAAAATTCTATACAACACTAGCGGAGATATTATACGAGGAAATAAAACCTCCAATATAGGTTATCAAGATAGGACTGACTAATGAATATGATTATACCCGAGGACATCGGACAACAAGAAGAGATATGCAAAATAGAGATACCAAGTTTTTATGCCAACAAAAGAATAATTGGTATATCAACTATCATACAGGAGCTAGCAAATAATTATTTAAATGGAAACGCTATATGGAGCTACTATGCAAGAGATCAGCTAATGATTTATTCCAATTCAAGGGAGCTAAGGAAAGCAGATATGGATGAAGTCCAGAGATGGATTTTGTCATTACTTAAGCCAGAAGAACGACCTACGACGAGAGCACTAAAGGCAGGATTTATTTCGACAGAGTTACTAATCAGATATTGCAAATTAATCGGACATAAATATCCTGATCACATATGTTCGAAATGTAACGGTGAAGATAACATAATTCCAGATGTCGATTTAGAGTAAAAGAAGATGATGAAGATAAGATGCAAATAGCAGACAAAGTGGCAAAGAAGATAAAGTAAATAACGTAAATAAAAAAATATAGATGTAAATTAGTCAAGTATGCATTATTATGCATGTGCATATTAAAGTAAGTAGATAGGAATGGTGGACATGTGTAAAGTAGGAATAGTAAAGTTGTTTGTTTGTAAACACAAAAGTCGTGTAAAGTTGTTTGTTTGTAGACTTATTGTAAAGTAGAAAAGATGTAAAGTCGTAAAACAAAAGACAAGTGTAAAGTAAGGTATGATGTAAGTATACAAGTGTAAGGTATCATGATGGGCAAGTGTAAGGGATGGTAGGGGGTGTGATTTATTAGGTAACAAGTGTTAAAAGTGAATAGTAGTACATTATTGTAGTGTAATATGAAAATCCTTTCTATATAAAGGACGGATATGTAACTTAAAAGGGCAGGCAACGCCTAAATAAAAATCCTCTCCTTTCAAAAACTCTTTCAAGATACTAACTACTTAAAAGTTAATGAATAAATCTGAAATCCAATCAGATATTTCAGATAGCATGAATAAGTAAGAGGCAAAGGTATATTGTTCAAAAAATATGCGGAACTAATTTCATATATTCCTGAATATCATATATATGATTGAATAAATTTATGTTAGTTATTATGTATTAGAATTATTTGAATCATGATTTCTAGTTTATTAGCACACTGGAAACAGGGAGAAAACTTCTATACTATGTCATCCTAATGTTGAAACCGGTAGGCGAGGAAAGCCGTTTAGGGGAGTAAACAAAGTTGAGGCGCTGATAAGAA
>NC_064285.1:23186992-23209876 GCF_019186545.1 Solanum stenotomum | reverse complement strand
GTCTTTCGTAATTTCTTATTTGACGTAAATAGTCTAAGTGAAAATTTTACTTGACGTAAAAGGCAATACAAAATTTTGACCTTGGTAGGTGTTGAATCTACAACACACGAACAATACAAGTATATTTCTTTTGTAGAAATCCATTACTCTCTTAAAAAACTCCAATGTTGGTTCTAATTTAATCTCAACAATAATAATAATAATTTCAGTATGATTTCATATGGGGATTGTGCAAAGGGGGTCAACCCAAGACGATCCAACCTAGTTAGGCAATCTAGCACCCTTAGACTCAACCCTTTTAATTTTCTTACAATCTAGTCCAACACTTAGCCAATGCCGACAAAAATTGAACAACCCAAGAACATATAGGAACAAGTCCCAACTTTGTATAAAACTTGTTCCACAAAGAAAATAGAAAAAATATTAGCTTTACAAAATTCGACGTGTAACATCTCACAAATTGAAATAACTAGGAAGAAGTTAAGAATTGGAAATAGCCATTTTTGGAAAGAGTATAAAAATTTGGAAAATTTGTTAAGTATGTTAAGTTGAGTTTTTGATCAACTTAAAACGACCATAACTCCTAGATCAGGATGTGTTAGGTTTATTTCCAGACACCGTAGGAAATATCTTGTAATAATCTTTACAACGCCACTGAGTTTGCGCGATTCCGAGTTCGTATGAGTGAGATATGCCTATTTGAAGTTGGGTTGTCCAAATAAGAAACGTCTAATCCGGATTTTGGAAGGGTGTTTTAGTCTTTTCCTTACCCAATTATTTTAATTCGTTTTTAGGATTTTAATTTGGGTAAAGTCAAATTTTAGTCAGTTTAGAAAAGTTGAAGTTCACGCTAGGGATTGGACAAAAGAGAAAAGAGGAGAAATAAAGAATCGTCAAGAACGTTCGAGTTTGGTTGTGGATTTCGCCAAGGATTCAATCCTACGAGGTATGTTAGATCACATAGAGTTGGGTTAGTTCACCCACGCGCCAATCATGATTCAATTCATCAAAGTTATATAGTTTTGAAAGTAAATCCTATGAGTTCTTGATGATAATTTGATTGAATCTTGTGGGTTCTTGTTGTTGAAGTTTATTGAGATTGATTCATGTATTTTTGTGTGATTTTGAGTTAAATCTTTCATATATTGATGAATTAGTTGTTTCTAAGTGTTTGGGGGGAAAGAACCAAGTGAAAATATGGGGTTTAGAGTTGAAAAACGAAGAAGAAAAGTCGGAGGCAACTGGGCAGGGGCCTAGGGCGTCGCCCCTCTCATAGCCCCAAGAAAAAATCTCTGATCTTTTGCCTCTAAGGCGTCGCCCCTCTCATAGCCCCAAGAAAAAATCTCTGATCTTTTGCCTCTAGGACGTCGCCCCTCTTAGATCCCCAAGCAGGGTTCTCTGAACTTTGGGCTCTGGCGCCCCACGCCTCTCAGAGCGCCAAGGATGCCAGTTCATCCCATTTCCCCCCTTCATTCCGTACTAGTTCCTTAGCAACATACCTATGTTTTCTAGTTGATTCCAACACTCTAAGTTACGTTTAAACATCATGAAATAACCATAAACATGAGATCATGAACCTTGAATCCATAATTTAATTCAAGGAAAGTTAAGAGTCAAGTGTAGAAGTTAAGAAGCAAGTTAAGAGAAGTTCATAAAGTTTTCAAAAGTCTTTCGCTAACGTTTTAACTTTGTCTTAAGATTTAAGTTTCAAGTTGACTAAAGAGTTAAGAGTAAAGTTTATTTATTCAAAGATTATACGGGAACTAAGTATTCCCAAAAGTTAGAAATGTTTTCACATTTTAGCAAGAAAGGGAACACCGATTCCAAGAGAGCTTTTAAGCTAAATTTTGAGTAATTATCTCAAACCAAAGAAAGAAGTTTTGTTCTGAAAACATATGAGCTAAGTACATTTTGGGATAAGTATTGAGCACCGATATGGGGATGCGAGTTCATAATAACTCAAGTCTCCACAAACCATGTAGCCATCATGGGTAGTAAATGATCATACTTTTTAGATGATTTCTTAAGTGCTTTTAAGCATAGACTAGTGGATACACTTAGTTAAGGCATCCTATATGATGACAAAGTATAGAACAGTTCTGGCAGTGTGTGCAAGACGTTGTATCACCACTTAGGCTCATAGTGGTGGTTGTCGGTTAGAGAAATTCCCAAAGAAACTATATTACTTTATTATATGAGTAAAGTTGAGTTTGTTATTGCATTTTCTTTAACAAACTAAGTTGCTTTCTACTGTTTTATAAAGCTTTCCATGTATTGCATATGTTTTATTGCTTATATTGAGTTAAGTTATTCATGAGTTGAGTAAATCCAAGGTAAGTGTTTCTTTTAGATTCCTTTCAAGCTTATGTTATATTTAGTTTTTTATCCTTATCGTGACCAACGATACTAACCTACGGTACGAGTCTCTACGATCGTCGATAATATAGTCACCCAACTAAAGGTTGGGGTCGTGTCCCAAGGGAGTGGTTTTGAGAATTGATAGAAAAATAAAATATAGTTCTAACTAGTCGTAGATAAGCTATTAACGATTAAAACATAATAGATCAAAGGGGGGTGACACAAAAGTGTCAAATATCGATTTGGGGGTTTAATCACAAGTAGTATAAACAACAAAAATAACAAGAAAATCAAGTATTGGGAAGAGTTCTTGGGGTGTGACCGCAATACAAGTTGAGATAAATCGTTGGGTACATGCCTTCGATAGGAAATTTGCAAGATAATAGTGACTAGGCTAAGCTTTAGATGGAAATCAGTTCCCTCTCGGGCAACTTACCCCATTTCAAATGCGTTCCTCTCGGTCACCCATTTTCCGAATATAGGCTAGCCTACACCTTACCCCACTTACTCTCTCGAGCTAAGTGTTAGGATATGGGACTAGGTCTCACTCTCTCGGGCTGAACCTCATGTCGACCCACTCCTTAGGCTATCAGTCTAGCGGTCTTGGTTTCGTGACCTCCCTCTCGGGCAAGTCGAAAACACATGGGTGATTTTGTATTTGCAACTACAAACCCATTAAATTAAACCACAACCACTAGATGAAATCACCATTATACATCTATCCTATAAGCAAGCAAGACCCAACAACAATATCAACACATCTCTGCTAAATCACACCCCAAGAATGGGGGTTTTTAGCCACACATCAAGAAATAACAAAATACACCTAAAATGATATAAAAATCAAATGGGTATAAAAAATTAAACCTTGATTTAAGCAAAGGAAGAGGAATGTAGAAGACCCACTTCCAACTTGGGAAAGATGAAATCCTTCTTTCTTCAAGTCTCCCAAAACCCTCTCCAAACTTGAGAGAAAATATCCAAAAAGTACTATTCTATTCTGGAAATTAAAATTAATGTTCGACTCTTTAAAAATTAACAAAAAGTTTAGTATTTATAGACTTCAGAAAATAGTGTTAACGGATCTTACGTCGAGGTTNACCTTGAATCCATAATTTAATTCAAGGAAAGTTAAGAGTCAAGTGTAGAAGTTAAGAAGCAAGTTAAGAGAAGTTCATAAAGTTTTCAAAAGTCTTTCGGTAACGTTTTAACTTTGTCTTAAGATTTAAGTTTCAAGTTGACTAAAGAGTTAAGAGTAAATTTTATTTATTCAAAGATTATACGGGAACTAAGTATTCCCAAAAGTTAGAAATGTTTTCACATTTTAGCAAGAAAGGGAACACCGATTCCAAGAGAGCTTTTAAGCTAAGTTTTGAGTAATTATCTCAAACCAAAGAAAGAAGTTTTGTTCTGAAAACATATGAGTTAAGTACATTTTGGGATAAGTATTGAGCACCGATATGGGGACGTGAGTTCATAATAACTCAAGTCTCCACAAACCATGTAGCCATCATGGGTAGTAAATGATCATACTTTTTAGATGATTTCTTAAGTGCTTTTAAGCATAGACTAGTGGATACACTTAGTTAAGGCGTCCTATATGACGACAAAGTATAGAACAGTTCTGGTAGTGTGCGCAAGACGTTGTATCACCACTTAGGCTCATAGTGGTGGTTGTCGGCTAGAGAAATTCCCATAGAAACTATATTACTTTATTATATGAGTAAAGTTGAGTTTGTTATTGCATTTTCTTTAACGAACTAAGTTGCTTTCTACTGTTTTATAAAGCTTTCCATGTATTGCATGTGTTTTATTGCTTATATTGAGTTAAGTTATTCATGAGTTGAGTAAATCCAAGGTAAGTGTTTATTTTATATTCCTTTCAAGCTTATGTTATAGTTAGTTTTTTATGTTTATCGTGACCAACGGTACTAACCTACGGCACGAGTGTCTACGATCGTCGATAATATAGTTACCCAACTAAAGGTTGGGGTCGTGTCCCAAGGGAGTGGTTTTGAGAATTGATAGAAAAATAAAATATAGTTCTAACTAGTCGTAGATAAGATATTAACGATTAAAACATAATAAATCAAAGGGGGGTGACACAAAAGTGTCAAATATCGATTTGGGGGTTTAATCACAAGTAGTATAAACAATAAAAATAACAGGAAAATCAAGTATTGGGAAGAGTTTTTGGGGTGTGACCGCAATACAAGTTGAGATAAATCGTTGGGTACATGCCTTCGATAGGAAATTTGCAAGATAATAGTGACTAGGCTAAGTTTTAGATGGAAATCAGTTCCCTCTCGGACAACTTACCCCATTTCAAATGCGTTCCTCTCGGAGACCCATTTTCCGAATATAGGCCAGCCTACACCTTACCCCACTTACTCTCTCGAGCTAAGTGTTAGGATATGGGACTAGGTCTCACCCTCTCGGGCTGAACCTCATGTCGACCTACACCTTAGGCCATCAGTATAGCGGTCTTGGTTTCGTGACCTTCCTCTCGGGCAAGTCGAGAACACATGAGTGATTTTGTATTTGCAACTACAAACCCATTAAATTAAACTACAACCACTAGATGAAATCACCATTATACATCTATCCTATAAGCAAGCAAGACCCAACAACAATATCAACACATCTTTGCTAAATCACACCCCAAGAATGGAGGTTTTTAGCCACACATCAAGAAATAATAAAATACACCTAAAATGATATTAAAATCAAATGGGTATAAGAAATTAAACCTTGATTTAAGTAAAGGAAGAGGAATGGAGATGACCCACTTCCAACTTGGGGAAGATGAAATCCTTCTTTCTTCAAGTCTCCCAAAACCCTCTCCAAACTTGAGAGAAAATATCCAAAAAGTACTATTCTATTCTAGAAATTAAAATTAATGTTCGACTCTTTAAAAATTAACAAAAATTTTAGTATTTATAGACTTCAGAAAATAGTGTTGGCGGATCTTACGGCGAGGTTAGTCGAAATCGCCGATTAACTCGGCGATTTGCCCTTTGGTGTAGTTCGTCACCGTCTGCACTAGCCTTCAACATTGTCGTGTTTTGTGTCATTGGGAGACATAGTACTACTTCACAGAACTATACGGTGACGCACCGACTGCCCCTTTCATCGCCATTTTGATCTTGCTCCTTCAGGGCTTCGCAAACTGGAACAAAGGGCGGAGTGCATCCCTTCGGCGAATCGTCAAGCATGCTTAGCGATGCTAAGGTTTTAGCTCCTTCATTCTTTTCAGCCTTTTTGTTCCTTTTTGTGCCTAAGTGTCCATGCTTCTACTAAAATTTTAAATACCTGAAACTTAAGTATTTTCATCAAATATATAGACTAAATAAGCATTTGAGGACACTATTTCTATTAAAATAAAGCCCTAAATGAGTCCAACTTGTGGACTCATCAACATCCCCAACCTAAACTTTTGTTTGTCCTCAAATAAAACTCAAGTTCAGCAGTTAAAATAGGATGTCTCAAATAATGCTACACAAGACTAAATCATGAGCATACACAATAAGACTCAAATTACTCATTCAAAGATCAATTGTTTACTCAAAGATTCAAGTTGTGACACACAATTACCAAAGATTCTCATGCTTGCTGCTTGTGCAAGTTCAAGCTCAACAAAAAGTATCTAAATGCCCTCACATAAAAAATGATTCCATATTCACACACAGAGGTTAATCAATTCAAGATCAGGAATCAGATGCAACGGTCACACTCAAAAAAAGGAACACAATGCATGTTTTCACCCATAGGCTTGCCCTTATTTTCCAATTGATCTTCGGTTCGGCTCACTCAAGATCAAAATGGTCTTTCTAAGGCTTGTAATGAGGTTGAGTGCAAATGTATGATCATTTAGGCTCAGTGACTTTTTCCTCATGAGATGTGGTATTCTCAAGGCATCCCCTTCTTTTCCTTTATCAATTCTTTTTTTCTAGTGCTTCTAAGTCATCCTTTTATTCACCTCCGTGGATTGCTTGGAAACCCAATTTCTTTTGTACTTTTATTCCACAACTTTTCTTTTCTTTTTCTTTTCTTTTATTTTATATGGAGGGTTTCCATTTTCCCGCAACACCATGGGTTAAGTGAGACTTTTCTTGCACTTCTTGACTTCTCCTTTTCCTTTTTCACCACACCCCCAACTTAGGCTTTTGGCCTAAGTTGGCTATTCACTAAACCACAAATCAAGAGGATTATAGGTAGTGGATCAAGTAAGGTCTAGGTTTCATCAAGGTTTTTTCAAAGAAAGATAAGGCTCAAAGGGTGTTCAAGAGAGTTTCACAGGCTCACAGGTAGGCCACACAAGAGATATATGTCAAATTGGCTCACACTCTCTAAAGTTGCCTAAGATCGTCTCAAGAGCAAGCCTTACTTAATCAATTGGACTAACGGGGAAAATTCCAAGTTTATTCAGGCATGGTTCAAAGTAAGCTCATCACACAAGGCATCGACACTAAAGTCAAACAAGACTACACACTTTCCCTAGTGTGCAACGGTCACCACAAGAGAATCCGTTTGATAAATGGCTAATCACAGCGAGATGCAAAGAGTTCACACATTGTCTATGCAACTTCATTTGGTCTCGTCGTAGCCGTACATTCATGTTTGTTTGATTGAGAGAACTATTCAAGTCATCGGTAATGATCAAAATCAAGACTTGAATTTGTACAAGAACACCCACTTTCAATACAAGAGGTGGCGAAAACTTTCGAAAAATGAAAATTTTTCGAAAAGGTCAAAATTATTCTTCAATTAAACCCAAAAGAGAGCCATAAGCTCAAACAATCGCAAAGTAGTTTTAAAAACACAATTAAAAATAGACAACCCAAATATATATAGAAAACATCATTCAAAACAAGAAAACAAGGTGAGCCTCACCCCACAACAAAATAAATGTGTTTATCCTCAAATGTGAGTAATAGTATCTAAAAATTAAATCAAAGCAAGACAAGGAGAGAGATAAAGATAAATCATGTATATGCAGCCTTTTCTCTTGTCAGGGCATCAGAACTCTTAGCTGTAGTCTGTAATTGGGCATCAGCCCAGAGTAATCACATCAAGAGCAGTAGTGCCAGGTCCTGTAGGGGCTGCTATGGACATCTCAACATGTGATGCATGGATCACCAGCTTTGATGCCGATCAAATAGCTTTTATAATGCTAGGCAACAAAGAAATCCAACCTCAAGCACTAATCACCGACTAAAATACTAATTTAAGGCAAAAAACTAGAAAATAATACCTTTGGTGTTATTTTGGAGAGTTTGAAATGAGGGAAAGTGAGAGATTAAAAATTTTGACCTTTGGCGTTTATATAACCGTTCAGTTCTTGTCCATTCGGCGACGTTAGTCGCACTCACTGAACCACTCGGCGAAGCGCCAAACGATCTTTTATCTTGCCCTTTCTTCAACATCTTCAATTTTCTGGGGGCGAAATCAGCGGTCTGCATTGAGATCACCGAACGGGTTGGCAATGCGCCATGCTACTTTTTGAGTTCGCCTAGTTTTATAGGCGCTGTAATGCTCTTGCATTGAGCCAAACGGCGAAATTCAGCAAGGCTCGCCGACCTATTTGGTGCCACGCTGAATGGATTTTCTGCTCGCGAACCTGGAATTTTGCACACTTTCCTCATTTTTAACTTGCAACATTAACACACCATTATTTATAAAAGTAAAATCCTACATTTACTACCTTGGGTTGCCTCCCAAGAAGCGCCTTATTTAACGTCATGGCTCGATGTAGGTCCTGCCTCACTCTCTGTTATTGGAGCTAGACCTAGTGTCACTAGGTAACCCCAATATGTCGTTTGGATGGAGCTGAGTCATTGCAAACATCCGGAGTGATCTGATGTGCTGGATTGATCTAGAATGAGATCCAATCAATTGATTCAACGCTTTGACATTCTCTCTCATTTCGTCAAACACTCGATCTTGATCGGTGATCTTTTGGAGAATGATTTGAATTGTGTCCCCAACATGACTTTTCTCATCTTCTCTAAACTTCTTCCGCGCATGAGGAGGTATGTACCTCCCTTGGTGTTTGCACTGGTTTTCCACCTCACATATTTTAGTGGTCAAGTCATTTAGTTGAGATACCAGTACAACTATCTTGAAGTCACCCTCGACTTCTTGATCTGCCTCAACTGGCTTGCCACCACTCCCTCTGGCATGCTCAGAGGACCTGCCAACACAAATAATAAACAAAGAAAAACAAAACTAAAAGTAAAATTAGTAAAAACTATAATAAAAAGAACAAAAACTCTAGAAATCTACATCTTCATGTGACACCATTCCCCGGCAGTGATGCCATTTTGATGCTTATAGTGACCAATGGCACTAACATACAGTACGAGTGTCTACGATCGTCGATGATATAGTAACCCAACTAAAGGTTAGGGTCGCGCCCCAAGGGAGTGGTTTTGAGAATTGATAGAAAAATAAAATTTAGTTCTAACTAGTCGTAGCTAAAGATATTAACGATTAGAAAGATAATAAATCAAAGGGGGGGTGGGGTGACACAAAAGTGTCAAATATCGATTTGGGGTTTTAATCACAAGTAGTATAAACAGTGAAAATAACAAGAAAATCAAGTATAGGGAAGAGTTCTTAGGGTGTGACCGCAATACAAGTTGAGATAAATCGTTGGGTACATGCCTTCGATAGGAAATTTGCAAGATAATAGTGACTAGGCTAAGCTTTAGATGGAAATAAGTTCCCTCTCGGGCAACTTACCCGTTTTAAATGCGTTCCTCTCAGACACCCATTTGCCGCATGAAGGCCAGCCTACGCCTTACCCCACTCACTCTCTCGAGCTGAGTGTTAGGATATGGGACTAGGTCTCACCCTCTCGGGCTGAACCTCATGTCGTCCCACTTCTTAGGCCATCAGTCTAGCGGTCTTGGTTTCGTGACCTCCCTCTCGGCAAGCCGAAAACACATGGGTGGTTTTGTATTTGCAACTACAAACCCATTAAATTAAACCACAACCACTAGGTGAAATCACCATTAAAATACATCTATCCTTTCAGCAAGCAAGACCCAACAACAATATCAACACATCTTTGCTAAATCACACCCCAAGAATGGGGGTTTTTAGCCACACATCAAGAAATACCAAAATACACCTAAAATGATACTAAAGTCGAATAGGTATAAGATATTAAACCTTTATTTAAGCAAAGGATGAAGAATGGAGAAGACCCACTTCAAACTTGGGGAAGATGAAATCCTTCTTTTTTCAAGTCTCCCCAAACCCTCTCCAAACTTGAGAGAAAATATCCAAAAAGTACTATTCTATTTTGGAAAGTAAAATTAATGTTCGACTCTTTAAAAATTAACAAGAAGTTTAGTATTTATAGACTTCAAAAAATAGTACCGGTGGATCTTTCGGCGATGTTAGTCGGAATCGTCGATTAACTCGGCGATTCTCTTTGGTGTAGTTCGTCGCCATCTTGCACTAGCCTTCAACATTGTCGTGTTCTATGTCATTGGGCGACATAGTACTGCTTTGAGAAACTATTTCGCGATGCGCTGACTGCTCCTTTCATCGCCTTTTTGATCTGCTCCTTCAGGGCTTCGCGTACTGGAACAAAGGGCGGAGTGTGTCCGTTTAGTGAATCACTAAGCATGCTTGGCGATATTCAAGCTTCAGCTCCTTCATTCTTTTCAGCCTTTTTGTTCCTTTTTGTGCCTAAGTGTCCATGCTTCTACTAAAACTTCAAAATACCTAAAACTTAAGTGTTTTCATCAGATATTTATAATAAATAAGCATCTGAGGACACTATTTCTATTAAAATAAATCCCTAAATGAGCCCAATTTGTGGACTCATCAATTTTTCCCTCGCATACTTGTACATTCAATGTACTGATGCCATTTGGCCTACATCGTTTTATGATGTAGACACAGGTAACCAAGATCATCACCCAGCGCTTCATTGATCCAGTTGAGCACTCAGAGTCTGTTGGTGAGCCTCCTAGCTTTCTAGAGGACTCCGTCTTATCATTTGCTTTCAGTATTTCATTGTTAGGATGGTCGGGGGTCTTGTTCGAACATCTCTCTTTGTTTTAAAGTCTTCATAGACAGATAGTTATAGTTCTTTAGTCTTATTCATTTCAGTTGTATACGTTTAAGACTCGAGTCACCATTTTGGCTAAGTTATTATCTGTTAAGTTATTGCATGAGTTATATTTCTTATGTTTAAGTTTTTCGCTGAGTAAGTTAGCCAGGCTAAGCGTTTGCTTGGGGCCAGCAATGGTTCTCGAGTGCCAGTCCCACCCAGGATGTAGGCTCGGGGTGTGAAAAACTTGGTATCAGAGCACAGAGTTCAAGAGTCCTTGCGAATCTATGAAGCTATGTCTGTAGAGTTCTAGTTATCTGTGTGAAGCACGCCACATCTATAATTAGAAGGGTGCAATATTTAGGAAATTCCTTCACTTCCTTCATACTCATTTCATGTGTTAGAGTTTTATCTCTAAAAAGTTTCTTTCATGCTTTCACATAACCGATTGTGAGTTGGACTGTTTTGAGAGTGCTTTCATGGGGCATTTCTTTCCCCATGAGCTAAGAGAAGCAATGAGATGGTTGCCGACATGAGGAGCAAGATAAGTTTACTCGTTGTTGAGTTGCCTCGTCTATCAGGTAAGGAAAGTAAGGCAGCCATGATAATAGGTGACATGGGCATAACAAGGCTGATGATCCATGTGCAGCAAGTTGAGGAGGACAAGCTGAGGGATAAAAAAAGGTTTAAGAATAAGAGGGCTAAGACATCAAGGAATGAATCCGGGCAGCAAAAGAGTAATGTGAACCGGTCTTTTTTCCAACATGAGCATAAATGACCTTCTCCATCATCTGCTGGTGCACCTGCACCAAGAAACAAATGTGAATACAATAGTCAAAATTCCCAGAATTTCAGAGCTAGACCTGCACAGTTGAAAGGTAGTATGACACAAGAGGTACTAAGATTCATACATGTGCTAAGTGTGGTAGAAACCACTCAGGGATGTGTCGTGATGGCTCCACTAGATGTTTCAAGTGTGGCCAGAATGGTCATTTTATGTGAAATGTCCAAAGAACAAGCAAGGCAATGGTAATGGGGGCAATAAAGCCCAGTCTTCTTCAGTTGCCCCACCATACATGACTGCACCTAGAGGAGCTACTTCAGGTACTGGCGGTGGAGCAAACTGCTTATATGCTATCACTAGTCGCCAAGAGCAAGAGGAATAGCCAGATGTTGTCACTGTTATTATCCAAGTCTTTTAACTTTAATAATTTTGCTTTGCTAGATCCAGGAGAGAGTTTATCCATTGTAACTAGGTATGTTGCGATGAATTTTAATGTTCTTCATGAGAAACTTAATGAGTCATTCAGTGTTTCTACACCTGTTGGTGAGTCTATTCTAGCAAAGAGAGTCTATCGTGATTGTACAATTTCCATCAATCACAAGAGTACCATGGCTGACTTAGTTGAGTTAGATATGGTAGATTTTGATGTCATTTTAGGTATGGACTGACTCCATGCCTGTTATGCATCAATAGATTGTAGAACTCGAGTAGTCAAGTTCCAGTTTCCCAGTGAACCAGTCTTAGAGTGGAAAAGCAGTTTAGCAGTGCCTAAGGGTCATTTTATTTCGTACCTTAAGGCAAGAAAGTTAGTTTCCAAGGGGTGTGTCTATCACTTAGTTCGAGTTAATGACTCTAGTGTTGAGATACCTCTTATTTACTCAGTTTCGGCAGTAAAAGAGTTTCCAAAAGTCATTCCAGATGATCTGCCCGGAGTCCCTCCAGAGAAAGAGATAGACTTCAGTATAGATGTTCTCCCAGATACTCGTCTTATATTTATTCCGCCATATAGAATGGCACCAGTAGAGTTGAAAGGGCTTAAAGAGCAGTTGAAAGATCTCCTAGATAAAAGTTTCATTCGACCAAGTGTCTCGCCTTGGGGCACTCTGATCTTATTTGTGAAGAAGAAGGATGCTCCCTTAGGATATGTATCGATTACCATTAATTGAACAAGGTTACCATTAAGAATAAATATTATCTCTCAAGGATTGATGATCTTTTTGACCAACTTCAGGGTGCCACCTGTTTCTCTAAGAGAGACCTCAGATTAGGCTACCATCAGTTAAGAGTGAGGGAATGTAATATTCCAATGACAACATTCAGGACCCGTTATGGTTATTATGAGTTTTTAGTCATGTCCTTTGCTTTGAGCTATGTGCCTGAAACATTCATGGACCGTATAAATAGAGTATTCAAACCTTAAAAAATATGTTTGTTATCGTCTTCATTGATGACATACTAATCTATTCAGGGAATGAAGGAGATCATGCTAGTCATCTCAAAATAGTTCGGCAAATTCTAAAAGATAGAGAGTTTTATGCGAAGTTCTCTAAGTGCAAGTTTTGTGTTGAGTCTGTGGCATTCTTAGGCCACATTGTGTCTGGAGAGGGAATTAAAGTTGATACCCAAAAAATGGAGGTAGTGCAGAATTAGCCTAGACCAACATCTCCAACCGATATTAGTAGTTTCTTGGGTTTGGATGGACATTATAGAAGGTTCGCAGAGGGGTTCTCATCTATTTCATCCCTTTGACCAAGTTAACTTATAAAACAATGAAATTTCAATAGTCTGAAGCTTGTGAGAAAAGATTTCAGGAATTGAAAAAGAGGTTGACTACTACCCCAGTGTTGACCTTACCGGAAGGTACTCAAGGTTTTGTGGTGTATTGTGATATATCTAGATTTGGTTTGGGTTGTGTATTAATGCAGAATGGTAAGGTTATAGCTAATGCCTCCACACAGTTGAAAGTTCATGAGAAGAATTACCTAACCCATGACTTAGAGTTGGCTGCTGTAGTATTTTCTTTGAAGATATGACGTCATTATTTGTATGGTGTTCATGTAGATGTATTCACTGATCACAAGAGTCTTCAGTAGGTGTTTACTGAGAAAGAGCTTAATCTAAGACAAAGGAGGTGGTTAAAATTACTTAAGGATTATGACATGAGTATTCTTTACCACCCAGGTAAGGCTAATGTTGTTGCTGATGCTTTTAGCAGGATGTCTATGGATAGTACTGCCCATTTTGAGGAAGATAAGAGAGAGTTAGTGAAATATGTGCATAGACTTACACTCTTAGGAGTTCGACTAATGGATTCCACAAAAGGAGGAGTAGTGGTGATGAATGAGGTTGAATCTTCGTAAGTGTCAGAAGTGTCAAAAAAGCAAGACCAAGATCCCATTTTGCTTAAAAAGTAATGGCTTTTGAACAAGGGGGAGATGGTGTGTTGTGGTATCAAGGTAGGTTGTGTGTACAAAGGGTGGATGAAATCCAAGAGAGGATCATGGAGGAAGCTCAGAGCTCCAGATATTCAATTCATCCAGGTTCCACAAAGATGTATCATGATTTGATAGAGGTTTATTGGTGGAGTAGTATGAAGAAGGGCATTGCTGAATTTGTGGCTAAGTGTCCAAATTGCCAACAAGTTAAAGTATAGCATCAAAGGCCCGGTGGTTTGGCTCAGAATATAGAGATTCCAGAATGGAAGTGGGAGATGATTAACATGGGCTTCATCATAGGTTTACCAAGGTCTCACAGGCAGTATGATTCGATTTGGGTGATTGTTGATAGATTGACAAAATCAGCCCACTTTTTGCCGATAAAAAAACTGTCCATTCAGCAGAAGATTATGCTAAGTTGTATATTCAAGAGGTGGTAAGACTTCATGGGTCCTGGTATCCATTATTTCAGATAGAGGTGCGCAATTTACTACACAGTTTTGGAAGTCATTCCAAAAAGGCTTGGGTTCAAAGGTGAACTTAAGCGCTTCCTTTCATCCTCAAATAGATGGGCAAGTAGAGTGCACTATTCAGACCTTAGAGGATATGTTGAGGGCTTGTGTGATTGATTTCAAAGGTAATTGGGATGATCACCTACCTCTTATTGAATTTTCTTATACCAATAGTTACCACTCTAGCATCAAATGGCTCCTTATGAAGCTCTTTATGGGAGAAGATGTAGATCTCCTATTGGATGGTTCGAAGTTGGTGAAGCAAGATTGATAGGACCATATTTAGTCATCAAACTATGGAGAAGGTGAAAGTGATTCAACAGAGGTTGAAAACAACGCAGAGTCGTCAGTATGTGTTATGAGATTTGGTAAGAAGGGGAAGCTTAGTCCCCGATATGTTGGTCCTTACAGAATATCCAAGATGATTGGTAATGTAGCTTTTGAATTGGAGCTACCCCAAGAGTTAGCACCGGTTCATCTGATATTTCGCATTTCCATGTTGAAGAAGTGCATGGGAGATCATTCATTGATCATACCAACTAAAGAAAATGGGATCAATGATAGCCTATCTTATGAAGAGATTCCATTTCAGATTCTAGATCACCAAGTTCGCAAGTTGAGGACTACGGAAGTAGTATCAGTCAAAGTTCTTTGGAGGAACCAATTTGTTAGGGAAGCTACTTGGGAAGCTGAGAAAGATATGAAGAACAGATACCCGCACCTCTTTGAAACCGGAGAAGTTCCAGATCAAGGTACTAATTCTTTTTTTAGTACTATACTTGATGTGTTAGATTTGTTTGTTGGGTGTTTGAAGTGTATGATTGATATTACACACTTAGCTTAGTAAAAGTAATCTTATTCGAGGATGAATGTTCCCAATGGGGAGATATTGTAACATCTTGCAAATTGAAATAACTAGGAAGAAGTTAAGAATTGGAAATAACCATTTTTGGAAAGAGTATAAAAATCTGGAAAATTTGTTAAGTATGTTAAGTTGAGTTTTTGGTCATCTTCAAACGACCATAACTCCTAGCTCAATATGATTTAGGTGTATTTCCAGATACCGTAGGAAATATCTTGGGATAATCTTTCCAGCGCCGCTTAGTTTGCGTGATTCCGAGTTTGTATGAGTGAGATATGCCCATTTGAAGTTGGGTTGTTCAAATAAGGAAAGTCTAATCCGGATTTTGGAAGGGTATTTTAATCTTTTCATTACCTAATTGTTTTAATTCGATTTTAGGAGTTTAATTGTGGTAAAATCATATTTTAGTCAGTTTAGAAAATTGAAGTTCATGCTAGGGCTTGAAGAAAAGAGAAAAGAGGAGAAAGGAGAGGAGAAATCAAGAATCGTCAAGAACGTTCGAGTTTGGTTGTGGATTTCACCAAGGATTTAATCCTATGAGGTATGTGAGATCACATAGCGTTGGGTCAGTTCACCAACACGCCAATCATGATTCAATTCAGCGAAGTTATATAGTTTTGAAAGTAAATCCTATGAGTTCTTGATGATAATTCGATTGAAATCCTGTGGGTTCTTGTTGTTAAAGTTTCTTGAGATTGATTCATGTATTTAGGTGTGAATTCGAGTTAAATCTTGCATATATTGATGAATTAGTTGTTTCTAAGTGTTTGGGAAAAAAACCTAGTGAAAATAGGGGGGGTTAGAGTTTAAAAGGAAGAAGAAAATTCGGAGGCACCTGGGTAGAGGCTTGGGGCATCGCCTCTCTCATAGCCCCAAGAAAAATTCTCTGATCTTTTGCCTTAGGGGTGTCGCCCCTCTCAGAGCCCCAAGCAAGGTTCTCCGAACTTTGGGCTTTGGCGCCCTACGCCTCTCAGAGCGCCAAGGACACCAGTTCATCCTATTTTTCCCCCTTCTTTCCGACTAGTTCCTTACCAACGTACCTATGTTTCTAATTGATTCCAATACACTAAGGTACATCTAAACATCATAAAATCAACCATAAACATGAGATCATGAACCTTGAATCCATAATTTAATTCAAGGAAAGTTAAGAGTCAAGTCTTGAAGTTAAGAAATAAGTCAAGTAAAGTTCACAAAGTTTTCAAAAGTCTTCCGCAAACGTTTTAACTTTGTCTTAGGACTTTAGTTTCAAGTTGACTAAAGAGTTAACAGTAAAGTTCACTAATTCAAAGATTATACGGTAGTAAGTATTCACAAAAGTTAGAAATGTTTTCACATTTGAGCAAGAAAGGGAACATCGATTCCAAGAGAGCTTTTAAGCTAAGTTTTGAGTAATTATCTCAAATCAAAGAAAGAAGTTTTGTTCTAAAAACACATGACCTAAGTACATTTTGGGAGTAGAATTGAGCACTGATGGGGACGTGAGTTCATAATAACTTAAGTCTCCATAAACCATGTAGCCATCTTGGGTAGTAAATGATCATACTTTTTAGATGATTCAGTAAGTGCTTTTAAGCATAAACTAGTGGATCCACTTAGTTAAGGCGTCCTATATGACGACAAAGTATAGGACATTTCTGGCAGCGTGAGCAAGAGGTTGTATCACCACTTAGGCTCATAGTAGTTGTTTTCGGTTAGAGAATCTCCCACAGAAACTATATTACTTTATTATATGAGTAAAGTTGAGTTTGTTATTGCATTTTCTTTAACGAACTAAATTGCTTTCTACTACTTTTAAGGCTTTCCATATATTGCATGTNTTGAGCACCGATATGGGGACGTGAGTTCATAATAACTCAAGTCTCCATAAACCATGTAGCCATCTTGGGTTGTAAATGATCATACTTTTTAGATGATTCCTTAAGTGCTTTTAAGCATAGACTAGTAGATCCACTTAGTTAAGGCGTCCTATATGACGGCAAAGTATAGGACATTTCTGGCAGCGTGAGCAAGAGGTTGTATCACCACTTAGGCTCATAGTAGTGGTTTTCGATTAGAGAATCTCCCACAGAAACTATATTACTTTATTATATGAGTGAAACTGAGTTTGTTATTGCATTTTCTTTAACGAACTAAATTGCTCTCTACTATTTTTAAGGCTTTCCATATATTGCATGTGTTTTATTAGTTATATTGAGTTGAGTAAAGCCAAGGTAAGTGTTTCTTTCAAATTCCTTTCAAGCTTATGTTATGTTTAGTTTTCCCCTTGCATACTAGTACATTCAATGTACTGATGCCATTTGGCCTGCATTGTCTTATGATGCAGACACAGGTAACCAGGATCATCACCCAGTGCCTCTTTGATCCAGTTGAACACTCAGAGTCTATTGGTGAGCCTCCTAGCTTTCCGAAGGGCTCTTTTTATCATTTGCTTTCAGTATTTCATTGTTAGAATGATCGGGGTCTCGTCCCGACATCCCTCTTTGTTTTAGAGGCTTCATAGACAGTTATAGTTCTTTAGTCTTATTCATTTCAATTGTATACGTTTAAGACTCTAGTTGCCATTTTGGCTAATTTGAATTTCAAGCAAACAAGTCTTATCTACAATGTTGATAATGCCCCAACGGCTAAAACTTGCCAAAATCATCAACTGCCTATGCATGTGGGCCACAACATCCAGTCACATGTCGAGAACATGCATAATTAATTTAGTTGACATCCCCATTTGATAGGATAATTTGAAATTCAAACAAACAAGTCTTATCTACAATGTTGATAAAACCCCAACAGCTAAAACTTACCAAAATCGTCAACTGCCTACACATGTGAGAGGCACACGCGGATATCCTTCAAATATGGAGCCAAACCTTGTCTCTGACCATCCACTTTCACACGTGCCCACGTGTTTGAGCAAGTCCTGCCTCGCATAACTTGCCTTTGTGGTCACGTTTCCTGAGTCGTCCCCCTTTCACAACACTTAGACCTCACACTTGTTTAGCCACGATCACAACCTTTCCTTGCCTTAGCTTTACCCAACCCTTTGTCATACCTTAGCCACACCTTGCCTTGCATTCTTAGACACGCCAATGCCATGTTCTTTCTCACTTGAACTTAGTCTTGACTGAAGTCATTAGGTGTTGACTAGGTTCATCATGTAAATCACTAGAAATGCCCATGTGACTCGAACTATAAAGTTGAGGGTATAACAAATTTCTCCCACCAGATGATCTTATCATCTTCAATGAGGCAGAATCTAAGTATGCCTGAATCTTGCATGAATCCTTTTAGTCATGGAATGCAGGTTATTACTTAAGACTTTTACGTTTTCCTCTAGAGCCATATGAGCATTGTTTTAAACATTTTTCTCTTTCTTGGAGGAGATTAAGTAATTATATTTTTCATGAAGATGTTGATTAAGATTCTCAATATTCTCATTTTCTGCTCATATAGATGCATAGTCTAGCATTTGTACCTTTTCAACACATGTTGAGTGATGCATCTATGAGAGTACAAAATAAAGATTCTATTTTCTTCCTTGAATAAATATGAAGATTTTATTTAATTTAATGAAAACTTACCTTGGAAAACTTGTCATCTTCATCTGAATATGTTCCAACCATCAGTGCCATGATTGTTTCTTTGGACTGACAAAGGTTCTCTTCATCATCTCACTCAGTTATTTCTATCGGTGCAAGAAATTCATACTTCCTTGTTTCTTCTATTGCCAAGAAAGGACTAGTTTTCATGTCTTCCCATCAGATTCATCACCAGATGAATTTTCCATAGTTGCAAAAGCCTTTTTCACATATAAAACATTCTCTTGATTGGTCAAATCTTCAATTTGTAGGATGTACTGATCGTTTCTAGTCTCTTTTGCCTTTTTTGGATTGTTCCTTTTGTACTCCAGAGTCCACAAGGCACATAATTTGATTAAATGATCTGGGCTTCCATACTTGTGGCATGGTTGTTCTCTGATGACTTTGTCGGTTATCTTCTAACGATTTTTCCTTTGATTTGCCTGTGCTCTTTTCAACATTCTTTGGAACCTCTTTGTCATTATCACATTATTCTCTTCCTTGATGTCATTCTTTTTAGTTTCTTTGAGGACCAGTTCTTATATTTCCTCTTTCCTTCTATCTCCTTTTCTTGATTCTTGTTATCTCATAGATAATGAGATTTCCAATAAGTTCATCCATCATTATAATGTCCAGGTCACATACTTCAATAATTGTTTCAACTTTACTTTTCCATAATTCAGGAAGAACACTCAAAAGTTTTCTGATAACCTTGCCAATGGGGATCACCTCTCCAAATGAGTAGATTTCATTAATGATGGAAGTGAATCTGGTCTACATGTCTTGAATTATCTCGCCTTTCATCATTCTGAACAGCTCATACTGCCTATTCAGATTATCAAATTCAGATTTCTTGACCTAATTTGTTCCCTCATGAGTTGTTTGCAATGTGTCCTATATCACTTTTTCGTCTGGACATGCTGAAATTTTATTATACTCATCTAGACCTATTTTGTAGATCAAGATTTTCTTCACCTTTCATGTTTATGAATTGTCAGCTTGTCAGTAGTATCTCATTCCTTTCTCTCCTTGGGCAGTTTAGTTGTCCAAACTGTTAATAGTAGGATCATCTAGAGTGACACTCCAACGATCTAGATTTTCTACAGATG
Organism: Solanum stenotomum; assembly: GCF_019186545.1. Taxonomy (NCBI): domain Eukaryota; kingdom Viridiplantae; phylum Streptophyta; class Magnoliopsida; order Solanales; family Solanaceae; genus Solanum; species Solanum stenotomum. Next base: position 23,190,173 of record NC_064285.1, on the reverse strand, counting down.
ATTCATCATCATGTCCATCCACCATCTGTAATACTTTCCATTGAATAGTGATGGTCTTATCTGTGACGCTCCTTATGCAGTAAGTGGTGCAACCATTAATCTGTTTCATGGTTTGGACCTATTAAGTAAAAAGATCTACTTTGATACCAATTGAAAAGAAACCGCAACAACCTAACAAATAGAAGAACCAGGTTCTTGTAGTAATAGCGGAAATAATGACGTAATAGAACAACAAGGTGATTTATCGTGAAAAGCCTCCTTATTGAAGGAAAGAAAAACAACGGCCTACAATGTGTAGGATTTCAGCAACTTCTCACTAAACTTCAAAGAGAAATTTTCAATTACAACTCAATAATCAAATGGGCTAATTTTAATACCTCAACTCTAACAATTAACTATAATTGCTAACTCTACTCTCTAAGAAGTCAAACTCACTTATTGTTACAAGCCTCACCAGCACACTTTTACACTTAGAGCAATTAGCACTCAATAATGATTTTAGGTTGAAATAAACTACAACTTAGCTTTAGAAAGAAAACCTAACTCTAGTTCTTTTTCTTCTGCTCTCTTCACGCCATCTCTACTCTTACTAAAAAAACCTCATTTTATGATTACAAAAGCTGATCTTCTCATTATTCTCATTATCTATCTTGAGAATCTGGTCCACTTTGTTATTGTTAGCGAAAATGTGAAATTAAAGAACAAGGAAGAACAACAATATGTAATGTGTTCCGATCAAAATGATCCTATGTCCACTAAAGAACAACTGCACTAATATGTATTTCACTCTACAAAGAATACAAGTGAAATACTACAACAAGAGAACATCAAATGCCCTAGAAGGTGAGAAGGCAAGTGAGAGGATGTTTTGAAAATGAATTAAGAGCTACCTATTTATAGGATGAATTATTCCTATTGATGTTATCCATGACATCACTATGTCTCAAAAATGTCAAGGTTAAATATGTGAAACCATTTTATGGTTACCTAAATTTCACCTACCGAGATACTATCTTTGACTTTTATTTTGTACTAATTATCTTCCTACCAAATCTTCATATTAATTCATTTTCCATTGAGTTTGATTCCACAAGGACCAAACCAACTTTTTCAATCTCCACCTTGGTTTGCGTTCCGAGCATGCGTATAAACAATTTCAGCCAAAACTTCTAAGTTTATTGGGAAATCCCATTGTAAGAAACAAGAAGAATCAAACCTTTGTTGAACATACTAGCTCCACCTAGCAGTTGTTCCCTAAAGTTGCATCACTTGATGTATACTCCCGCCAAGTCCTTGCAGTGTGCAAACTTGGCAAGCGGGACTATCCTGGTCAACATGTCTGCAGCGTTATCGTTTGTGATAACCTTCTCAACCTTGATAGCTCCCTCTTCTACGACATCTAGAATAAAATGGAATCTGACATCAATGTGTTTGGTGCGCTCATGATATCTTTGACTTTTAATCAAATGAATGACACTTTGACTGTCACATCTTAGAGTTAACCAAACTCAATTCTACCACCGAACTTTTCAACCAGATAGCTTATTTCACTACCTCCGTTGCTGCCATATATTATGCCTTTGTTGTAGACAAAGCGACAATCAACTGTAAAGTCGATTTCCAACTAACGACACTGCCAATGAGAGTAAAGATGTATCCAGTTATGGACCTCCTTCTATCAAGATCCCCTACATAGTCAGAATCTACATAACCGAGAACTGAAATACCTTCACTTTTTCGGAAGGTTAGGCCAACATCAAGAGCTCCTTTGAGATATCTCAATATCCACTTCACAACTTCCCAATGCCTTTTTCCTGGATTTGCCATGCACCTGCTTACCACACTTACAGATTGAGGAATATATGGACATGGCACACCATAACATACATAATGCTACCAACTGCACTTGCATAAGGAACCTTTGACATATGCTCCACCTCATCCATAGACTGATGCATTTGTAACTCTGAAAGCTTGAAATGAGAAGCTAACGGTGTACTTATAGGCTTGCTCATACTCATATGGATTGAACCTTCCCTCTGCAGTAACACTATCATCTGGATCTTCCAGATATTGAAGTTGTTGCGCCCGCTAAATCTATCAATTTCAAACTTCATGGAATTCATCGTTACTTGTTCTTCCTCTTCTACTACAATGTATTTGGAACTACAGAAAATCAAAGTGATTTTTTTCTGATGTGGAAGTTCAGACTATGCTGCAACCACTGAGCATACTCAGACAGAACCTTGGATCTGATACCGATTGTTAATGGAAACGTGAAATTAAAGAATAAGGAAGAACAATAATATTTAACGTGGTTCGGATCAAAATGATCGTACGTCCACCAAAGAACAACTACACCAATATTTATTTCACTCTACAAAGAATACAAGTGAAATACTATAAGAGAGAACATCAAATGCCTTAGAAGGTGAGAAGGCAAGTGAGATGATGTTTTGAAAATGAATTAAGAGCTACCTATTTATAGGAAGGAATTATTCCTATTGATGTCATCCATGACATCACTATGTGTCAAAAATGTCAAGGTTAAATATGTGAAACCATTTTATGGTTTACCTAAATTTCACCTACCAAGATACTATCTTTGACTTTTATTTTGTACTAATTATCTTCCTACCAAATCTTATTAATGCATCTTCCATTGAGTTTGATTCCACAAGGACCAAACCAACTCTTTCAATTATTAAAACATGTTCAAAATATTGTTGTGTCATCATATGTATCATTCTGTAAACATCATAGATAATGGACAAAATAGCATCTAATACTAGCTACACTACTAAAAAACTGCTAAAAAACGACGGAAGAAAAAGCGACGGACGGCGTCGCTCCAAAAAAGCGACGGACTAAGAGATGCCATCCGTCGCTTTTTAATTAAAATAATTACTTTTAAAATTATTTTACAAAAAGCGACGGACTGCATCTCTTAGTCCGTCGCTTTTTATTAAAAATAATTATTTATAAATTAAACAATAACCACGTTGTCCGTCGTTTTAATTTATTTTATTTTATTAATTAGTTTTAAAAAAAAGCGACGGACGGCATCTCTTAGTCCGTCGCTTTTTGGTCAAAATATCAAGTCAAACATTTTTAAAAAGCGACGGACAGCGTCTCTTAGTTCGTCGCTTTTTAATTAATTTTTTTTTTAATTTTTTTTTTA
>NC_064285.1:23142712-23186949 GCF_019186545.1 Solanum stenotomum | reverse complement strand
AAAAAGAGTAGCTGAACAACAAAGCATGAGTGAGACCGTTCAGCAAATCAAAGAACAAGTGATGAACCTCGCTCGTCGACCTACTACTTTGGCTCCCGATGACACCGACGACGAGAGTGATGAGGATGATTATGTAGATCTCACTCCCTAGTTTAGATCTCTGGACATTTATGAACTTTTTGTAACTTTAAAACGAATTTTAAAAGACTTTATAAGTCTTTAATTTATGATTTAAATACTTTTGAATGTTATTTTAAGTTTGTTATTTTATGTTTTGTTTAGACTGTTTATAATTATGTGTTTGATTGGGCTGAATAGTATAGAATTGAATTGAATTGAATTTGCAGGTGGGCAGCAGAAGCTGAGATCTGCTACTGTAAAAAATATTGCAGAAAAAGCGACGGACAGCGTGATTTAGTCCGTCGCTTTTTTGAGTTTAAATTTTTTTAAAAACCCAGAAAAGCGACGGACAGCATGGTTTTGTCCGTCACTTTTTTGGGTTTTAAAAAATAAATTTTCCAGAAAAGCGACGGACAGTGTCCTTTTATCCGTCGCTTTTCTGGGATTTTCAAAAAATAAATTTCCAGAAAAGCGACGGACTGCGTCGCTCTTTAGAAATTTTAAAAAAATGAAAATTAAAATAAAGCGACGGACTCCGTCGCTTTTTTAAAAAAATTCAAAAAAAAAATAGTCGAAAAGCGACGCAGTCCGTCGCTAAAAGAGACGCAGTCCATCTCTAAAAGGGACGCAGTCCGTCGCTTTTTGAAAAACGACGTTGTCCGTCGCTTTTTAGCGGCGCAGTCCGTCGCTTTTTGAAAAGTGACGAGCTAAAAAGCGACGGAAGTGACTGCGTCGCTTTTCCGTCAATTTTGACCAAAACAGCGACGCAGTCCGTCGTTTTTTGACAATTTTTTAGTAGTGCTAGTTGAATGATTGAATGAGTATATATTACTCTCTGTCCAAATTGATTTGGTACACTTTTTTTTTGGTCAAATATCAAAATAATGGCACATTTTTATATTTAGTAATAATCTAACTTTAAATTGTTCAGATAATTTAAAATCACACAAACATCTATAACTTATTTTAGATCACAAGTTTAAGAAATTTTATTATTTTTTTAAAATTTTGTATCAAGTTAAACAACATCACATAAATAAAGATGGATGAATAATATTTTGTCATTTTCAATGCATGTGACTGAAGATGTTAATTAAATAAAACTGTTGTTTTTTTAATAAAGAAATTAAAAAATAACAGAGAAAGAATAACTAGAAAATATACTGCAATGTGGTCAAAGAGAATCATTATTTTGTTTTCTTGAACTTTACATTAATAAGAAGAAAAACAGTAAAGAGGTGGTAATAAACTAGCCTAGAATATCTCTCTCTGCAAATATCTTAACAAACTAATTACTACTAATAAATAAAAAAAACTAGCTAACCAATTTTAACTAGGAATTATTCAAAAACTAAAGCAATAAAAAAAAATTACTCTAATGCAAAAGCATAATTCTAACAACATCAAGAGTCACTTTTGCAATAGTACTTTCAATGTGAGACTCTTGAAGTATGCTTATTGTTTTCACTTCAGTACGTACTACTATTACAAATTATACAATGATATAAAATTCTTGACATACCAAGAAAAACCAAACAGCCCAACACAGCTAATGAAGTCTGTATATATTTTAATCTAGTTAAAGTGATATAAATATTATAACAAGAAACTGTGAGTCCACAATAGACAAGATACCTATGTTGCTCAGACTCATCAAAAATGTCAATAAGTGCATGCCAGATTTCTCTCCTGAAGAAAAGTGAAGAGTTTGTGCAACTAAGTATTTTACTAATCTATACGGAAGCTTTTCAATAAGCGATGAAATGAATCCAAAAATTGTAGTATATGATATATGGATCATGGGTAACCGTAAGGTCCAGGACCATACGGTCTGTAGCCATGGTAGCCGTATGCCCTTTCTCTGTAGCTGTTATTCGTAAGAGCACAACAGCCAATAGAGTAAATAATGGAGAGAATAATGAAGATGATAAGGCTTATAAGAGAGGTATGTCCGGCATATTCTTTGATACTGTCAAAGACAGTTTTCTTGCATAAATTGCAGTTGTAGCACATAACATTTTGTTCGTTGCTCCATGCCTTGCAGTCAGCATCTCCCTCTACTGCCCCTGCTTTCGGCACTATCCAAGTTGATGCATTTTGGAACTGGAAGTGGCAGTACGCCGGTGGTATGCAACAACCAGACTGAACAAACAGTGACATGATTGTGTAAATATGTTATATATATAGAACTAGTAACTTCCATACATATTACTCCATCAGTCTTGACTTAATTTGACTTGACACAGAGTTTTAAAAGATAATACTAAAGACTTTCCTTTTGACATTTAAACTTGTTTCCTTAAATATGCCACATGAAGAAATTAAACTGTTACTAAAAAAGGAAAGTCATTCTTTTTGAAACATAGGTACTACTAAAAAAATATGCATCTCTCACCAACCATAACAACCTTTAGTTTTAGTAAAAAATATCTAAGTTTGAGCACACTTCACCTCTAACATTTTTCAAAAAATATCTCATATAATCATAAAACTAAGGATAGTTGTTTTTATAAAGTCATTCAATTTTGTTTAATTTATAATCTAAAAGTCACACAACTATTGATATTTATCACCCAACCAATCAAAGTTTTCATATTCTCTTTCTGCATGTTTTGCAATATTTGGTTGGATGACTTTCTCAGTGAAACACTAATAGTTGAATTATAAAACAAAGTTGAGTGATTTTCTAAGAGAACTATCCTTGTAGTTAATTCACAAAAACCAACAATGTCCACCGTTACGTAACAATTAGATATATAATGATAAAATAAATAGCAAACCTGAATCTTGGGGAGCTTATTTTTGTAATAATCCTCAGTTCTGTCTGCGGGAATGTATTTACACATTTTAGCATCAATCATACAACTCTTAATCTTATCCCATTGTTTTTCATCAGGCACAACATTTTTCATCCATTGTGAATATTCTTGAAACTTATCTTCCCATTCACCTTTTTCATGGCTTCTATTTTCTAGATGTGACAATGTGAAAAACAGGTTGAACAAAGAGTAAATAATCATCCCTGTAATGATACAGAACAACATGAACAAATATATCCACAACAAAAATGATACGTGGCACGCCGCCCCTACAATTCCCATCAAAGAAATTACCAAAAGGACTACCCCTAATATCAACATCGGATGTTGAGTAACTTTCTGGCACGTAGACGGGTTCGTGTTATTACCAAACGACATTGACATCAATATCAACATTGCTGAAGCCACCAACGTGATAAAATTAAGCAATGTGATGAAACAATTGCTACAACGAATCATTTTTGTAAAGTATGTATCTTTTTTTTTTTTTTGGTGTTAGAAAAGGAGAAATAAGTATGTAATAGATCAGACCTCTAGAGGGTCAACAGAATTAAGTAAAACCCCAGAAATCTGATCACAATTTCTTTTTCTAATTTTTTTTCATGTATGTTTGGTGAATATGAGGTATATTGAATGATGAAGAAGAGAGTGGTTGATGGGGGATGGAAGAGAGAAATGGACGCCAAAGAGGAGGTTTAGTTACCTCTCATATTGTACCACTATATGTACGGACAATAAAAATATTGAAAAACTTGGTATTTTATTTTTTAATTCGATTAATATAATATATATCGTATAATTAATCATGATTCATGTGTATACAACATAACTTTTAAATGGTTACATTCACATGAAAAATTATATTCTATCTTGATGATTAATATGTGTTTTATGTAGAAACCCTCTTGCTCAAGAGAGGAGAAAATCATGACCTGTCTCACACGATTTCAATACAACTCCATTAACTTCAATGAATCAAGATTCAGATTACAAAACTCATGCAATCTAGGAATGAAACGCTTAATCTCTTCCCTCATAAAACTAAGGGATAAGGGTCTGAAAAATATCCCAACTTTGGTCAGATTTGCTGTTGCGATACTAAANTCAATATTAAATTCCGGGAAAATATAGCGACCTCATGAGGTCTCCAAAAAATTTTAAAAATAAAAAATATATTACAAAAAGATACCTTGTGAGGTCTCTTATTTTAATCAAAGCAGTTAAATAATAATTTATTAAAAGAGGCCCATTTTTAATTAAAATNCACGTGGACATAAAAATAATGCAAAATTATAAATAATAATGTGTCCACGTGGGTATATATATACATTTAAAATACACTATTAAATAGTTCAGTGGTAAAAAATATGGTAATAAATAGTCTAGGGAGGTAATAGGTCCTTACGAAAGTTTAGTATCGCAATAACAAATCCGATTAATGTTGGGATATTTTTCAGACCCTTATCCCTAAAACTAAACAATACCTCTATTGCCCACTATATATACCAACTACTCAGTCGATATAAAATTCAAGATCCCGACATAGCTAACTCTAGCTATACTCGGATTCAAACAATGAAAAAAACTTTAGATGATCTGATTCCTTTGTAACATAGGAACAGATCTTACACTGAATAAGCACTGAATAATACTCTCAAATAACAACTAAAGATGGAACATAACTCTATCATGTCCCTTGTTGAATGTGAGAAAATATTCCTTCGAGCATATGACTTTTTCTCTGAAATCCTTCTAATGCAAAATCTAGATTATGTCACTTGTCCCAATGACTGGATGAGTGAGTAACCTGGTACAACACAATTGGCTGAGAGTACTTATGCCATGTAGAGACGCACCAACCACTAAAGTTGTGGCTGCTGCTTTTTATAACTATCATTTTCACATAATTGAACTCTCAGTCTCTCATGGGATTAGGCCCCATATTATATCCGACAATTTGTTAAACCATCAAAACTTCATAATAACATCCCTTTTTTTTTTGATGATGACAAATTATACTCAACATGTTCCCTATCAACATGACCAAATGTCCAGGTCCTCATGTACAACTTGATAGATCTCATACTCATTAACACCACAATCTTCGCCCTTTTGACATCATAAAAAATAAAGTAGTAAAACAAGTAAAGCAAATATGCAGTTCAGAAAAATTAATGGTCACATGGGAAACACCGAGCGAATTAGTAATGCATAAAAAGAGATAAGAGAGGTCAGTAGACATAAGGAGAAACCATTCAATTAAAATAGAATATTAACATTTAAAATATTGCATGAAAATTACAAGAAGAACTGGACAATGCCAACTGAAATGATCAACAAAAAGCAAGAAAGGGAGAAACAGAGGAGTTTAGGAGCAAGGAGGCTTGGGAGTGAGGGATTGAAGAAATAGGGTCATTCGAACATCCGCCTCAACATGAGTTTTCAGTAACATATCTTTTAGCTTAGCAACTTGAACATTCAAACTCTCATTTTTAATTTTCAAATCAGCTAGTTCATCTGCTCATGGTCCCTCTGCTTTGACTTTCAACAACTGAGCATTTATGCGAGCAATTTTTGCATCCCTATTTGCCAGTGTTACTGTCATTTCTTCTAACTCATGCCTCAATTTTTCGTGTTACTCCAGCAATTTGGACACCTAAGATTTTCTCTTGTTACCTGACCTTTCTTCAGGGGCGGCTCAATAGATTGCGTGGCTCAAGGCAAAATTATATTAAGAGGCCCTTAATGTATTTTATAAAATTTATACACTAACAAGAAAATCAATTTTCTACACAATAGATTAATCATTTAAGACAAAAAATATCAAATTTCACACAAAAAAAGAAAAAAAAAAGAGAAGAGTACAAAAAATAAATGTTGATGGATTATTGATGTTAAGCTACAAAACTCAAATTGAAATTTTAATTTGGCTATCATCACAAAGAAGAAAAAGAACAAAACATACATAACTTAATAGTTGAAGTTTTGAGCATGGATAGTAATTAAAATATCCAAATTTCTGATCAATTTAAATGATAAAATTCTTTTTAAATAATATAATTCATTCCATTAAGTAGCTGTGAATATCTAAAACAAATTATAAAATTTTCATCTAATATATTAAATTAAAACGAAAAGGAAACTTGTGCATGAATATTTTTGTGTTCACGTAGTTCAAGAAAAGATTGAAAAAAATCATTATGTTATCAATATATATAACTTAGTTCCTATATAAAAAGGATAAAATTTAAAATTGAAAGTTAAAATAAATATATCAAATAATGAGTGAAGATTATGAGAATTTATGAACTTCAAACAAATAATAATAAAAAATATACAATAATAATTTTATTTATATAAATTATATTAGTATATAATAAAATTAATAATAAGAATCTAAACGAATTTGGGGCCTTCAAATTTTTGAGACCTTAGACAATGGCCTCACTGGTTAAGCCTTAGAGCTGCCCCTGCCTTTCTTCTACACACTCACATTCAACAAGTGTGGTCAGAGAAATAGTCTATTTAACAGTTCCTTTAATCCCTTTGCCAAGAGGAAAAACAAAATGATTAAACACTTCTGTCAGTAGGTAGCCATATCCCATTCTGTGTTTGCCATCCTTGACAGTAATAGTCTTGTGCATATGCTCTAACATAATAGCAGGGAGATTTATAGTTACAACCTTAGAAATTTCATTGCATTGCTTGAGAGCTTGTTCTAGCCCATATAAAGATTTGATTAATTTATAAATTTTATTTTCTTAGCATATGCAGTGATAGGAAAATTTTCCTATGGTTGGCCTGAGATTCAAGATTTGAGAAAATTAATTCCGAAGCAATGCGAGTTGAAAGGTGAATGCAACATAGGATTGTTAAGCAATAGGCATATTCTGATAAGGGCATCGTGCTTGGAGCACTACGTGAATCTATTATCAAAGCCGATCTTTTACATATTGCATCGTGGGTGGACATATCCAATGCGAACGTTGGAGTGGGAGCCAATGTTTGATCCGGAGGAGGAAACATCAACGGCCATGGCATGAATTTCTTTTTCATACCTGCTTCCAAATTTCTTTGTGAAGGAGGCAGTTTTTTCATTAGTAGCTGCAGTTGGAAAACCTTTACAGGTTGATCTAGCAACAAGGAATCAGACTCGACCTAGTTGTGCATGGGTGAAGGTGGAGGTGGATTTATTACGTGAGTTTCCAAAAAGAATAAACCTAGGGATGCGAAAGCAATCAGGGGAGATTACGGAGAAATGGATTACAATAAGATATGATCATGTTTCAAAATATTGCAAGAACTGTAAGATTGAGGGTCATGACGAGGAGCAGTGTTATGTGTTACATCCGGATTTATATCCCAAGGAAAAAGTGGGGAAGGAAGAAGAGATGGAAACGAGAGAGGAAAAAAGGGAGATTCAGGGGAAGGGGAGAGTCCAGAGGGAGGGTAATAATTTAGGAAAAGAAAGTGAGGAATTTAAGATTCATACTAATAGAAGGGGAGCAAGAGGGGGTCGACAGGGGGGTGGAAAACCAGAACAAATATGGCATAAGAAAAATATTCAACACGAGAAAGAGGGAATTACGATTGGCAATAAGTTTGGGGTGCTGAAAGATCAGGATGAATGTGGGGAGACACAAGGTGGACAAAAGGAAAGGGGAGATGAGGTAGAGACGAAAAAATGGGTTGAGGAAGTGTTCCAAAACACAAGCAGAATAGATAAGGGGAATAGTTTGGAAAATACAGTGGAGAATACAAACAGTGCAGATGAAGAGGAGACGACAGGGAGTGAAAGCTTCAAGAATTGTGGAAAGATTGAGGTAAGCGGGAAACAAAAATGCAGTGAACAGGATGCCAGAAGTAGTAATATGGGGAATACATGTTTGGAGATGGTGGAATTTCATGAGGTGCAGGATAACGACGAGGTTTTGCCTGAGAATCAGAGGAGGGAGAATCAGATTCAGGGGGATGATTTTCCTGATTTGCAAGAGTTGACATCGGAGGAAATTAAAAAAAAAGGGATAAAGAGGAAGACGATGATTTTGATGAAAATATTGATAAGGTGGTAAGGGATGGGGATTTATCTCCAAGACAATAAAATTAATGGAGAGTGGAGCTAAACGATCGAAGTCAAGTCAGAATACAGTTCCACTTCAAGTCAAAACAAGGAGTAGTAAACAGAGATCGTCGGAAGATAGTTTTCAAAGATTGGAAAAGCTATATTTTGGAACATTAGATCGGTTAAATCTCAAAAGGCTTTTGAGAGATTAATGGGTCTAAATAGGCGTCATAAATATAATTTTATAGCTCTTATGGAACCTTTTCAAGATCCAAAAGAGTTAGATTATTACAAAAGAAAGTTAGGATTTAAAAATGCGTATTGCAATGTATCTGCGGAAATTTGGGTTTTTTGGGATGATGGTTGGAGGGGTGAAGTGGTGAGTGATAGTATACAACAAATAAGTTTGAAGTTGAGCAAGAACAATGTGGAGATGATTTGTACTGCAGTGTATGCTAGGTGTGATGCATTAGAAAGATTGGAGTTGTGGGAAGAACTGGAGGCTTTATCTGCTAATATTAATATACCTTGGATGGTGGGAGGAGATTTCCATGTTATTTTGAATGAGGAGGAAAACCTTGGGGGATTAGATTTTACTCAGTTTGAGGCTTTGGATTTCAGTCAATGCATTAATAATTGTGCTCTAACAGAACTTAAGTTTGTAGGTAGCATGTTTACTTGGTGGAATGGTAGAATTGAAAGAGACAGTATTTTTAAGAGACTTGACAGAGTCTTCGGAAATTAGGAGTTTAACAATATGTTACCTACTAGTGAAGTTCATAATTTAGTGAGACAAAGTTCGGATCACGCACCTTTACATGTCATATGTAATTCAGAGGAGGAAGTGACAAGCAGACCTTTTAAGTTTGTCAATTTCTGGACAAGGCATCCCCAATTTCAGCAGATTATTGAGGAAAACTGGAGAATTGATTTTGTGGGTTGCCCGTTTATTGAATTTCAGGCGAAAATGAAATAAGTGAAAGGGGTGCTGGCGAAATGGAGCAAGGTTACTTTTGAAAACATATTCCAGAAGGTTGCAACCTTGGAGGATGAAGTCAAGGTCAAGGAGATACAATTGGAGATTAATACAAATGAAGAAAATAAGGCAGATTTGAAAAGGTCAGAAGCTAAGTTAAAAAAAATTCTCTACTTGGAAGAGGAATTTTAGAAACAAAAAGCTGGGATGAGATGGTTTTAGGATGGGGACAAGAATACTAGATTTTTCCATAATTATGTCAAAGGAAGAAGAAAAAAACTGCACCTGGCGGAAATTCAAACGGAACAATGTGATGTAGTGAATAGCAGCGATGAGATTGGCACAATGACAATCTCTTATTTTGAAGGGCAGTTCAGAGAAGGAGGAACAAGTGAAGATGAAAATTTGTTGAGGCTTATTCCCAAATTGATTACCCCTAGTCAGAATGAGGAAATGGTTCATATGCCAACTAAGGAAGAAGTCAAGATGGTAGTCTTCGCTTTGAACGGAGATAGTACAAGCGGCCCAGATGGTTTCTCGAGATTATTCTTCCAATGTTGCTGGGAACTTATAGGTGAGGATATTACCAAAATGGTGAAGGCCTTTTTTTGTGGTAAGCAGATTCCTCATTTTATTTTTCACATGAATTTGGTGTTACTCCCAAAAAAGGAGAGCGTTGTAAACTTCACAGATCTTAGACCAGTGAGTTTAAGTACGTTTTCAAACAAAATCATCTCTCGAGTGTTGCATGAAAGGATTTCGAAAAGGTTACCCAATATTATTTCAAGGAACCAGTCAGGTTTTATTAAAGGGAGAAGCATTATAGAAAATGTTCTATTAGCTCAGGAGATAATAAGGTATATAAATAGGAGGAAAAAATATCACAATGTGGTAGTAAAGTTGGACATGGAAAAAGCTTATGATAGGGTCTCTTGGTTCTTTTTAATTAACGTGCTAAGGAGCTTTGGATTTTCTGAAATCATTATTGATATGGTGTGGAGGCTAATTTCGAATAATTAGTATTCAATATTAGTTAATGGAAAGTCATATGGTTTTTTTAAGTCGACAAAAGGGCTCAAACAAGGAGATCCTTTATCTCCAACATTGTTCATAATAGCTGCAGAAGTTTTAGCCAGGGGGTTAAATAATCTTAATGAAGATGTAGATTTTAGGGGTTATGGAATGCCAAAATGGAGTCCTCCCATTAATCATTTGTCATATGCAGATGATACAATACTCTTTTGCTCAGGAAAGAGAAAGTCTATTCGTAAGATGATGGGAGTGTTGAGGAGATATGAAAATATTTCCGGACATATGGTCAACTTAAATAAAATTTTCTTTTATCTGTATGATGATACACCGTTAATTGTTGGGATGAGAATAAGGAGAATTGCAGGTATAAAGCAGGGCTCGTTCCCATTTATTTATCTAGGCTGCCCAGTTTTTTATGAAAGAAAAAGGGTTTCACACTTTGAAGAATTGGTGAAGAAGGTGCAGAGTAGACTAATGATGTGGCAGAACAAGTGGTTGTCATATGGAGGAAAGTACATCTTGATAGCAAATGTGCTTAAGTCAATGCCAATTTATTTGTTATTAGCGATGAACCCTCCAAAGAGAGTCATTGAGAAGTTGCATAAACTGTTCGCTGGTTTTTTCTAGAGCAAAACAGGTGGGGAGCAAGGAAAGTATTGGGTAGCATGGGAAGACATGTGTTTTCCTAGGGCTGAAGGAGGTATGGGTTTTCGATCTATACATGATGTTACCAAAGCATTATTCTGTAAACTATGGTGGAACTTTCAAACTTCCACTTCACTATGGAGCTCTTTCATGTGGAGTAAATACTGCAAGAAGTTTCATCCTCTAATGGTTAAAAGCATAGGATCTTCACATGCTTGGAAGAAGATGATTCAGGTAAAAGATGAGATAGAGCATGACATATGGTGGCAAATAAAGGCTGGAGAGGTGAGTTTTGGTTTGATAATTGGACAAAATTGGGAGCACTTTATTATATAGAGGAGAAGGGAGAGATTGATGATGCAATAGAAGTTCGGGAGCTGATAGAGCAGGGGAGTTGGAACATACAAAGGTTGAGAAGTATGCTATCAGAAGAGATGGTCCAATTCATTGTGGAAAGTTTTGTCCCTAGGATTATAGAAGGTAAAAAGGATAAAACATGGTGGATGGGAAGTTCGAGAGTGAAATAAAACATGGTGGATGGGAAGTTCGAGTGGGAATTTCACTGTAAAGTCAGCGTTTGAAGGGACTAGACATAAGAGAGAAGTTAATTGGTGGTGGAGTAAGATATGGTGTAACGGAATTCCTTTCAAGATTAGTTTCTTTGTATGGAGGTGTTGGAAGGGGAGAATAGCTACAGATGACAACCTGAAAAAGATGAAGATTAATATGGCATCCAGATGTTATTGTTGTGAGGACTATGACTAGGAAACTATGAACCATTTTTTTCTAACAGCTTCCATAGCTCAAAAACTATGAAAGCAATTTGCTACTTGTGCAGGAATTAGCATGGAGGGAAGCCTACAACAGATAATTACTAATTGGTGGGGAGCATCGAATAAGTCAAAGATGAGGTCAATATTACAAGCAATTCCTGCCATTATTATGTGGGTGCTTTGGAAGAGGAGAAATGCTAGAAGACATGGGAATGAGGTGTCCTATTATAAGCTGCATCAACAATGTCAAGACACTGTGTACAAGCTGATTAAACATCTTTACCCTTGGATTCAGATCCCAAGAAATTGGGAAGGAATGTTAGGGGTTATGAAGGAGTACAGACCTAAGTTACACTATCATACTGTGTGTTGGGGACTGCCTCAAGAGGTGGGAGTGAAGTGCAACATGGATGGAGCAAGTAGAGGAAATCCGGGGGAAAGTGCATATAGTTTTTGTGTTAGAAATCTGGCAGACCCGTGCGTGCAACAGGTGTAGAGTCAGTCGAACTAGTCCTGCGAATATGCGAAAATGTTATTTATGAATGGAGACCAGACACAATTGCTTTAGCGGAGACTGAAATCATGACGAAATCTGATGTATGCAGAACCATGTAAGATTGGCATAAGGACTAATATGGAGGTATAAATAGTGGCAATCCCAAAAGCCCTCAGATACTGTAAAATTAAGAAAATCAACAAAGTGTTGATTGAGACAGATTCACTGGGGGTCATAAAAATGATAAGAAATGAGTGGAAAATTCCATGGAATCAGGCAGAGGAGAAGGAAGAGATTCAGGAAATTATAGAGAACATACAAGCAGATATTACACGTTTTTAGAGAAGCTAATCAGCTAGCAGACAAGTTGGTCAATGAAGCATATACGCACACTGGTCTAAAGCAATGGGAGAAGTTTCAACAGTTATCAGGTGAATGCAAGAGTATTTTAAATGCAGATAAATCAGGTATCCCTACTTTGAGAATAAAAACAAGAAGAATAAGAGTGCAGCAGAATAATCATGACAGTGTACAAAGTTAAAACATTCAAAGAATCTCTTACCACAGAAGGGATTACAAAAGAGAGAGATTTAAATGTACTAGGATATATGTGCTAAACTATTACAGTTTATAGAAAGTGTTACGAGCATGAGATGAGAGCAACAAAGTCAGATTGGGAGTTGAGAACCTGGAGTGGTGAAGACGACCATGGACGAAGGACCTAACGTATCAGCTGCTAAAAGAATAAAAGATCAATGAAATTGAAAAAAGAGAAGAGACGGGAAGAAAGTAGAGAGGTTTACCTGATCATAACGAAGCAATGCTGTAAAAGTGATTCTGAAAATCAGGACAATCAATAAATAAGTGCTCAGCAGACAACAAGAAAAATAGGATGTTTCAAAGAGTAGAGGAAGAGAGTTACCTTGATAAGCTGAGTTGTTACTAATGGAAGAGTTGAAGGCATCGTTGACCCAAAGCAAATGGAACAAGGAGCTGATGGAAGCTCAACATAATTCACATCTGAGACAAGAACACAAAAATGAAGGAAGACAATTTTGGAAAGCTAGTGGATAGGAATTTAGATATTTGGGGGCATTTTGGATTGGGCCATCTGGGTCGGGTACATTTATTTAGTTTGGGCCATTTTGGCCAAGTTTTGTACTGTTTTATTGTCACTCAATAAAAGAGCTATAAGCTTTTTATTTGATTAAAAAAAAAACCTTCAGGTTGGTCCATATATATTTCCTCTTCTAAATCACCGTTTAAAAATGTGGGTTCAACATTTATTTGGTGAATAAATCATTTATCAATAGATGCCAAAGCAAATAAACACGAATAATCGAAATTGTAGTCACTGGAGTATAAGTGTCAAAATAATCATTTTTTTTAAAATTTTAGAGTAAATCCTTTAGCTACAAGTCTAGATTTAAGCTTATTAATAGAACCATCAGGAAAATATTTTCTTCTAAAAACCCATTACAATCAATGAGTATAGTTCCCGAGGGTAAATCAATTAACTTCCAAGTATTATTTTGTAAAATAAAATTTATTTCATATTTAATGGCTTCTAGAAGAAATTGCTTCGGAAAAAGTTAAAGAATCATTATCAATAATATAAGTATAAAAGTCATCAGAAAAATATTTTTCTATCCTTGACCTTTTACTTCTTCTCAATTCTTGATCACTTTCAGAACCATTTTGAAAAATTGGAACACTAGAAGTATTTTCCTTTTGAAAAGTAAAATCATGAGAGATATTATCACGTTTTAAAGGAAACATATTCTAAAAAAACTCAACATTTTTTATTTCAACTATAGTATTGTGTTCAATAATATCACTACTGATACAAGAAATCTATATGCAACACTATTATTAGCATAATCAATAAACATATATTAGAATCCTGGACACTAAATTTTCTTTTCTTGGGGTCAAACAACATAACCTTGGTAAATCACCCCATACTTTCAAGTATTTCAAATTAGGGGGATAACCTTTCCACAATTCATAAGGGGTTTTTTCAATTCTCTGGTAAGGAATTCTATTTTGTAGATGACAAACAGAGAAAATAGCTTCACCCAAAATATTATCAGATGCATATGAACTAATAAGCATACAATTCATTATTTCTTTTAAAGTTCTATTCTTTCTTTTAACTACGATTCCGGTGAGTATGGAGGAGTAACTTCATGAATAATCCCTTCTTTTTTAACAAAAATCATTAAGCAAAGTATATTCGCCATCTCTATCATATCTTGCTCTTTTGATATTCATGTTCAATTGATTTTCTACTTTCGATTTAGAGCAGCTTGATGGTGAGAAGCTAAGTTGGATTTGTGATATGGTCCTGCGAGGAGAAGCCAAGAAGTTTATGGTTGATGAGGAAGGCGTCTTGAGGATTAAGGGGCGGTATGTGTGCCCCTTGGTGATGATTTTACTTAAGACTATTCTTGTAGAGGATCATAGTTCGAGGTATTCTATACATTCAAGTGCAACCAAGTTGTATCATGATATAAGAGAACATTATTGGTGGAGTAGATTGATTCATGACATTGATGATTTTGTTGCCTAATGTCTGAATTGTTAGCAGGTAAAGAACGAGAACCAGAGGCTGGAAGGACACTTGGAAGAATGCCCATTCCTGATTGGATGTGGAATAACATTGCAATGGAGTTTGTGGTATGTCTTCCAAAGACATTGGTATGTTTGATTCGATCTGGGTGATTGTTGACAAGTTAACTAAGTCTGCACACTTTATTCCACTTAAGGTGACTTCTAATGCAGAGAAGTTAGCCAAACTCTATATCCAGGAGATTTTTCGATTGCATGGAGTTTCAGTTTCCATCATATCAGATAGGGGTATGCAGTTTACTTCTAACATCTGGAGGACATTGCAGGCTGAGTTAGGTACTAGATTGGATCTTAGTAATGCATTTCATCCTCAGATCGATGGATAGTTTGAACGGACAATTCAAGTGTTAGAGGATATGATTTGTGCATATGTGATAGATTTTGGTGGTTATTGGGATCATTTCCTAAAGTTGGCAGAGTTTTCGTAAAACAATAATTATCACTCGAGTATTGACATGGTTCTATCGAAGCCCTTGTATGGAAGGAGACATATGTCTTCTTTTGGTTGGTTTCATTTGACACGAGACCTTGAGGTACTAATATTATGAGGGAATCATTAGAGAAACTGAAATTAATTTGGGAAAACCTTCTAGCAACTCATAGCAGGCAAAGGGAGTATGCATACATGAAGGTCAAGGACTTGGAGTTTATGGAGGGAGAGAAAGTGTTGATGAAGGTTTCACCCATGAAGAGAGTAGTAAGGTCTATTAAGCGAGGTAAACTTAGTCCAGGGTATATTGGATAGTTTGAAATTATTGAGCGTGTGGGAGAGGTGGTCTATGAATTGGCTTTGCCTCTAGGTTTGTAAGGAACTAACTCGGTGTTTCATGTGTCTATAATGAAGAAGTATCATGGTGATGGGAACTACATTATTCATTTGGATTTGGTCCTGCTTAATGAAAATTTAGCTTATGAGAAGGAGCATATAGCTATTCTAGACAGGGAGGTTTGCAAGTTAAGGTCAAAAGATTTCATCTGTGAAGGTCAAGTGGAAGAATCAATTGGTTGAAGAGTCCACTTGAAAAATTCAGGCTTATATGCACGGAAGATATCCACATTTTTGTTGAGTCGAGTACCTATTCTTACCTTAGCCTTTCTTTTGACCATTCGAGATGAATGATGGGTAAATTGAGATCTAATGTAATCACCTGTTAGGTCATTTTGAGCACTAGAACTATATTGACTCTTCTCATAAATTTTAAATGGGAATTTTGAACTATTTATTAACTACGATTAATTTGTTGATGGGTAATTTTAGATAATTAATGGGCTAAATTGATATTTTGTTGAGTACTATATAACACTTGTACCACATATATTGGAATAAGTTAGTTGGTTTAATATTTTTAGATCTTAATTTGAGAAAGAAAGAAAAAAACAGAAAGATAAAAGCGACGCCGCACATCGAAGGAAGCAACTCCTGGTATTGTATACCCTTTCATAGTCCTTTCCATTTATTTTCTTTTATATTGTTATCAATTAATAATGACCACAATGTAAAAAACAAATCATGATTAGGTAGTTTTTGATAGAGAAATTATATGGAAACTTCAAAATTTTGAGAAACTTATGGTTGTTTTTGTAATCGTATGATGGAGCATTATAGTGGAGTTCTCAATGAGGCTTTAGTGGTCATTATAAAGCAAATCTCTAGGCAGTTATTATAAGCTAATCATTCCGGGGTGAGATGATACGAATGAATCATTTATAAGGCAACTTCTATGTGTTGTTTGTGGTTTAGTTATTGATTTCGTGGTTAAGTCTTAGTTTACATGACTCAACTTTAATATTAAAGTTAGCATATTATAACTCAAGTTTTGATATATTTGTGTATAAAATTTTCTATAAGGTGTATCATGTTATATAGACACCATTAGATTGATGTTATTTGAAGGAAATGAAATTTAATCCGGGGCTTGAATTAGAAAAATATGATAGTTGATATATCAATTGACATCAAGATTAGGAACTTGATCATAGATTTTTGCTCTATGATTTTTGACATCTAGGCTATAAATATAGCAATATAAATGTGTATGGACTCGTTTACTTATGAATTATGCTTACTTGATAGATTGAGAATATTCTAAGACATTGAAGAAGGGAAAAGAATTGGTTAATTAGCTTTCTTGACTTCGGTTTTGTCATGGCCCGAGCCTACACCCTGGACGTGGCTGGCACTCCAGAACCATTGCTGACCCCAAGCGAATCCTTGGCCTGACTTACTTACTCAACAGAAGACTTTAAGCATTAAGAAAAGAACTCAAATGCAAGATAACTAAACGGTCTCAAACTAAACTCATAATGTTTTAGAAATAAACATTTAACTTAGCTGAAGTGGCAACTCAAAACTGTACATAAGTCAATAACAAGATAAATACAAATGAACTAACTGACTGGAAGCCTCTAATAACTGAGATGAATGTTGGGACAAGACCCACAACATCCTAATGAACTAAATACTGAAAAATAATAAAAGGGATCCTCCGAAAAGCAAGGAGGCTCACCACCAGACTCTAAGTGCTCAACTGGATCAACGAGGCGCTGTATGCTGATCCTGATTACCTGCGTCTACATCATAATAAGATGTAGGCCAACTGGCATCAGTACATTGAATGTACGAGTATGCGAGTTGGAATGCTAAACATAACTTAAGCTTGAAAAGAATCTGAAAGAACCACTTACCTTGGCTTTACTCAACTCCTGAATAGCTTAACTCAATATAAAGCAATAAAACACATGCAATATATAGAAAGCTTTTAAAATAGTAGAAAACAACTTAGTTCGTTAAAGAAAATGCAATAACAAACTCAAGTTTACTCATATAATAAAGTAATATAGTTTCTGTGGGAGTTTCTATAACCGACAACCACCACTATGAGCCTAAGTGGTGATACAACGTCTTGCCCACGCTGCCAGAACTGTCCTATACTTTGCCATCATATAGAACGCTTAACTTAGTGGATCCACTATCTTATGCTAAAAGCATCTTAAAGAGTCATCTAAAAAGTATGATGCTTTACTACCCTTGATGGCTAAATGGTTTATGGAGACGTGAGTTATCTGAACTCAAGCTCGTCCCCATATCGGTGCTCAATACTACTCCAAAAATATAATTTAGCTCATATGTTTGTAAAAACAAAACTC
This sequence comes from Solanum stenotomum, assembly GCF_019186545.1. Taxonomy (NCBI): domain Eukaryota; kingdom Viridiplantae; phylum Streptophyta; class Magnoliopsida; order Solanales; family Solanaceae; genus Solanum; species Solanum stenotomum. The sequence continues at coordinate 23,169,248 of NC_064285.1, read as the reverse complement.
TTTCTTTGCTTTGAGATAATTATTCAAAAACATAGCTTAAAAGCTCTGTTGGAAATCTCAGTTTCCTTTCTTGCTCAAATGTGAAAATATTTTAACTCTTGGAAATACTTAGTTCCCTAATAATCTTTGAAGAATGAACTCTACTCTTACTCTTTACTGAAAACTAGCTCAGAGACTCTTTTGAAAATCTCAGTTTCCTTTGTTGCTCAAATGTGAAAACATTTACTCCTCGGGAATACATAGTCCCGATATACTCTTTTGAAGAAATGCACTTCAAACTTTACTCTTTACTCAACTCAAAACTTAAGTCTTAAAACATTTGAAAAAGACTTTTGAAAAACTTTATGAACTTCTCTTTACTTGACTATTAACTTCTCTTGACTTGATTCTTAACTTCCCTTGACTTGAATCTTAGCTTTCCTTGAATTGAATTATGGATTCAAGGATTGTGATTTGTGATAGGAAAGATCTCATGATATTTAGGAATGATTTTAGATAGCTATATATGAGAAATGATCAAGAAATTGGTGTTTGAGGGTGGGTCCACGACATGGAGGTGTATTTAAATTTTTGTCACGGAAAATACTTTTTGAGGCAGAACGGTCCGTGACCGCTTCGCGACACGAGGAATTTTTTTGCGAAAGTATGGTGCAGGTTCGCAACGCGGCTTGGGGCTCTAGATTTGCCCTACATTTTTCTTCTTCGTTTTCTAGCCCCAATTCGCCTAATTTCTATTCTTTTTCTCCATATCTCTTTAGATTCAGGTACCCGCAACATGTACAGAAGAATCTAACTCAAATCAACACTAATAATCAATCTTGAACTCTCAAGAACTCCTCAATCTCATCCCAAATTCAAGAAACGAAAGCAATTCAAGAATACAACTCAAGAGTATCAAATTCTTAATCTTTTTAGGACGAAATTACACTGAATAAAACATGTTTGGCGCGTGGGTGAATGAACCCAATGTTGTGTGAACTCACATACCTCTTTAGGGATCAACCCTTGTCGAAATCCACAAGCTGAACCTTCAAGAACGACAAACTTTTCTCCTCTTGCGTTCTTTCTCCAAAAACCCTAGCGTAAATTTCCAATTGTCTAAACTAAACCAATTCAGTTTTGACTGTTAATTAATTTACCAAAAACGAATTAAAATACTAAGGTATGTAAATGACCAAAACACCCTTTAAAAATCCGGATCGGACATTTCCTTATTTGAACAACCCAACTTCCAAAGGGCCTATCTCACTCATACAAACTTAGAATCAGGCAAACTTAGCGGCATTGGAAAGATTATTCCAAGAGCTTTCCAAAAATACCTGTAAATACACCTAAATCATCCTGAGCTAGAATTTATGGCCGTTTGAAGTTGACCTAAACTCAACTTATTTTAACTTTACAAAATTTCCAGATTTTCATTCTTTCCAAAAATGACTATTTCCAATTATAAGCTTCTTCCTAGTTATTTCAAATTGTGAGATGTTACAATATCTCCCCCTTGGGAACAGTCGTCCTTGAATGAGATTACTCTTAGTAGGCTAAGGGTGTAACATTTAACATTCAGCTCAAACACCCAACAAGCAATGCAATTACAATATCTAATCTTATAAATAAAATCCAAGAAAAGGTTCAGTACCTTAAGTTGGAACTTCTCTGGATTCGAAGAGATGTGGATATCTCTTCTTCATATCCTCCTCAACTTCCCAAGTAGCTTTCTCAACAAACTAGTTCCTCCAAAGAACTTTGACAGATGCTACCTCTTTTGTTCTCAACTTGCGAGCTTGGCGATCTAGAATCTGAAGTGGAATCTCTTCATAANTTTTACTAAAAACTAGCTCAGAGACTCTTTTGAAAATCTCAGTTTCCTTTCTTGCTCAAATGTGAAAGCATACACTCTTTGGGAATACATAGTCCCGATATACTCTTTTGAAGAAATGCACTTCAAACTTTACTCTTTACTCAACTCAAAACTTAAATCTTAAAACATTTGAAAAAGACTTTTGAAAAACTTTATGAACTTCTCTTAACTTGACTATTAACTTCTCTTGACTTAACTCTTAACTTCTCTTGACTTGAATCTTAGCTTTCCTTGAATTGAATTATGGATTCAAGGATTGTAATTTGTGATAGGAAAGATCTCTTGATGTTTAGGAATGATTTTAGATAGCTATATATGAGAAATGATCAAGAAATCAGTGTTTGAGGGTGTGTCCTTGACATGGCGGTGTATTTAAATTTTGGTCGCGGAAAATACTTTTTGAGGCAGAACGGTCCGTGACCGCTCCGTGACACGAGGAAATTTTTTGCGAAACTGTGGTGCGGGTTCGCGACGCGGCTTGGGGCTCTAGATTTGCCCTACATTTTTCTTCTTTATTTTCTAGGCCCAATTCGCCTAATTTCTATTCTTTTTCTCCATATCTCTTTAGATTCAGGTACCCGCAACATGTACAGAAGAATCTAACTCAAATCAACACTAATAATCAATCTTGAACTCTCAAGAACTCCTCAATCTCATCCCAAATTCAAGAAACGAAAGCAATTCAAGAATACAACTCAAGAGTATCAAATTCTCAATCTTTTTAGGATGAAATTACACTGAATAAAACATGTTTGGCGCGTGGGTGAATGAACCCAACGCTATGTGAACTCACATACCTCTTTAGGGATTAACCCTTGTCGAAATCCACAAGCTGAACCTTCAAGAACGGCGAACTTTGCTCTTTCATCTCTCTTCTCCTCTTGCGTTCTTTCTCCAAAAACCCTAGCGTAAATTTCCAATTGTCTAAACTGAACCAATTCAATTTTGACCGTTAGTTAATTTACCAAAAACAAATTAAAATAATAAGGTATGGAAATGACCAAAACACCCTTTAAAAATCCGGATCAGACATTTCCTTATTTGAACAACCCAACTTCCAAAGGGCCTATCTCACTCATACAAACTCAAAATCGGGCAAACTTAGCGGCGTTGGAAATATTATTCCAAGAGCTTTCCAAAAATACCTGTAAATACACCTAACTCATCCTGAGCTAGAATTTATGGTCATTTGAATTTGACCTAAACTCAACTTATTTTAACTTTACAAAATTTCCAGATTTTCATTCTTTCCAAAAATGACTATTTCCAATTATAAGCTTCTTCCTAGTTATTTCAAATTGTGAGATGTTACAATATCTCCCCCTTGGAAACAGTCGTCCTCAAATGAGATTACTCTTAGTAGGCTAAGGGTGTAACATTTAACATTCAGCTCAAATACCCAACAAGAAATGCAATTACAACATGCTAATCTTATAAATAAAATCCAAGAAAAGGTTCAGTACCTTAAGTTGGAACTTCTCCGGATTCGAAGAGATGTGGATATCTCTTCTTCATATCCTCCTCAACTTCCCAAGTAGCTTTCCCAACAAACTAGTTCCTCCAAAGAACTTTGACTGATGCTACCTCTTTTGTTCTCAACTTGCGAGCTTGGCGATCTAGAATCTGAAGTGGAATCTCTTCATAAGATACGCTATACTTGATACCAATATCTTCAGTTAGTATGATAAGTGAAGGATCTCCCATGCACTTCTTCAACATGGAGATGTGGAACACCGAATGGACTGCTGCTAATTCTTGTGGTAGGTCTAACTTATAAGCTACATTGCCAATCCTCTTGGATATTCTGTAAGGCCAATAATATACTGGGGACTAAGCTTCCCCTTCTTACCAAATCTCATAATAGTCTTCATGGTTGAAACTTTCAAGTAAACTCAATCATCTACTTCAAACTTTAACCCCCTCCTCCTGACATCAGTGTAAGATATCTGATGACTCTGTGCTATTTTCAACCTTTCTTGAATCAATTTCACTTTCTCCATAGCTTGATGAACTAAGTCTGGTCCTATCAACCCAGATTCACCAACTTCAAGCCATCCTATAGGATATTTGCATCTTATCCCATAAAGATCTTCGTAAGGAGCCATTTGGATGTTAGAATGGTAACTATTGTTGTAAGCAACTTAATGAGAGGTAGGTGATCATCCCAATTATCCTTGAAATCAATCACACAATCCACCTTGATACCTTAAAGCACTATCTCCCCTTGTTCAAAAGCCATCACTTTTTTTTTGCTTATGAACACTTGCCTTTAATTCAAGCAATAAAGGATCGTAGTCTTGCTTATCTTTTACTTCTGACACTAATGATGATTCAGCCCCATTCATCACCACTTCTCCTCCTTCTGTGGAATCCCTTAGTTGAACTCCGAGTCGTGCAACTCTATGGACCTCTTTTGGTAACTCTTTCTTATCATCCTAAAAATGGGCGGTACTACCTATAGATAACCTGCTCAAAGCATCAACAACAACATTAGCCTTACCTGGGTGATAATGAATACTCATGTCATAATCCTGGAGTAATTCTAACCACCTCCTCTGTCTAAGATTAAGCTCTTTCTAACTTAACACATACTGAAGACTCTTGTGATCGGTGAACACATCCACATGCACATCATAAAGATAATGGCGCCATATTTTTGAAGCAAATACTACGACAGCCAACTCTAAATCATGGGTTGGGTAATTCTTATCATGAACTTTCAACTGTTTGGAGGCATAAGCTATAACTTTGCCATTCTTCATTAGTACACAACCCAAACCAACTCTAGACGCATCACAATATACAACAAAGCCTTGTGTACCTTCTAGTAAGGTCAACATTGGGGCAGTGGTCAACCTCTTTTTCAATTCCTGAAAGCTTTTCTCACAAGCTTCAGACCATTAAAATTTCACTGTCATCTGAGTCAACTTGGTCAAAGGAGATGAAATAGACGAGAACCCTTCGACGAACATTCTATAATAGCCAGCCAAACCCAAGAAACTACTAATATCAGTTGGAGATGTGGGTCTAGGCCAATTCTGCACTTCCTCTATTTTCTGAGTATCAACTCTAACTCCATCACCGGAAACTATGTGGCCCAAGAATGCCACAGACTCAACCCAAAACTCACACTTAGAGAACTTGGCATATAACACTTTATCTTTTAAAGTCAGAAGAACTATTATGAGATGGCTAGCATGATCTTTTGCATTCCTTTACTAGATTGGTATGTCATCAATGAAGATGATAACAAACATATCTAAATAAGGTTTGAATACCCTATTCATAAGGTCCATAAACACTACAGGTGCATTGGTTAAACTGAATGACATGACTAGAAACTCATAGTGACCATAACGGGTGCTGAAGGCTGTCTTCGGAATGTCACATTCCCTTACTCTTAACTGATAGTAGCTAGATCTGAGGTCTATCTTACTGAAATAAGTACCATCCTGAAGCTGACCAAAAAAATCATCAACCTTGGGAGAGGATATTATTCTTGATCGCAACCTTGTTCAACTGACGGTAATCTATACACATCCTAAGGGAACCATCTTCCTTTCTCACAAATGGGACCGGAGTGCCCCAATGTGAGATACGTGGTTGAATAAAACCTTTCTCTAAAAGATCTTTCAACTGCTCTTTTAAATCTTTCAACTCTGCTGGTGCCATGCTATATGACAAAATATATATAGGACGAGTATCTGGAAGAATGTCTATGCCGAAGTCTATTTCTCTCTCAGGAAGGACTCCGAGTAGATCATCTGGAAAGACTTCTGAAAAATCTTTTACTATCGAAACTGATTAAATTGGAGGCATCTCAACACTAGAGTCAATAACTCGGACTAAGTGATAGACACACCTCTTGGAAACTAACTTTTTCACCTTAAAGTATGAAATAAAACGGCCCTTAGGAACTGATCTTCAACTTGTTGTACATGGATCATCAGCCTTGCTATGTTCATATCCCCTATTAGCATGGCTGCCTTACTTTCCTTACTTGACAGACGAGTCAACCCAACTACGAATAAACTCATCTTGCTCCTCTTGTCGACAACCATCTCTTCACTTCTCTTAGCTCATGAGGAAAGAAACGCCTCATGAAAGCACTCTCAACCATAGGCCAACTCAAAATCAGTTATGTACAGGCACAAGTTAGAAAGAAACTTTTTAGAGATAAAACTCTAAAGCACGAAATGAGTATGAAAGAAGTGAAGGAATTTCCTAAATATTGCAGCCTCCTAATTATAGATGTGGCACGCTTCACACCGATAATGTCATGCCCCGAGCCTACACCCTGGGCGGGACTGGCACTCGAAGACCATTGCTGGCCCCAAATGAACCCTTGGCCTGGCATACTTAACTCAGGGAAAGACTTAACTCAAATAAACAACCTCATATAACAACTTAAAGAATAATAAACTGGCCAAAATGACACTTAAGTCATTAAACAATATTTGAAGGATAAAGAAAGACATCTGCTCTAATAACTATCTGACTGTCTATGAAGCCTCTAAAATACAGAGAGGGATGTTAGGACAAACCCCACAACATCCTAATAAATGAAAGACTAAAAGCAAATAAAAGACTCCTCCGGAATGCAAAGAGGCTCACCACTCACTTTGAGCTGCTCAACTGGATCAACGAGGTGCCAGATGTTGATCCTGGTTACCTGCGTCTGCATCATAATAAGATGCAGGCCAACTGGCATCAGTACATTGAATGTACGAGTATGCGAGTTGGAATGCTAAGCAATACATAGGCAAGAAAGAAACTGAATAACTTACCTGGCTTAACTCAACTCAACCTGACTGACTCATTTCAATATAAAACAATTTAAAACAAGTGCAATATAAAGAGAAGCTATTTAAAAACATACTATAAACTCTGTGTGTATAAAAAGATACAATAAATTTGAGATGTATGTAGAAATACAAATGAACTGATGTATATAAAAGTACAATACATGTTGTGGGAGTTTCTCTAACCGACAACCATCACATAAGAGCTATAGTGATGATACAACGATCAACCTCACGCTGCCAGAGCATCCTATACCCAGCCAAAGGTATGGAACCTAAACTACCTAATGGATCCACTAGTCTAATTTGAAAAGGATTCATCTAAAAAGTATGAACCTCTTCTACCCATGATGGCTACACGGTTCTATGGGGGCTGTGGGTTCTTTGAACGATCCCCCAATTCGGTTCTCAATACTACTTCCAAAAATGTACTGGCTCTTATGTTTTTAAAACATATTTCCTCGGTGATTTGAGATTAGTGCTAAAAAACTTAGCTCAAAGGCTATATTAGAAATCAAAGTTTCCCTTCTTGATTCATTTAGAAAGCGATTACTCTTTTCTGATAACTAGCCTGAAGGCTCTTTAGAAATCTCAGTTTCCAATCTTGTTTAAATGTGAAAATATTTCTTTTAAATTTCTTTGGGAATACATAGTCACCATATACTTCTTTGAAGAACAGAACTTCAAACCATAGCATTACTCTTGCTTAACTTCAAAACTTAAGTCTTAAAGCAACGTTAAGACATTGTTAAAGACCCTTGTAAACTTTAAGAAATTTTGCTTTGCTGCATTAAATTCTAAACTTGACTAAAAACTTCTTTGAATTTGAACTTAACTTTCCTTGAATTGAATTATGGATTCAAGGTTCATGATCTCCTGTTTATGGATGATTTCATGATGTTTAGATGTACTTTAGAGTATTGGAATCGACTAGGAGGCATAGGTACATCACTTAGGAACAAGTATGAGAAGGTGGGGAAAGAATGGGGAGAACTGGCGTCCTTGGCGCTCTGAGAGGCCTGGGGCGCCAGAGCACAAACTTAGAGCCTACACCTCTGGCGTTTGTGCTTTGGCACCCCACGCTTACACCTCGGACGTGGTTGGCACTCAAGAACCATTGCTGGTTCCAAGCGAACCCTTGGCCTGGCTTACTTACTTAGCGGAAGACTTTAAGCATTAAGAAAAGAACTCAAATGCAAGATAACTCAACTGTCTCAAACTAAACTCATAATGTTTTAGAAATAAACATTTAACTTAGCCAAAGTGGCAACTGAAAACTGAATTTAAATCAATAACAAGATAAATACAAATCAACTAACTGACTGACTATCTATAAAGCCTCAAATAAATGAGATGGATGTCGGGACAAGACCCACAACATCCTAATGAACTAAATACTGAAAACAATAAAAAGGATCCTCCGAAAACCAAGGAGGCTCACCACCAGATTCTGAGTGCTCAACTGGATCAACGAGGCGCTGGATGCTGATCCTTATTACCTACGTTTGCATCATAATAAGATGCAGGCCAACTGGTATCAGTACATTGAATGTACAAGTATGCGAGTTTGAATGCTAAACATAACTTAAGCTTGAAAAGAATCTGAAAGAAACACTTACTTTGGCTTTACTCAACTCCTGAATAACTTAACTCAATATAAAACAATAAAACACATGCAACATATAGAAATATTTTAAAATAGTAGAAAACAACTTAGTTCGTTAAAGAAAACACAATAACAAACTCAAATTTACTCATATAATAAAGTAATATTGTTTCTGTGGTAGTTTCTCTAACTGATAACCACCACTATGAGCCTAAGTGGTGATACATCATCTTGCTCACGCTGCCAGAACTGTCCTATACTTTACTGTCATATAGAACGCTTAACTTAGTGGATCCACTAGCTTAAGCTAAAAGCATCTTAATGAGTCATCTAAAAAGTATGATCCTTTACTACCCATGATGGATATATGGTTTATGGAGACAAGATTTATCTGAACTCAAGCTTGTCCCCATATCGGTGCTCAATACTACTCCCAAAATATAATTTAGCTCATATGTTTGTAAAAACAAAACACTTTCTTTGCTTTGAGATAATTATTCAAAAACATAGCTTAAAAGCTCTGTTGGAAATCTCAGTTTCCTTTCTTGCTCAAATGTGAAAATATTTTATCGCTTGGGAATACTTAGTTCCCGAATAATCTTTGTAGAATGAACTTTACTCTTACATTTTACTAAAAACTAGCTCAGAGACTCTTTTGAAAATCTCAGTTTCCTTTCTTGCTCAAATGTGAAAGCATACACTCTTTGGGAATACATAGTCCCGATATACTCTTTTGAAGAAATGCACTTCAAACTTTACTCTTTACTCAACTCAAAACTNAAACTCAATTCTTAAAAAAAAGTTAAAATATTTGTAAAAGACTTTTGGAAAACTTTATGAACTTTTTTTAACTTAACTCTTAACTTTTCTTGTCTTGACTATTAACTTCTCTTGACTTAATTCTTAACTTCTCTTGACTTGACTCTTATCTTTCCTTGAATTGAATTATAGATTCAAGGATTGTGATTTGTGATAGGTGATGAGTCCACAAATTGGACTAATTTAGGGGTTTATTTTAATAGAAATAGTGTCTTCGAATGCTTATTTTGTCTCAATATCTGATGGAAAACTTTTAAGTCTTAGGTATTTGAAGTTTTAGTGGAAACATGGACACTTAGGCGCAAAAAGGAACAAAAAGGCTGAAAAGAATGAAGAAGTTGAAGCATGAGTATCGCCAAGAACCTTTGGCGATTCGCCGAAAGGACAGACTCCTCCCTTTGTTCCAGTATGCGAAGCCCTAAAGGAAGAGGATCAAAAAGGCAATGAAAGCAGTAGTCGGCCTGTCGCCGAATAGTTCCACAAAGCAGTACTATACCACCCAATGGTCCAGAACATGAAGAGGCTGAAGGCAAGCATGAAACGGCAATAAAACAAAAGAAGGGCGAGTCACAGAGTCATTCGGCAACATCGACTAACTTCACTGAAAGATCTGCCAGCGCTAATTTTTTATAGCTATAAATACTAAACTTGTTATTAATATTATCAGTTCTGAACCATTATTATTATTATCAGAATAGAATAGTACTTTTTTGGATATTTTCTCTCAAATTTGGAGAGGGTTTTTGGGAGACTTGAAGAAAGAAAGATTTCATCTTCCTCAAGTTGGAAGTGGGTCTTCTCCATTCTTCTTCCTTGGCTTAAATCAAGGTTTAATTTCTTATACCCATTTAATTTTAATATCATTTTAGGTTTATTTTGTTATTTCTTGATGTGTGGCTAAAACCCCCCATTCTTGGGGAGTGATTTAGCAAATATGTGTTGATATTATTGTTGGGTCTTGCTTGTTGATAGGTTAGATGTAGTTTAATGGTGATTTCACCTAGTGGTTGTTATTTAACCTAAAGGGTTTGTAGTTGCAAATACAAAGTCACCCATGTGTTTTCGGCTTGCCCGAGAGGGAGGTCGCGAAACCAAGACCACTACACTGATGGCCTAAGAAGTGGTCAACATGAGGTTCAGACTGAGAGGGTGATCCCTAGTCCCATATCTGAACACTTAGCTCGAGAGAGTGAATGGGGGTAAGGCGTAGGCTGGTTTTCATTCGGCAAATGGATGTCCGAGAGGAACGCATTTGAAACGGGGTAAGTTTCTGGAGAGGGAACTTATTTCCATTTAAAGCTTAGCCTAGTCACTATTATCTTGTAAATTTTCTATCAAAAGCATGTCCCAAACTACTTATTTCAACTTGTATTGCCGTCACACCCCAAGAATTCTTACCCATACTTGATTTTCTTGTTATTTTTGTTGTTTTTACTAATTGTGACCAAACCCCAAAATCGATATTTGACACTTTTGTGTCGCCCCCTTTAATTTACTATGCTTTTAATCGTTAATGTCTTTAGCTACGATTAGTTAGAGCTAAATTTTTTATTTTTTTATAAATTCTCAAAACCACTTCCTTGGGACATGACCCCAACCTTTAGTTGGGTTACTATACTATCGAAGATCGTAGACACTCATACCGTAGGTTAGCGTCGTTGGTCATGATAAACATCAAAATGGCGCCACTACCAGGGAGTGGTGTTATTTGAGAATTTTTAGATTAGTAGAATTTTTGTTCTTCTTAGTTGTAGTTTACTAATTTAATTTTTAGTTTTGTTCGGTTGATTGTGTAAACATTTCAGAAAGCATGAGTGTTAACGGTAGTAAGGGGAGCCAAATGGGCCATCCAGACGACATTGGTAACCCCAACGATGTCCAATAGCCCAACATCAATAATCCACATCTCATGGGAGGTGTCAGAGCCATCCGTCTACCTCCAGCAGAAGGAAATGCGGTGTTCCACATAACAAGCACCATGTTGAAACTTTTGCAACTAAAAGGACTTTTCAGTGGATTGGTTCATGAGAACCCATATGAGCATCTTCGAAACTTCGTGGATATGTGTCGACCTTTCTCGTTCAAGAACATCTCTCAGGAATCAGTTCGATTAAGACTATTCCCTTTCTCATTGATGGGGGAAGCTTGCAAGTGGCTAGCTGAATTACCACGAAATTCAATCACTTCATGGGTGGAGCTGGTCACCGCATTTAATGTGTGATTTTTCCCTCCCTCAAAGATGATGACTATTCGGGATAACATTCAAAGCTTTAAGCGTCTGAATGGAGAACCTTTTCACGAAACATGGCTTCGGTATAAGAAATTGGTGTTACAATGCCCAACCCATTGTCTACCTAATAATGTGCTCCTTCAATACTTTTACTAGAGTCTAGACTCAGTGAACAAAGGTGTAGCTGATCAACTCCCGCCTGGAGGCTTAATTTAATAGCCATATGCAGTAGCGGCTCAACTACTCGATGGGATGACAACCATCAACAGGGCATGGTACACTCGCGAAGACTAGGTCTCAGAGGTCACATTTCAGCTATCCAAGGAGCAGGTTGAAAAAGATAATGAGAGAGACCAAAACATGGCCAAGATCATGACGCAACTTGACATTTTATCTAAAAATATCATGGGGGCTAGTGCCCGTGGTGTCAATGTTGTGGATGTCGGGGTTGCGAATCCTAAGGAGATGAAGTTTGAAGCAATGTATGACGAGGAAGTAAATTTCCTAGCTAACCAAGGAGGGGGCTACCGTTCAAACTACCCAAGGCAGGGTGGTAATCAAGGATGGGTTAGAGATGAAGGCCGGATGGATCGAGATCGTGAATGGAGGGACTGTAATCCAAATTGGAAGGATGGGGAGAAGGATAGATATGTGCCTCCCATGAGCGTCAGAAGCCCAAGGATTCGAAAGGTGGTAGGTCTGAGGATATGCTCTCGCGTATTCTAAACAAAGTTGAAAGGTCAGACAAAATGCCAAAAGGTATGAAAGAAGACGTGTCTACCCTCAGCCAAACTTTCACCTCTCATTCAGTTTCAATCAAACAGTTAGATATCCAAATGGGTCATATCTCGTCTCATCTCAATCCAAGACAACAAGGGGGTTTGCCTAGTGACACTATGGCTAACCCTAAGTGTGAGGTCTAATGGTTAACTTACGTCGTTCCGCGACGTTAACTAAGGCGCTGTTTGAGAGACAAGCCAAAACCATTTACTTATTTTTTTATCTTGATAAAATAATAGTGTGCTATTTGTACAGATTGAGTAAGGAAAGTGCTTGAAAATATGTATGGAGGCGAGCAACAGTTCAATTTGACGGATCACTGACGAGTTCGGTGCACCCAATCATTCCCACCATTTGACGAAATACATCTTAAAGGTTGAGTCTGTAAAACTCGGCGGAGTATGAATTTTGTCGGCACATCGCCAATCCAATTGGCGATCTCGATAAAGACCGCCAATGCATTGCTCGCCTGAACTAAAAACTCTGTTATATTTGGCGAGGACATTAGATATTCGGTGTTTCGTTGAGTGATTGAGCGAGATCGACTAACATCGTCGAATGAGCAGAAACTGGACGGTCACAAGTCACAGGTTTAAAAGTCCCATTTCATTCACTTTCTTTCACTTTGTCCCTTTTCACAAACTCACACTCACACTTTAGCTGTTATATTTATCACACTTTTAGAGTATTTTACGTGTCGATTGTGCTTGAATTAGGATCAGATTGCTGCCTAGCAAGCTAGTACTATCTAATTCGGCATCAAAGGTTGGTAATAAAACTCCTCAGTTATTTGATCAAACATTTTACTCATTTGCATAATCACTAATGGTAGAAAATATCTGTTGAGTCTCTGAGTCACTAGGATTGTATTTATTATCGATTAAGACTTGCTATTTTCTGCATGATTTGAGGGTCTACCACTTAGTTTTGCTTTGAAGTGAACTGTTAAGCGGTTAGAAAAGAAGTTTCTTTGGGTCTTTATTGAAATTGAGTTATATAAGCGTAAGTTGCACTATCTGGGGTTGTTGGGTGAAGTTTGAAAGAATGGGTTGAAACTGGACACGTTGAGCTGGTCGGCGAAATGAACAAAATTCGCCAAACTGCTCGGCGGTTCACCTAACGTCCCCATTCCACCTTTAACTGAATACTTTATGTATTGATCGATCTGTGACTTTCGGCGGTCAGTTTAATTCGCAAAATGTATTCGGCGACTCGCTGAAAGATTCCTTGCTCGTCCTTTGTCTGCCCCTTGTATCCGTTGTACATCACTTTCAACTATTGGCCTAACAAGATAAGCACTTTGCTAACTAGCTTGGCTAAGCGATTCCACACCCAAAAACACCCTTTTTCTCCTGTTTGAAGTGCTATCTAACTTATCCTCAAAGTTTTTGCAGTAACTGTTAGATCAAAAGTCGTAGGGAGAAATGATCCACCCAGGCACATAAGAGCACAAAAGTTTAAGAAAGATGAAAAGAAAGCAGAGCTAGCCAGACAAAGGAAATATACCAATGAAGCTAGGGCAAAGAGATGAATTCCCATCGACCTTAATGTGCCTTCATGGGCTCAAAGTTTTGTTAATGTAATACGGGCCTTCGAAGCAACTCAAGAGATAGATCAGATGATTGCATCCAATCTTGCTGTAGAGGCCACGACAAAGACAAACAACGAGGGCTAAAAAAACAATACTCCGGGGACCATGGTTTTACTTCAGGGAAATGCATCGAACGCCCTGGCAGATAGAGAGACTGCATAGACAGGATCCCTCTTTACCTCTTTCTATGTCTTATCTTTCTTTACTTTGCCGTCTGGATTCTGTATTATTTGCATTTGAGGACAAACACTTTTGTTTGTGGTGGGGTGAGGCCCACCTCCTTGTTTTGGTGTACATTTGGGTTATCTGTTTTTAATTGTGTTTTAAAAAAATGCTTTGCGATTGTTTGAGCTTGTGGCTCCGCTTATTCTTAATTGCAAATGATTTTGACCCTTCCAATTTTTTTGAATTCTTCACACATATTTTCCACCCTTCGTGAGCTAAATGTGGCAGTTCTTTCGCAAAAAATTGAGTCTCGGTCTCGATCAATACCGATGACTTGAATAGTGCTCTCAATTGAACGAATATGAATGTACGGCTATGATGAGGCTAAATGAAGTTGCTTAGACAATATGTGAACTCGTTGCATCACATTGTGATTAGCCATTTATTGAATTGATTTTCTTGTAATGACCATTGCACACTAGCGAAATTTTGTAGTCTTGTTTTACTGAAGTGTCGATGCCTTGTGTGATTAGCTTGCTTTGAAACTTGCATGAATAAACATAGAATTTTCCTTGTTAGTCTGATTGATTTAGAAAGGTCTCCTCTTGATATGATCTTAGGCAATTTTAAAAAGTGTGAGCTAAATTTGGCATATACCTCTTTTGTGGCCTACCCGTGAACGTGTGAAACTCTTTTGAATACCCTTTGAGCCTTACCTTTCTTTGGAAGAACCTTGATGAACCCTAGACCTTACTTGAACCGCTACCTATAATCCTCTTAATTTGTGGCTTAGTGAATAGCCAACTTAGGCCAAAAGCCCCCCTTAACCCATGATATTTCATAAAAATGGAACCCCTTCAATTTAATTAAAAAAAAGAATGAAATGTGGAATAAAGTATGAAGGGAATCGGGTTTCAAGCAGTCCATGGAGGAGAATAAAAAAAAAGGTGACTTATAAACACTAGAAAAAGAATTGATAAAGGAAAAGAAGGGAATGCCTTGAGAAGGCCACAACTCACGAGGAAAAAGTCATTGAGCCTAAATGACCATACCTTTGCACTCAGCCCCATTACAAGCCTTAGAAAGACCTTTTTGATCTTGAGGAAACCAAATCGAAAATTGATTGGAAAATAAGGGCAAACCTATGGGTGAAAACATGCATTGTGTTCCTTTTTTTGAGTGTGAGCGTTGGGATTCTTTGACACTCAATGTCAAAACTAAAAACTTGAACAGTAAAACAATACTCATGAAATAGCTATTATTTACTGAGTCTATTATCGTCTTATGAAAATTCATCTTTCTCCTAAAGCTCGTAATGAGAGCATAAAAGGTGAGACTATGCTTATGGAAGCCAACCATGAACATAGTTCTATCTTTGTTCCTCGACTTCTCCAATGGAAAGATATGCTCTCCAGCAATGACTGGCGCTTTAAGAACATAACTCAACCTTTTGCGTCTCATTATGAAAGATCTCAGATTGAAAGAGTCATCCAATTTTCAGATGGGTCTATAGAACTCAAATTCTTAGACAATCCTGCAAGGAGATCTTCTTCGAATCGAAGGTCGTCCTGGTCTCCTTCTACTTCGTGTCCCTCAAGATCCGTTCCCAGGCCACCTTCTTCTTTAAAAACCCCGGAGGATGAGGAAGAAACTATTTTTGTTACTGACAACAGTAAAGGTAAAGTCACAGGAGTAGACTTCTCAGGTAACATACCCAAAGTATTTTACCAAGATATACCTGGCAGCCCCACTGCAAGTGAAATGGAACACCCCAAGGACAAACCAGCTTGGCTTGGAATGCTCAAGACAGGTAAAACCTTTGAGCCCAATCCAAACATCCTTCATGGACAATGGATCCATCCTGACAATCAGGTAAGAAGAAAATGGTATGTTTCTACCTACACTCTTAGGCAAAGAGAATCCTTTAGAGATTTATGGATGGCTGATATGAGAAGAATTGGATGTGAAATAGAATTCTTCAAATGGTTTGAAATGAATGGTAGGATTGAAAATTGTGCTGACTCATTACAAGTTATCATTATTAAATGGCACACTACCTCTAACAAGATTGTAGAATCTATTACCCCCTCCTCTTGAAGGAATTAATATTCCTATTGTAGGTACAGTGATCAAAGCTTCTCCTTTCAAAGAAAAAAGTGATAAGACAGGTAGTTTGCTCACATCTGCAGATATAGACCGAGTAGTTGAACAAAACAATTACTCTAACCAAATCCTTCATATTATCTCCAGGCAAATAGAAGATACTAAACCTACCATCAGTGGAAGACCGACTCCGGCTTCTACTTCATCCAGCCATAATATTGAAACCTATCCTGGATTCAAAATCCCTGAATTTTCCAAAGAAAAATTCCCTAAACTTTCTGATACTTTTGAGGTAACAGGAAATATCATTCAGAAAATCAATCCACAACTTACCAACTTCTCTATAAAAGATGATAAAACACCAAACGGTTTCTACTCTTCAGAAAGAACCAATTTCCACTCTCCAGGAGAAATCCTCCCTCCCCCAAAAACTTGCAAGTAGTCTTTTTCATAACATGAAAAACTACCATAAGAAACCTTCTTTCCCAGATTTGCAGTATCAGGAAAATGCCTTCTTATCCACTTCCGCTTATGAAGGAAGAAGCATCACTGAATGGAATATTGATAGCCTAGCTGAGCATCAAGTATACAATAAAATCCATGAAATGATAGGTGCTATTACTGCGTATGAAATGCGTGGATCGGCAGACAGGGATCCTGCTAACATGATCATTGCAGGTTTCACAGGAATGTTGAAACATTGGTAGGATAATTATTCCACTGATGAGATTAAGCAACTCATTATTAATGCCACTGCAACAGAGACAGTAGTAAAAATGGAAAGAAGCACACAATCCACTTCTAATGTCACGAAAGAAGATGCTTGTGCCGCTCTTCTTTACCATATCGCTAAGCATTTCATTGGAGAACCAAAATTATTTCAAGATAGGAGTCTCCAAATTCTGAGTAATCTAAGTTGTCCAAACTTATACAACTTTATCCATTACAAGCATGCCTTTCTCAGCAAGGTTATGATTCATCTAGATTGCAATTTGGATTTCTGGAAGGAATGCTTCATCAGCGATTTACCCCCGCTCTTTGCAGACAAAGTCAGGACAAAGATCCAAGATCACAATAATGGAAGTATTCCTTATAGCAATCTCACTTATGGTGATTTGGTAAGCACCATTAATGTTGTAGCACTTGAGCTTTGCACGGATATTAAGCTGAAACATCAGCTCAAGAAAGAACAATCTTCTTCTAGAAAAGAACCTGGAAGTTTCTATAGGGATTTTGGTTTTATTACTCCACCAGATAAGATCAAGAAAGACAAAAGGAAAAATCCCATAGAAAGAAATCTCGAAGAAGAGATGATTCTACCAGGCCTAAGAAAAAAAAGTCTAGGTCCAAAATGCCTAATGATGCCAAAGTAGATGTATGTTGGACTTGTGGCAAGACTGGTCATAAAGCCAATGAATGTTGTTCAAAAATCAAGAAGAAGAAAATAAATCTTCTTAATATCGATGAAGAAACCAATGGTAAACTTCTTGCTAGTTTTACTGCCTGTGCAAAGGTCTTAGGGGCCTTCATTGTGTAACTCTCTTTGGTTTGGACTGAAGATGAGGTTGATCCTTGGTCAATTGTCTGATTGATTAATTTAGTAGGGGTTGGAGGTTTTGCTTCCAGTTTTGGATAATCTGCAAAAGCAGTATATCTGTTCTGGAATCCTTTATCAATAATGATATTTGCCCTTTGAGGAACAATTGGTCTGAGATGAAATAATCCTGTAGTTGGGATATCAAATGGTCTAGCCATTGGTTGATTCTTCTGAGATGTTTCAGGCTTTAGGGGCCTCATGCTTGGTCTTATTGTTTCCCTGTAAAAATTCTCTTGTTAAGAAATCTGGGAGGGAATTATTTTCTCCTTTAATAAAATTTATCTCAAAATCAAAGCTAGATAGTAGAGCTTGGTATCTAGCAAAGATTTGTTTTGAAACAATATTCTTGACATCTTTTTGTAAAATTTCTTTAGCAGATTTGCAATCTACTCTAAGTAAAACTTCTTTGTTAACAAGATCATCTTGGAATTTTGTGATACAAAGCACTATAGATAAAACCTCTTTTTTTACAATAGAATAATTTTTTTGTGCGGAATTCTAGATTCCTGATGTAAAATGAACAAGTTGCTCTGTAGATTCAAGATCTACTTTTTGTTTAAGAATTCCTCCATAACCTGCATCAGATGCATCAGTCTCAAGAAACATAAAAGCATTTGGGTTTGGGATTCCTAGACATGGGATAGTTTGGACTAAACTCTTGAAACGAATGACAGCTTGAGTTTGTTCAGTACTCCAAAGAACTGGGTTTTTCCTAAGCCTTTTATACAAAGGCTCACAAACTTGTTTGACTTTTGGAATACAATCAGCTACATAATTTAAATGTTCTAAAAACCTCTGGAGTTGAGTTTTGTCCGGAATTTCATTAGGAAATTTAGAAGAGAACTCTATGGCTCTGCAAATATGTTTATAAGTGCCTTGATAAAGGTCATGACCTAAAAACCTGATGGTGGTTTGAAAGAGTACCATTTTCTTGGCACTAACAACTAAACCATAATTCTTAACAATTTTGAAGAAGGTGTTGAGGTGTTTGAAATGAGAATCAGTGTTTTCTGAAAATATAAGAACCTCATCAATATAGACAATTGACATATACGAATAATCATTGAATATGAAATTCATGATATTTTGAAATTCAGAAAGGGCGTTATTGAGCCCAAAAAGCATTACATCCCATTCATATTGCCCAAAAGGGACATTGAAAGCAGTCTTATATTTATCTTTTTCTGAAATCTGAAATTGCCAGAAACCTGATTTCATATGAAAATTTGCTATAACCATTAGCTTTAAAAGTCCTTTTCAAGAGGTCTCGTTTGTTAGGTATGGGATACCTGATCCATTTTTAAATGGAGTTTAAGGGTTTGTAATTAATTACCAGTCCTGGTGCTCCTCTTTCTTTCTCCATGTTTTTATTAACGTAGAAAGCAGAACAACTCCAAGGTGATTTAGAAATCCTGATAATTTAATTTTTAAAAAAGTGTCAATCTCTCTCTTACAAAAGTCCATTATTTCATGATTCATTTGGATAGGCCTTGCCTTAGTGGTAATAGCCTGTTCATTGAATCCTTCAATGTATGGTAAATCCACAATATGTTTTTTTCATTCCCAAAAAGCATTTGGAAAATCAGAACATATTTCCTCTTCAAATCTTTTGTGAAGATTGGCTATCTTGGTAACCATCTCTGGGGTTTTTAAAATCTGTTCGATTTTTTTAACACAAATTTCATCCTTTAAAAAGGTGATATGTTGAGATAGGTTGTTAATATGGAAAACAGTATTTTCTCTAACAAAATTACTTTCATCTTGTGAGAGAGTTTTGAGAAAAGGAAAATATAAATCTTTTCCAAGAATAGTAATATTAGTACCTTCTAAATATGTAAAATAAGGTTTTATCTGAGTGATAAAAGGTATTCCAAGTATAATATCTTCATTGATATCTTCAGTAATAACAAAATCATTTTTCAAAAAAATACCATTATTGCAAATATGATCTTTAGAAAGCTTATAATTTATTTTCAAAGGTTCTCCTGTAGTGGAGTATAATTTTGAAGTACTTTTTTTGCAAATACTTAGTAGGAACAATACCTTTTACAATGCAGTTGCGATCTGCACCACTGTCAAGCAAATCAATTTTTTTAATAACAAAATGTTTATGAATAACTATCTTCACAGGTATATGATGACTCTGAGGTCTTATTGAAGAAATTACCGTAATTCCTAGTGCTGCAGAAGTAGAAGTATTATTACTTGTATCTGTGACTACAGGTTCTGCAAGGTGATCATTATTGATATTGGAAAGATCATTATCAATATTGTCATCATTATCATGTGAAGAATCTCGATTAGATTCAAGGTCTTGAAGAATAGTTCTTTTGGGAAATTGGCTGGTGAGAATATCAGTCTCAACGATACAAAGTTGAGATTTGATATTTCTAATTTCCTCTTTAAGATTGGAAACTTCATGATGGAGATCTGAAATGGTTGGCTCGGAATGGCTACTAGAGCGATTCATCACCTGCTTCATGCTAAAAGGTTCAACAATCGGACGAGGTTTAGCTTTGTCCTTGTCTATATTGAGAATGATATTTTTGAGTTCTAGGAGGAAACGATTCCTAGCCTCGTTATCAACAATATGTTGGATGACATCAAAGAGAGCTTCTTTCGAATGATCAGAAAGTACTCAGATGTTAGGTGTATTATCACAAGTACAAAAGACCTCAGTACAAGTACAATCCTCTCCTGATTGACTATTTTCTGAATCATAATCAAGATCTATGTCTTCATCATCACTGTATTCATCAGATGTACCTGAATATTCAGAAAAGGGTTCGTCAAGAATAGCAAGAAGTTTACCTTTGGTTTCTTCATTAATATTAAGAAGATTGATTTTCTTGGTCTTGGTTTTTGAACGACATTCATTGGATTTATGACCAGTCTTGCCAGAAGTCCAACATACATCTACTTTGGCATCATTAGGCCTTTTGGACCTAGACTTCTTTTTCTTAGGTCTGGTAGAATCATCTTTTCTCCGAGATTTAATTATATGGGATTTTTCCTTTTTGTCTTTCTTGATCTTATCTGGTGGATTGATAAAACCAAAATCCCTACAGAAACTGATGTTTAAGCTTAATATCCGTGCAAAGCTCAAGTGCTACAACATTAATGGTGCTTACCAAATCACCATAAGTGAGATTGCTATAAGGAATACTTCCATTATTGTGATCTTGGATCTTTGTCCTGACTTTGTCTGCAAAGAGCGGGGGTAAATCGCTGATGAAGCATTCCTTCCAGAAATCCAAATTGCAATCTAGATGAATCATAACCTTGCTGAGAAAGGCATGCTTGTAATGGATAAAGTTGTATAAGTTTGGACAACTTAGATTACTCAGAATTTGGAGACTCCTATCTTGAAATAATTTTGGTTCTCCAATGAAATGCTTAGCGATATGGTAAAGAAGAGCGGCACAAGCATCTTCTTTCGTGACATTAGAAGTGGATTGTGTGCTTCTTTCCATTTTTACTACTGTCTCTGTTGCAGTGGCATTAATAATGAGTTGCTTAATCTCATCAGTGGAATAATTATCCTACCAATGTTTCAACATTCCTGTGAAACCTGCAATGATCATGTTAGCAGGATCCCTGTCTGCCGATCCACGCATTTCATACGCAGTAATAGCACCTATCATTTCATGGATTTTATTGTATACTTGATGCTCAGCTAGGCTATCAATATTCCATTCAGTGATGCTTCTTCCTTCATAAGCGGAAGTGGATAAGAAGGCATTTTCCTGATACTGCAAATCTGGGAAAGAAGGTTTCTTATGGTAGTTTTTCATGTTATGAAAAAGACTACTTGCAAGTTTTTGGGGGAGGGAGGATTTCTCCTGGAGAGTGGAAATTGGTTCTTTCTGAAGAGTAGAAACCGTTTGGTGTTTTATCATCTTTTATAGAGAAGTTGGTAAGTTGTGGATTGATTTTCTGAATGATATTTCCTGTTACCTCAAAAGTATCAGAAAGTTTAGGGAATTTTTCTTTGGAAAATTCAGGGATTTTGAATCCAGGATAGGTTTCAATATTATGGCTGGATGAAGTAGAAGCCGAAGTTGGTCTTCCACTGATGGTAGGTTTAGTATCTTCTATTTGCCTGGAGATAATATGAAGGATTTGGTTAGAGTAATTGTTTTGTTCAACTGCTCGGTCTATATCTATAGATGTGAGCAAACTACCTGTCTTTTCACTTTTTTCTTTGAAAGAGAAGCTTTGATCACTGTACCTGCAATAGGAATATTAATTCCTTCAAGAGGAGGGGTAATAGATTCTACAATCTTGTTAGAAGTAGTGTACCATTTATTAATGATAACTTGTAATGACTCATCACAATTTTCAATCCTATCAGTCATTTCAAACCATTTGAAGAATTCTATATCACATCTGATACTTGAGTTTGCTTGAGGACAAGCAAAAGTTTAAGTTGGGGTGTTGATGATGCCACAAATTGGACTCATTTAGGGCTTTATTTTGATAGAAATATCCATGAATGCTTATTTTGTCTCAATATCTGATGGAAAACTCTTAAGTTTCAGGTATTTCAAGTGTTAGTGGAAGCATGGATACTTAGGTGCAAAAATGAAAAAAAAAGCTAAAAAGAACGAAGAAGCTGAAGCATGAGCATTGCCAAGAACCTTTGGCGATTCGCCGAAAGGATACACTCCACCCTTTGTTCCAGTGTGCGAAGCCCCGAAGGAATAGAATAAAAAAGGCGATGAAAGAAGTAGTTGGCGTATCGCCGAATAGTTTCACGAAGTAGTACTATACCACCCAATGGTCCAGAACGTAAAGATGCTGAAGGCAAGCATGAAACGACGACGAAACAGAAAAAGGGTGATTCGTCGAGTCATTCGGGGGCATCGACTAACTTCACCGAAATATGTGCCAGTGCTAGTTTCTGATAGCTATAAATACTTAAATTGTTATTAATTTTATAAGTTCCAAGCCATTATTATTATTTTCAGAATATAATTGTACTTTTCTGGATATTTTCTCTCAAGTTTGGAGAGGGTTTTTGGGAGACTTGAAGAAAGAAGGATTTCATCTTCCCCAAGTTGGAACTGGGTCTTCTCCATTCTTCTTCCTTTGCTTAAATCAAGGTTTAATTTCTTATATCCATTTGATTTTAGTATCATTTTAGGTGTATTTTGTTATTTCTTGATGTGTGGCTAAAACCCCATTCTTGGGGTGTGATTTAGCAAATATGTGTTAATATTATTGTTGGGTCTTGTTTGCTGATAGGTTAGATGTAGTTTAATAGTGATTTCACCTAGTGATTGTAGTTTAACCTAAAGGGTTTGTAGTTGCAAATACAAAGCCACCCATGTGTTTTCGGCTTGCCCAAGAGGAAGGTCACGAAACCAAGACCACTAGACTGATGGCCTAAGGAGTGGGTTGACATGAGGCTCAGCCCGAGAGGGTGAGCCCTAGTCCCATATCATAACACTCAGCTCGAGAGAGTGAGTGGGATAAGGCGTAGGCTGGTCTTCATGCGGCTAATGGGTGTCCGAGAGGAACGCATTTGAAATGGGGTAAGTTGCTCGAGAGGGCACTTATTTCCATTTAAAGCTTAGCCTAGTCACTATTATCTTGCAAATTTTCTATCAAAAGCATGTACTCAACTACTTATCTCAACTTGTATTACGGTCACACCCCAAGAATTCTTACCCATACTTGATTTTCTTGTTATTTTTGCTAATTGTGACCAAACCCCCAAATCGATATTTGATACTTTTTGTGTCGCCCCCTTTAATTTACTATGCTTTTAATCGTTAATGTCTTTATCTACGACTAGTTAGAGCTAAATTTTATTTTTCTATAAATTCTCAAAACTACTCCCTTGGGACACAACCCCAACCTTTAGTTGAGTTACGTTAGTATCGACGATCGTAGACACTCATACCGTAGGTTAGTGTCGTTGGTCACGATAAGCATCAATAGGAAAGATCTCATGATGTTTAGGAATGATTTTAGATAGCTAAACATGAGATATGATCAAGAAATCATTGTTTGAGGGTGGGTCCACGACGCGGAAGTGTATTTAAATTTTGGTCGCGAAAAATACGTCACTACAACAAATTCGATTATCTGGGACAAATAATTTCGTCAATTATAAATCATAATTGTCACTAAAAATCTTGTGAGACGAAAAATAATTCGTCACTCAGTCGTCACTAATGTGTGTCTCTAAAAGTATACAAAGACGATTTAGTGCTTCGTCGCTAAGAGTATTATATTAACTACAAAAAGAAAAAACTTCCCCAAATTCTTAAACATTTGTGAAAAATTTATTTATCGTAAAAGGTATATTTTTCGTAGATAATAATATGTTTTGTCACTAAAAATGTTATTACTATCGACAAAATTATATCGTCGTTAATTATTTTACTTCAATCAGTGACGATATCATTTGTCTCTAAAGTTATATGCATTTCGTAGTTGAACAGAATCTAATTTCGTCAGTAATGACTATATTTTATATACCAAAAAATATTTTGTTATTAATTGTATTAATTAGGGAAAAAATTATTATTATAAAAATAGTTAATTTTCCTATTATCCTCCCCCATCTCAAATTTATTTTAAACTCCTCCCTAGGAGCTCCCACATTATGCTTTCTTGGGGATTTGAACTCACAACCTTAAGGTTGGAAGTGAGGAGTGCTTACCATCCGATCAACTCTCTCTTGTCTCTCATTTTTAATTTATTTTCTACTTCATTCACTTCTTTCAAATTTAACTTTTGTAGATATAATGTATTATATGATTATTTATATACATACACAAGTGCATGAAATTTACCACCCACAATTCATTCAAATGTAGATTATATTTTAATTAAATTGTATATTTTTTAACATATCTTTAAATATATTCAGTACGATTTTGTCATTTTATTCAGTTATTTTTATAAATCTTAAAAATTATTTAGTACAATTATAAATTTATGTAAAATTAAACTTTCGATTTTATTTAAAAATTTGAATAATCGGTTCAATTCGATCGGTAAATCAATTGTTTTGAAAAAAATACATCGATACCCATAACTATAGTACTTCATCATAATATATTTGAAATCCTAGGTTGTTCATTTCATTCATTTGTGTTTTCATTTTTTAGTTTATTTCGATTATATTTCACACTGATGGAAAAAGTTAATAGAAATTCATGAAATATTTCGCACCTTTGCAAAGTCTAATTTGTAAGTCAATGTTATTTCTGTATAGTTGATCTACGTGCGTTTGCGGAATTACTATTAAATATCTACATATTTTTAGACAGAAGAAAATAGATCGACTTAGTCTATACAGTTTACCAATCATAAATCAATAGACACGCACAAAAATTAGCACCAAGACTTGAGAAATTATTTTTTCTATCGTCTTTATCGATGAAAGTACTGTATCAAATAAAAAATAAAAGTGTTAAACCAATAAATATTAGTGATCTAGTGGCAGAACCGTACCCTACTCACGATACTTATAACCTGGATTGTATTTTTGAAATGATGCATTTTATAATTTTGTAATTTAACAAAATTCATGAATTGAACTTTTTCATTTTTACAAAATGGACCGAATTCATTGGTTTTAATATTTTTCCCTCGCTAATTAACGATAGGACTCTGTCTATTTCTTATGAAGCACTTATATTATTCTTTTTGTAAGTTATCACTTGTAATTATGAGCAATTGTAGCAAAAAAAAATTTTATTTAGCTACGAATTTTTTTCATAGCAAATAGTTGAATTATTCACTGCAAAATTTAAGTCGACACTAATTAACACCTTACATATTTTGTGACAATTTTTTTGTTGTCGCTAAATCACAGATTGATTAAAGACAATAAAATCTTTGTCACCAATTATTTATACTATTAGTGACGAAAATAAATATCATAATTAAAGCTAAATTCTTATAGCTAAAACTTATAATATTTAACTACAAACTCTAATTTGTCGATATTGTAACAACATATTTTTTTAGATGAAATTTTTTCGGGTCCAAAAATCAATAAATTTTAAGACAAAAAATAATTTGTCATGAATTAGATACATTATTAGTGACGAAATAATGTGTTACCGATAACTTTAAATTCGTGACTAACACTACTTAACAAATGGCGCCAATTAATTTTTTCGTGGGAAACTTTAGTAGATGAAACTTTGCTATGGATTTTTATGTTTCGTCACTAAAAGTATGTGTCTCATATATTTAAGCACGAAAAGTAAATTTTGTCACTAAAAACAAACAATTAGTGATGAATTTGATGTCGTAGCTATATATCATATTTGTTGTAGTGCGTGTTGAGGCAGAACGGTCCGTCACCACCCCATGACGCGAGGAAAAATTTTGTGAAACTGTTGGGCAGGTCCGCGACGCGGCCTGGGGCTCTAGCTTTGCCCGACATTTTTGTTCTTCGTTTTCTTGCCCCAATTAGCCTAATTTCAATTCTTTTTCTCCATAATTTCAGGTACCCACAACATATACAAAAGAATCTAACTCAAAGCAACTCTAATAATCAATCTTAAACCCTCAAGAACTCCTCAATCTCGTCCCAAATTCAAGAAACGAAAGCAATTCAAGAATACAACTCAAGAGCATCAAATTCTGAATCTTTTTAGGATGAAGTTACACTGAATAAAATATGTTTGGCGCGTGGATGAACGAACCCAACACTGTGTGAACTCACATACCTCTTTAGGGATCAACCTTTGTCGAAATCCTCAAGCTAAACCTTCAAGAGCGACAAACTTTGCTCTTTCATCTCTTTTCTCCTTTTGCATTCTTTCTCCAAAAACACTAGCGTAAATTTCCAATTGTCTAAACTGAATTGGTTTTGACCCTTAATTAATTCACCAAAAACGAATTAAAATAATAAGGTATGGAAAAGATCAAAACACCCTTTAAAAATCCGGATTGGACATTTCGTTATTTGAACAACCCAACTTCGAAAGGGCATATCTCACTCATACGAACTCA
>NC_064285.1:23142163-23142612 GCF_019186545.1 Solanum stenotomum | reverse complement strand
AGAAGGGCAAGCGAGATCAGGAGAGAGAGGAGAGGGGCGAGCGAGATCAAGAGAGGGAGAAGAGGGGCGAGCGAGATCGAGAGAGGGAGTGTATTCATTGTATTTTTTTGCTGATTTCGGATTAAAAATATACAAATATAGACTGATTTCTATACAAATACAAGCAATTGATACATAATACAAATACAATTGAATACAAAATTCTTTACTCGAATACAATCGATATAAAATGTAAATCTCTCACCTATAATTGATTGAATACATTAATACATAATACATTTGACAGAGAGGATGAATTCATATTGTATTCATATCAATACAAATAGATATGATACAAAATACAAATATAGTTTTTTCCAATACAATTGATATAATATAAAATACAAACTCCCACCTATATATGATTGAATATATATATAGAGAGAGGGGGGGGGGGGGGGGGGGGGGGG
>NC_064285.1:23120183-23142157 GCF_019186545.1 Solanum stenotomum | reverse complement strand
GGGAGAGAGTTTGCTATGAAACCAACACATAGTGGTTTATTGTAACTTTTTTAAACTATAGCTATATTTCATAAATATGTTGACATTTTTGCCTTGTTCTATAATTTTGGTTTAATGATGTATATTAATCTATAAAATAACATGGGTTGTGGTGCATCAATGGGAGTGTTTCACCCTTAACTAGAGGTCTCGAGTTCGAGCCCTGGGTATGGAGAAAATCTTGTTGGGAGCGCCACCCCCGAATGGAGCCTGCAGAGCACGATCCGGATTTAGTTGAAGCTCCAATGTGGGTTTTGGACACCGGGTGGGAAACAAAAAAAAAACTCCGTTTCTACTTTCTACCAAAAAAGAAAAAAAGAGCTTAGATAAATATATATATATATATATAATAGGGTGGGGATTACTTCCTATAAATAGGAGGTAACAAGATTCATTATTTTCATAATTGCTTCCTCAAAGACATGGCAAGTATGATGAGAGCAATATTCATAATATTTTGTTTTCCCATTGCTTATTCTCAAATGGTTATGGAACCATTACCTCCACTTAAAAAGCTCCAACTTCCTTCAGGAACAGTAGGCCCTGAAGCCATTGCTTTTGATATTTTAGGCAACGGACCATACACAAGTGTGGCCGATGGCAGGGTACTTAAATACCAAGGCCCACGTATTGGCTTCACCGATTTTGCTACCACATCACCATTAAGGTAAAAAAAAAAAATTACTTCCTCTATCCCAATTTATATGATTTACTTTTCTTTTTAGTCCGTTCTAACAATGGTTCATCGTACGCTTCTGTTTTATAGCCACACAAATTTCTATCATCATTTTGGACCACAAATTATAAAAGTCTTCCTTTCTTTCTTAAACTCCGTGCCGAGTCAAACTACCTCACATAAAATGAGACGGAGGGAGTAGTTATTTCAGAATCTTTGTCATTTAAAAAAATAGAGACAATTAATTATTGATTTCTTCTAATTTTATCTTTAACTTTAACAGTGTTAAGATTAAATAACATATTAACTTAAATCTAATCAGATAATATATGTAACTCATAAAAGAAAACTTACTTATTCGTCACATATAGAAAGAAGAAGAGTACGATGAACCATGGTTGGAATTTACGGTCGATGGTGGTTTTTCACATTATGTTGGACCAAGAGAAACTCCCTATACTACAACGTAAAATCTAATTGATTGAGAAGAGAATTCAGTATAGCAACTCCATGTACCACAACCTAAACCCTAATGCATTGAGTAAGTGTAGAGTTGTATATTCTCTATATGATGAGCCTTACATCACCATTTATGGGTATGTCCGAATTTCCAACAAATATATAAAATGAACATTTATTGAGAAATCAATATTAATATGGTGAAAGGTTAAGTCATAAATGAGAATAAATTAATTAAATACTCTCTTTATTTTTAATTAACAATCACTTTAGCTAAAAATTGTTGTCACAAAATAACCATGATATTTATATAGCATAGCTTACTTTCTTTGTGTTTAGGACAAAGGAGGTATGTGATGGGAAAAATGACCCAAATTTACTAATTAAATGTGGAAGACCCCTTGGCCTTGGGTTTTACTATAGAAGTGGTGACCTCTACATAGCTGACATCAATTATGGCTCTTGGTTGTTGGACGAAACGGAGGCCCTGCTAGACAACTTGTTACGGGCATAGATGGCAACCATTTTGCCTTTACCAACGCCGTAGACATCGATCAATTAAATGGAGTCGTCTATTTTACAGATTCAGGACCAATATTCCGCGCCACCAGGTTTGTTACTATATTTAAGTGATTTAATGATGTAAGAGTACATGCTAGTTTAACCATAGTTAAGTATTAATTATACTCTATATGGTAAACACATGTCATGCATGTAATGACTTGATATAAATATCAGGTGCGAATAAGTTTCTATCGTTTATTGAGTAAGAATTGGTAACCTAGAAAAATAATAAGTGATAAGTTAATTTAACTAGATGAACCCAATTTTTATTTTATTGCATCAAAGTATTGAATTGCCTTTTTATGATTAAAAAAAGTTACAAAACATATCACGAGAGTCACTAAACTACTCAAATATACCTAAGTATCACATAAAATCTCCAACTTGAAACAAAGAAAACACAGCATATGATGTATTGAATCCACTTTTTGGTTGTGACACTTGGTAAAAATGAATACCGTTTATTAAAGAAACAGTTTGTCTACTTTAAAAGTTGAATGAGAATCCTAAAATTACCGTTGTCACTAATATCTTTAACGACAATAGTTTGATTATTGCTAAAAAAAGGCTTTTTAGAGGCAATTAACTCTCTTTGTATATGTTCCTATAGTTTATAGTGATATTGAATCCAATGACAACTAACTAATGAAGATAAAGGTCTTAACGCTTTTTGTTAATGTGCACATTTATTGATGTTAAAGTTGTTTTTGGTGTGTGGGTAACCTGTTAACACATATCAAATTGAATTATACCAATTGTACATATATTTTTTCAACTATGAAAACACAAATGCATTACTCCCTCTATTACAAAAAGAATGATCAAATTTTCTTTTTAGTCTGTTTAAAAAAGAATGACCTCTTTCTTTTTTTGGCAACAATTTAACTTTAACTTTTCACGTGACACATTTAAGGCCAAAAATTAAAGGGCATTTTGGTACAATAGACATAACTTTAATTTAGAACCACGAGATTAAAAAGTTTTCTTTCTTTTCTTAAATTCCGTTCCAAATCAAACTAGGTTATTCTTTTTTAAACAGATAAAGTATTATTATTACTATTGCATTTACTAGATCCACTTTAATCTTGATCAACTTTTTGCATTTTTGCAGTAACATAACTTTACTCCTTGGAAGCAAAGATACAACAGGGAGATTATTCAAGTATGACATAAGAACAAATCGGGTCACATTACTTCTAAGTGGACTAGCAGGGCCAGCAGGAGTAGCAGTCAGTTTAGATGGTTCATATGTCCTTGTCACAGAATTAATAGCCAACAGAATCAAGAGATTTTGGGTGAGAGGCACAAAAGCTAATACAGCAGAAGTATTTTCAAACTTGAATGGATATCCAGATAACATTAAGAGAACAATTTTAGGGGACTATTTTGTGGCTGTAAACATTGTCAACAATCAATCAATGAGTCCACCAAAATTTTCGTTTGCACAAAGGATTAATGTGCTTGGGAATGTTATCGTTTCGCTGAATCTTTCGGCTCAGTATCGTGATTCCATAAGTGAGGTTCAAGAACAATTTGGTAGACTCTATATAGGGTCTTTAAAGGAAGACTTTGTTGGTGTTTATGGAGTTTGAAGTCTTAAGGAAGTCCAAGCACTTTTGCTTTAGAACCTAACTAGCTATATATAATGGTCTCCAATTCCCCCCTTTTATCATATATATACAAATAAATAAGACCTAGCTAGTTTATGTTCTATTATTGTATAATAAGTAATAAATAATAATCTTCTATTATATATATATATATATATATATATAATAAAAGAGTGAATAGTCACTCAATTGACTGATTTGTCATTCTGCTATATTTATATTTAGTAATTTCTCCGTTTTAATTTATTTATTTTCATTTTAATACGTTATGTATTTTAAAATAATGAAAATAGAAATACTATAAAGCATGATCCCTCCATTTCAAAATAATTGAATTGTCGAGATATTTCTCATATTTCTAGTTAATTTAATTATTTAATCTTCAATTACTACACTATTTCTATTTATAGGAGATCTATGTAATGTGGGATTGTGGAGGACATTCTTTTGTCATTGTTTATAAAAATTTTGATCGATCATAAAATTTGATGCAATCTTGGATCACAGCTAGTTACTAATACCCACTTTACACGTCTTTTTGTATTTGCAACACGAGTCACGTTGGTCTATTCTAGACATTATTCTCTATTGCAATGTGATGGCAAATGTATTGGTGATGCAATGAATATACGTGCTTTGATTAAACAATTTTGGAGCACCGTTGCTACATAAAGTCAATGGTGTCCAAAATTTTACACTCACGGCACAACAACTTCTTGTTAACGTGTGACTGTATAAAGTGTCTTGAAACCATCAAATTGACACTTATAATAGTTCCCTTAAAGCTATTATCCGTTGGTTTTTTGTTTTATTTTTAGCTTCAATCATATTTTAAATGGAAAACGGTTGAAAATATTCTGAACCATAAGAAAAAGTTTAAAAATATCTTTCATCCATCTTTTGATCTAAAGATACCCTTCTATTCATCTTTTTGATTTAAAAATACCCTCCCATTCACATTATAGATCACTACTTATACCCTTGAAACTAACAATGCTCTCTTTATTCTTTATTTTTTATTTTTAAAAATTATTTATTATGTGACATTCTCTTATTGGATGAAATAAAAACTCTACCTCAACTAGACTATTTCCCATTATTTATCCAAATCAAAACAATATACCTCTTCAATACCCCAATTTTTTTTATAAAAGAAATCTTGTACTTTTTTGTATCTACTGTAACTTTTTGTTTTTATTTGTGGATCCAGTTCCTCTCTATTTATTTTGGGAATATTATACATAATAGTAAATTATTAATTTAAATTAAATGTTATAA
Source organism: Solanum stenotomum (assembly GCF_019186545.1). Classification (NCBI taxonomy): domain Eukaryota; kingdom Viridiplantae; phylum Streptophyta; class Magnoliopsida; order Solanales; family Solanaceae; genus Solanum; species Solanum stenotomum. Next base: position 23,137,531 of record NC_064285.1, on the reverse strand, counting down.
ATATACTTTGATTTAATTGTACCCTATAACAAACTATTGCTATTTTTGCCACTCTCCCTGGTGGAATCTCGCTCGCCACTCTCATTTGGTGGCAATCTCGCTCGCCTCTCTCGCTTTTATATAAACACAAATGCATAAAATGTGTTTGTGTTTGTATAAAGTGAGAGGAAATTGTATATATACATATATTTTTGTTCCCCTCTCCCAGATCTCGCTCGCCACTCTCTCAAATCTCGCTCGCCACCCTCGCCTCTCTTGCTTATACAAACAAAAATGAAATGTATAAATTGCGCTTATATTTGTATAAAGCTAGAGAAAATTGTATATACACATGCAAATATATATATCTTCGTCCTATACACTTATAATTATATAATACAAATATTTTCCTGCCCAGTTTTCTTTTGTCTTTCTCTCTTTCTCGTTTTATACATACACATATTATACAATTGATCTTTTGTATACAACTGTTTTCTTTTGTATATGTATAGCGAATTATACAACTGCTTTCTTTGTATATGTATAGCGAATTATACAACTATTTCTTTTGTATATGTATAACGAATTATACATATAGCTATGGAGCGCAATTATGCAAATTTTGCTATAGCATACAAATATGAATTTTGTGTTTGCTATATGTGAATGTTGCTCTTATAGCTCTCCGTTTTCTTAGATTCTTACTTGAGTTGAAGACCATGACATAAGAAAAAAAGTAATGACTAAGATTTAATTAATTAAATCAAGATTCTAAACATGATATAGATGACTAATATTTTATAAAAAAAATTAATAATATCATAATCATAATCATAATAATATATTATTTTATCCATATATACATTGTACAATTTTTTTCTCTCTTTTCCTACTTTACTTTTCCCTACGGGACCATATATATATTTTTTTCTTTTTTCTTTAATGAGTTAATCTTTAAGTACAAAATTTTGTGAAACTTTCTTTGAAAATTAGTTATTACATATTAGTAAAAAAAGTAAATTATCAATTTATTTATTTATTTTTAAATAGAAAGATAGATATTGCTAGGATTTATGAATAATATAATATGTTGTTATAATTGTGGCATTACTAATAATATTTATAATATATTAATTATCTCAAATAAATATTTTTTGAAAAAAATTACAACAAGTGCAAAATTTACTAATTTTTTTTTAAAAAAAGTTGGGTCTCGAAGAGGTATGTTTATTATTATTATTATTATTTGGATAAATTATGAGGAAAATATAGTAGAGGTGAGATTTTTATTTCATCAAATAAGAAAATGACATATAATAAATATTAAAAAAATAAATAAGGATAGGTTGTTAGTTTTAAAGATATAAGTAAGTCAAAAAAAAGGTTAATGGAAGGATATTTTTAGATCAAAAGATGAATAAAAAAGTATTTTTAAACCAAAAATTAAATAAAAAGATATTTTAAAACTTTTTTCTATAGTCCAGCTGTCCAGGGTAGTTTTGGTCCTTTTCCCTCTTTTGAAAAGTGATTTCTTGCTGTAGCCAATAATGTTGCATGCAATGTAATACTTAAAAATAAGAACATATTTTTATGATGAAAGTCAGAGGTAACCCAACCTCGAATTAAATGAGGCTTGTTTTATGCCTCAAAAGTTATTATTGTTACATATATAATTTTATTTGTAATTTTCTATTTATATATATACTAGATATAGTGTGCCCGTGCTAATACGGGTCCAATATTTTAGTATTTTTTTATTTTAATTTATGTAATATATGTAGAATTTAGAAAGTTGAATAAATTTAATATGATTTTTAGATATATAAGTGGTTAATTACTTTTTGTTTGCGCAAGTTTATTGTGAAGAGGTCCATTAAGATGTCTATAATTAAAGTATTTTTCGTCATCAACTGTTAATTTTTTACCCAAAGTAGTTACAAGATATAAACAAATATTACCGACATTCAAAATAATAAAGCAATAACTAAAGAATATGAATTTAAAACTAAAAGTCATAGCTAAAACGGATTTCATAATTTTGAAAAAATTATACACTAATTAAATTATAGTAAAAAGAGTAATTCTTTAAAAAAATAAAAGTTGAAACACACTGAAGCAGGCACGTCGACGAAGACGTGTCTGTTTGATCTTGAATTTAAAACTGACAATCATAGCTAAAAAGGATTTCATAATTTCAAAAAAAAATATACATTAATTAAATTAAAGTAGAACAAAAGAAATAATTTTTTTTAAAAAAAATTCTGAAACACGCTGAAGAAGGCATGTCGATTTTAAAAGTCATAACTAAAAAGGATTTCATAATTTTGAAAAAAATATACACTAATTAAATTCAAGAAGAACAAAAGAAATAAATTTTTAATTTTTTTTCAAAAACATGCTGAAGCAGGCACGTCGACGGAGAACTAAAAGTCAGAGCTAAAAAGGATTCTATAATTTCGAAAAAATTATACACTAATTAAATTAAAGTAGAACAAAAGAAATAATTTTTTGAATTTTTTTCTGTAACACGCTAAAGTAGGCAGATCAATTTCAAAAGTCTTAGCTAAACAGGATTTCATAATTTCAAAAAAAATTATTCACTACTTAAATTAAAGTAGAACAAAAGAAATAATTTTTTAAAAAATTTTTTCCAGAAAGATGCTGAAGCAGACACGTCTCTTATATAATAAGAGAATATATATATATATATATATAGTAGAAAAAATGGTCCGTGTCAGCACGGCCCCAATATTATTAAAACCAAACTTATTAATATATTTTTATCAAAATAACAAATATTAGGATAAAGCTATATATAACATAAACTCATATGGAAAAAATATTCTTAGTTGAACTGCACTATATATATTTAAACGGAAAAGGGTCAAAACTATCCTTAAACTATCTGAAATAGATCATAGATACCCTTAAACTATCTGAAATAGATCATAGATACCCTTAAACTATATTTCGATTCAAAACTACCCTTCCCGTCAAACTATTGGATCAAAAATGCCCTTCTTTTGTCATTAATTTTATTTTATCTCCTTCTAATTTTATGAAATATCTTTCATGCTCAATTTTCTCTCTAAAATACTTCACCATTTTTTTTTACAATAAAAAAAGATACATAAGATGGAAGAAAAAAAAACATTCATATAAGAGTCCATGTTTACAAAATATATCATATTACTTGTGATTTCATAATATAATTTTTATAAGAGTTTTGATTCTCGTTTGACCCCATTTATCACTTAATTATGTTCTGCCGCAATCCACCATTTCGACAGTCATCAAAAATAAAATAACTCATCGATCAACCTCCTCACAACACTCATTTACCAGACACAAAATGCCAAAGCTATATGAATATGAAATTATCGGGTAAGTGTAATATGTATGCAAATAGGTAGATGCATGTCAATGTTGTATGTGTTTATATAGTATTCAAAACTTAGTGGTAAGAAAACTTTTCAAATTCTATAATTAAAGAATAAGGAAAAAAAGACCTCTTAAATTTTATAACTTATACAAAATATAACTGAAAGAATTTATTTACAATAAACATGAATTTTATTATAAAGAATTGGTAACTGAAGCAAAATGAATTTTATTATAAAGAATTGGTAACTGAAGCTTTTATGTTTATGCTTTAATGTGGAGAGAATTAAATATTATGCTTTAATATTCTGTAAAAAAAATTTTAAAATATTTTATGTGATTTAAAGTGAAGAAAAATCTCAAAAAACAACAAAAAATAAATAAATAGAAATTCAGGCCTTAGAGAGAACCACATCACCGTTTTTATGTTTCTGCTTTATATATAAATATATATGGTAAGTGTAACATTTATGCAAAAAGATAGATGCATGTCAATGCATGTTATGTTGTATGTTTGTTTATATATTATTCAAAACTTAATGGTAAGAAAACTTTACAAATTCTATAATTAAAGGATAAGGAAAAAAAGACCTCTTAAATTTTATAACTTATACAAAATACAACTAAAAGAATTTATTTACAATAAAAATGAATTTTATTATAAAGAATTGGTAACTGAAGCTTTTATGTTTATGCTTTAATGTGGAGAGAATTAAATATTATGCTTTAATATTCTGTAAAAAAATTAAATTTTTTTATGTGTTTTAAAGTGAAGAAAAATCTCAAAAAAACTACAAAAATAAATAAATAGAAATCCAAGCCTTAGAAAGCACCATGCCACCGTTTTTATTTTTCTGATTTAATATATATATATATATATATATATATATATATATATATAAACTACAAAAATAAATAAATAGAAATCCAAGCCTTAGAAAGCACCATGCCACAGTTTTTATGTTTCTGATTTAATATATATATATATATATATATATATATATATNAATAATTTTGAGTTTAACTATCAAATTGCTAAAATAAGATCATCTTTCATTATTTTGAACTTGCACTAACCTTACCTCAGATGCGTGTTTTAACAGAACATTTTTTTTTTTTAAAAATACTACTCCATTGATACAAATTGCACGCGTAACACATATGATTCACATGTAATACACGTGTGATGTACCAAATACATGCGTGACACATAAAATGCATGGATGACACACAATATACACATATAACACATGCAAAATCTAATTTTGTTGTATATATTTAAACCTTTTAATTAAGGTATTGCCAAGACTACAACTATTATCGTTTTATAGTTGCCAGAGAACATCTTGTGCTACTACTGCATCGGTGGGTTGTGCAATTTATTGACATTCTCCCCAACATAATAGAGTTAATATCTTGAAAGGTCATTGAACTATGAGAAATTATCTAATAAAGTCATGAAATTTTATTTTGTATTAATAAAATCACTCAACTTAAGGTTTTTATCTTCAAAAATCACTCAACTACATTTATCTTTAAAATATATTTGACATGACAAAATAAGTTATTTTTTTAATGTCATATAATCATGAACTACACAAATCAATAAATTATAAAATCTATTTTCTTATATTCTGATAATAGTTACATTTTTCATGTTTGATTAGGATTTGGGAGTAAAGATATAGTCACATAAACAAATTTTAGAACATAAAATTAATAAATATTAAATAGTATAGAAGATAACAAGTCGGCTTGTGTTAAGGCAAAGAGAAGTGAAGTAGTAATTATGTTAGCAAAGAATTCTGGATCTTGGTCATTCCTTATATTTGAATAAGGCGTCGACTGAGGTTGAATTTGTTCAGAAAATTTGTTCGATTAGCTCGATTTGTTCAAACTGATGACCCAGGAAAAAGGGGGGAGGGGGGTGAGTCCGTATAAAAATAAATAAATTTCATAAAAAATAATTTAATCTGTGTCAAATGTATCTTAATGATTTAATTTGTTATGTCAAATGTATTTTAATGATAAATGTAATTGAGTGATTTTTGAAGATAAAACCCTTAAGTTGAGTGATTTTATTTATACAAAATAAAATTTAATGACTTTATTAAATAATTTCTCATAGTTCAGTGATCTTTTAAGTTATTAATTCCAACATAATATAACTAACCAAATAACAATAGAAAGTGGTTTTTTTTATTGTACTTAGAGTTGAAATTTTGTGAGACAGATTATTCAGGATAAAACAACATTAACTTATAATATGGTACTTGCATCTAACATTTTTCTTTGAACGTTCGATTATATTAGAAGAGTCAACTAAATTATGGTATCAACATGTTTGTTAATTGTCAATAAAAATTAGGTTAAAGATATTTTAATAGCACTCTCTTGTGCTACGCGTCATTTCCATCGACCTCAGTAGCCTTGCATCATTTATACTTTTGCCTCTCTGTCATAACTGTGTCCATTTATTCTATCTTGTCTACTCCACCACATCACATAGGAAATTAACCAAAAAAATGTTGACTCATCTTTCCGTTTCATGAAAGTGATTTTCATGGCTATTCCATCTTTTTAAGTGGAAATTTTTTCAAAATGTCAATATTTTAGTATTTAATAGAATTTTTTAGCTATGTTTTTAATATTTATTAAAAGTATTAATAGTTTAGTTTGTTATATCTAATTTATATATTATTTTAATTTGAAATAATATAATTATTTAATAACAGAAGAGACAAAATTAAGAGAGATAATATTTCAGAAAAAGGTAAATATCACTTAATTTTTTCATCGGTTACATTTTCAAAGAAAACTCAAACGTGTGCCTTTCTCATAATATATTTTTTATTTATTTTTTCCAAAATTTTGTAACCTTTTTAAAATCGTATTCATTCCTATATATATACTATATATATTCATTCTAGTTTTCATGTTGTATTTTATATAATGAAACTTGTATTTTTTTTATATAGTTTGTATTCATTCCAATAGGTATGCCAAATGAATCTATAGCTATTTAAGAAACATATTTGTATTCATGTATTTTTTTCACTGTGTATTTACTTTTTTCTTCATAATCTTATATCCTTTCTTAAGTCGTTTTCATTTCAATATGTATTTTATTTGTATTTATATTCATTCTAGTTTTTATGTAGTATTTTGTATAATAATATATAGAATACAGAAAATAGTATGATAAAAAAGTGAGAATGAAATATAAAATTGAAAAGGAATAAGTGAATATTTGTTTTAATCATTCTTAAAAAAAATACATAACTAGTTGACATAACTTTAGAATGAATACAAGTTAGGAACAATTATCATATTCATAAACTATGCGACATGATTTTTGAATGAATACAAATATGAATAGCATACATACGATTTTGTATACAAATTGACAAAGGATACAAAATTCTGAAAAAACTTATAAAAAAATAAAACAAACTAATAAGAAGTTGTTCTTCCTATAAATAAAATACATATATAGTTGACATACCTTTGGGATTATTTCAAATTAGGAACAAATACAAGATTCATAAACTATACAACATGAGATTTTGAATGAATACAAATATTAATACCATACATACTGATTTGAATATTAATTGAGAAATGATATAAAATTCTAAAAAAAAACTATAAATACAAAACAAACTAATATGAAATTGTTCTTCCTCAACTTGGTCTTCAACAAGTTTTTCGAAATCTTTATCAACCAATTTTTATTTTACTTTGTTAATAGTGTCTTTACATAATAGAGGAAAATCTCAAAGATATTTGGTGACAATGTATTTACCTTTATCAGTGGGTGAAAAATATTTTGAAGGAATTGTGAGATTTCTTGAGCAAATTGGAGGAAAATAGAAGAAGTGATTTTCTTAGACAAGAAAAGGAGAGAACAATGGTGAAAAACCCAAGAGAGAGAATAGAGGAATTTGGGGTAAAAACCCAGCTAGAAAGAGGGGAAAATGGGTAATGAGAGTTTTTTTTTCTTCTTTTTCACGGATAGGGGAGTAAAATTAGTCCAATGTGGGGCCTGCTTTAAGAAATAAAAGGAAAGAATACTAATTATATAAGGATACATTTTATTTGCTAAAATATTGACGTATTGCCATTTTCAATAATTATTTTATAGTATAGATGTTTTTAATAATAATGTTAGGAAATTTGACTAGTTTGCTAATTTTTCCATTTTTAAGAAACAATGTTAGGGGTGTCAAAATGAGCCCAAAGATAGGTAATCTGCTTGAATTTTTATGTGTTGAGCTTAAGATAATTTGAATTGGATTGATCTCAATCCATTCAAGCCTTACTTAACCCATTTTAAAAGAATCTGCAATTGAGCCCAATTTAATCTTCAATTCCAACCAGTTTTAAGACTCTGTATTTGCATTAGTGTAATGTATATTCTCATATTGAAGGTTTATTACTATCTATTTTATATCTTCTATGATTTATCTATCCATTTATAGCTTTTTTTTTAATAAAAAATTCTTGAGTTGAAACTCAAATATAAAAGGTAAAATAACAATATGTTAAAATTTTGGATTTTTTTTGCAAATAGCCACTATAATAAACTTAATTATGCTCCATAGCTATAGTTTGCATATTTACGAGTTGTAGCTACAGTTTAAGCTACCTCATTTGTATAATTCGCAGGTGAGTTTCTATAATTCGCGGGTACGTTTGTACAATTGAGCTATTTTTTATAAACTCAAAATAACGAATTTATACAAACACAAACATCTAGATTTAAATAGTTATACAAATTATATTATACAAAATTACATTATACAAAAGTTATACAAATTATATTAAATTATATTATACAAATTCTGAATTATACAAACGTGTGAATTATACATACTTGAAACCCAAACCACGTAATTATCACTGAATGTTGGTCGTGAATGGTAATTAACTAAAACTATAGCTATGACGACTAATTAACTAGTATATGTTTGCTTAATCATATAATTTTTCCTATTTTTGAGATTAAGCGGATCAAATTAGACAGGTCACGACCCAACACAACTTTCAGCCCATTTGAGCCCATAGTAAATATTTTTTTGGGGGGTGGGCGGGGGGTGGATGGGTCATATGATCGAATTCGATTTCTATTTCTGTCCATTTTAATAACTACAATTTCAATCCAATCAGTCCATTTGACACGTTAGACAATGTAATAGCTGAGTGATCTTATTTCAATAAGAAAAAGTGAGTAATTTGGTGAAATTCAATAAACATTTAGGAAATTAATTCTGCAATGATAGTTTGAATGTTTGCAGCTGGTATTCTGACTAAAAATAGAAGTATGAGCTATCCTTGTGCTCAAATTGCTATTGATTTTATTCTTATTTCATCTGCTATATATTTGTGCCATTTGTAGTTTGTAAATTGTGATGGATTATTTCAGGGGCAACTCTAATAAATCGGTGGCCTAAAGCCAAATTCGAATGGAGACCTTAAATTTGAATATATATTTTTTATGAAGTTTATTATAGTCAATTATTTGATCTTTCTTGAGACATACTATTCATAATTTGTCAAATTTCTATTACTTCTTTGCTCTTTTATAAAAAGTTTTTATTTTCTACAAATAATACTCGATATTTTTTTTAAAAAAATACTTATAACCTATTATTATTTTTTAAAATGAGGCCCCTTAAAATTTTGGGGCCTAAGGCAATTGCTTTTTTTGCAAAGCTGTAGAGCTGCCCCTGGATTATTTTTATAATTCAATTTTGTCGTCCTAGAAAATAAGTTAGTGGTTAAGTACAAGCTGGCCAAATAAAGAAACTAGAGATAACAACACAATTAATATATCAAAGGCCCAACTATCTTGATATGTTAACACAAAAAATATTTGTTTTCTGTAGGATAATTGATAAATTATATATAGGGCATAAATTGATGAAATTTGCCTTCATAGTATTTTATTAGATAACATATAAATGCTTTGGGATAATATTTTTTGACTTACATATCAAACATAAAATAAGTAAAAAACTCACTTGTTTTTCAGAAAAGCATTTTCAGTAGAAAATATTTTCCTTTCATACAATACACAATCTTATCCTCCAACTTTATGAGTAACTGCAGATACTCATCATGTTCTTCTTTTGAAGTGATTAATTTTGTTCTTTTACTTGGAGAAAGACATAATTTTTTTGAATTCTTTTGCTTTTGTGGGAGACATTAAGATAACAATTGAATAAAAGACTGATCTTTTAATGGATAATTGGACAAGTAAGAAAAGGTAGTGAAAATATTAAAATCACACATGAAAATATTAAAATCACAACAATATTGGAGCAAAGGTTGATGTTTAGAACAAGCATGTCAATAATTTTGTGAATTTGTGAGGAAAAGATTTGATTTTAGGCCAATGGTGACCACCTAAAAGATTTGATTTTAGGCAAAAGGTTAAGCAAAGATNGATTCATAAACTATACAACATGAGATTTTGAATGAATACAAATATTAATATCATACATACTGATTTGAATATTAATTGAGAAATGATATAAAATTCTAAAAAAAAAAACTATAAATACAAAACAAACTAATAGGAAATTGTTTTTTCTCAACCTGGTCTTCAACAAGTTTTTCGAAATCTTTAGCAACCAATTTTTATTTTATTTTATTAATAGTTCTTTACATAATAGAGGGAAATCTCAAAAGATACTTGGTGACAATGTATTTACCTTTATCAGTGGGTGAAAAATATTTTGAAGGAATTGTGAGATTTCTTGAGCAAATTGGAGGAAAATAGAAGAAGTGATTTTCTTAGACAAGAAAAGGAGAGAACAATGGTGAAAAACCCAAGAGAGAGAATAGAGGAATTTGGGGTAAAAACCCAGCTAGAAAGAGGGGAAAATGGGTAATGAGAGTTTTTTTTTCTTCTTTTTCACGGATAGGGGAGTAAAATTAGTCCAATGTGGGGCTTGATTTAAGAAATAAAAGGAAAGAATACTAATTATATAAGAATACATTTTATTTGCTAAAATATTTACATATTGCCATTTTCAATAATTATTTTATAGTATAGATATTTTTAATAATTATGTTAGGGAGTTTGACTAGTTTGTTGATTTTTCCATTTTTAAGAGACAATGTTAGGGGTATCAAAATGAGCCCAAAGATAAGTAATCTGCTTGAAATTTTATGCGTTGAGCTTAAGATAATTTGAATTGGATTGATCTCAATCCATTCAAGCAAGCTTAACCCATTTTAAAAGAATCTGCAATTGAGCCCAATTTAATCTTCAATTCCAACCAGTTTTAAGACTCTGTATTTGCATTAGTGTAATGTATATTCTCATATTGAAGGTTTATTACTATCTATTTTATATCTTCTATGATTTATCTATCCATTTATAGCTTTTTTTAAAATAAAAAATTCTTGAGTTGAAACTCAAATATAAAAGGTAAATAACAATATGTTAAAATTTTGGAAAATTTTTGCAAATAGCCACTATAATAAACTTAATTATGCTCCATAACTATAGTTTGCATATTTACGGGTTGTAGCTACAGTTAAAGCTACCTCGTTTGTATAATTCGCAGGTGAGTTTCTATAATTCGCGGGTACATTTGTACAATTGAGCTATTTTTTATAAACTCAAAATAACAAATTTATACAAAATTACATTATACAAAAGTTATACAAATTATATTAAACTAGTTAACATGTTCGCGCTTCGCGCGATCATAACAAATATTTTTAAGACAATTTCTTTTATAAATTAGCACATACTAAAAAAGAAGAAATATGATCAATACTTTGGTAAAAGCTTTAAAATGTTTATGATAATTGTTTCAATTTATAAGATACTATTTTCGTATTATTTTGTTGGGGTGAAAAGAATATGTTTAATATTTTTTTAAAAAAATGCTAACTTAATTTTCTGCTTAATTTTTTATTTGTCGTGGATCATCAAATGAAACGTAAATAATTTTTCCTCCTCGTTTTTTAAAAGTAGGAATGCTTATTTTATATAAGGAACTACTGAACTTAGACGCTTTTAAATATAATTCTTCAATATGATTTATTTAACAAAAAATATACTTGTTAGGTACGTAATCTTTCATAAAATTCTTTATTTTAAAAAAAAAATTGTGCAAGTTAAAATATGAAAAATAACAAAAAGCATGTCTATAGTAATACAAAGGAAAGAACGACTAACTATTTCCTAATCAAATAAAATATAAATATAAAAAATCGTAATAGTAAAATTGAAAAGCAATCAATATTATTAATATTTCAACAAACAACTCGATACAAAATATATCGTCATTTTTATTTGTTTTAATTATCAAAGAATAATTATACAAATAATAAATAGTGAATATTTTAACTTTTGAGGAGTTACAAAACTCACTAAATATATAATTATTTAGAGAAAATCACAATTTAAATAATGACAAAAAAAGTAAAGAATGAGAGAAAAAGAATAAGTAGGACTTTTAGTATATAAGAGTTTCTGCTATCGTTTGTTTTTATATCATATTGAAATTATTTATAATTTTTTTCGTCTTCACACAAATAATAAAAAAAGTTTATCTTTATTTACTCAATATATTTCACTAAAATAATACTTCAATTCATTTTAGTGTGTATTTTGTATGTTTTGTTGAGGTCATTTATTTAATTACTAAAGTTAGAAAATAGAAAAATATATTCCATTATTTTAGTACAAACTTTAAAAATCTCGAGTTTTAATAAATAATATTTACTCCCTCTATTTCAAAATAAGTGAATTGTTGAGTCTTTTTTCATAGTTCAAAATAAGTGAATTGTTCTAAGTTTAAGAGAGATGTTGAAAAATTCTTCTATTTTTGCCCTCATTTACAATGTTAAATAATTATAAAAGAAATGACTTTTTAAATACAAAATGTGTACATAACGTCATCAGGAAAATAAATTATTTATTTTAAAGTTATTTAGAACGCTCATTTATGAAATAGATAAATGACCTAGTTTTGAGTAATTTTAATATATGATGTAAATGAAAGAAAAATGGAAAGAAGTCTTAAAAAAAGAGAGAAAAAATTAAGTAAAAGGAAATTGAGGAGACATGTTATTTTAGCAAAAAATATAAATATATAAAAAAAAAATTATAAGTCATGAGATGGATCAACCCTTTAATAAAAAGAACAACGCAACATAGTAGTATTTCCCTATTAATTTTAAACAAAATTAGAGCATGTCTTGTTACCAAAAGCTTACAACCACAAATAAAGAAAAAACATATGCTCCCATGAAAATGTTCTACGTGTAAATCTTGAATAGCTGATGTGCAAATGATAGACTAAAATCTAAATCTATTATATGTTGGGAAAACTAAATGTAGAGGTAATGAAAAGAATCGTAAAAAGGAGTTGAGGAGATATGTCATTATTTAAGTAGAAAAAAGTGAATAAACGGAGGTTTTTGTAATTTATGAGATGTAATTAGCTGTAATAAATATTATATTTTTTTTAGTTATCAAACAAATTAATTAATGAAGAGAGTAAACTCATTTTTTGAGTTTCATAATCAACTTAAACAAATATCAATTTTCTCTAAAACTTAAGATAATATGTTCATTGTAATTAGATATTGGCAGAACAAACTTGATTCATTCTGAAAAATTTCATTAAATTAGAAGAATTAAATGTTTTGTGAAATTTGATATATATCGACTAATTTTACACAAGTGTTAACAAATAAGAAACAAAAATTTAATGTAGGGGAACTCATCTCCTTTTTAGTCAATTCAAAATTCACAAAAGAAAAAAATGTGTTATATCATCTAAATTAGAATGAAAAGAAGCGGATAAAGCTAAACAAAAGATGATAGAATCTTGATTGAGAAATTATGTCATATTAACATGTTATATACATAATATATATCGATATAAATTATGAATTGTATATGCAAAAGACAAAAGTTTATATAATGAAAATATCAAAAAATTTCTTTAAGCAACAAAATAATCCGTGGAAGATCATGTTGCCCTTGATACAAAAAATGTGCTTTGTAATATAATCGTGTTCTTGAAAGGTACATATCTTGATGGATAAATAATTAATTGAAAAATTATATAAGCAACAATAAGTGCATCTATATATTTGTAAATTATTGAAACTTCTACTTTTTCAAATTTTACTCTTTCCAACTCTTGATGAATCTCCCACCATCATTAAACTTTCTTCTTCATTTTGATGACTTGTAGCGAATTAATTTTTGAATCTCTTCTGACGAATCTTACACCGCCTTCAAACTTTCTTCTTCATCTTGATAAACTTTTTCTTGGCAATCATAACACAAGAAGAAATTCTAAAAAATATATCTATAATCTTCATAAAAGCTGAAAAACAAAAAAAAAAAATATTAACAATATGAAGTTGGAGAAAATAGAAATGGACATGCAACAACACCATAGATTGTTATTTATAGATGAGAATTAAGTAGAAGGAAGTTGAGGAGACATATTATTTAATTAGAGAATTCAAATAGGTAGAGGTTTTTTTGTAACTTTTATGTGATATAATTATATGTAATGAATATGATTGATTTTTTAATTTTTTAATGAATTGATTAATGAAAAAAAATGAATGGAAAAACTCAAAAAAGGAGGAAAAAAGATAAATAGCTTTTTAGGCCATTTAGAGGTGCCACATCACCTTGTTTATAGAGACCTTTATTATATATATAGATTTTTGTAATTAATTAAGTAATACAACCTTTTATATAAATTAAATAATAAAGATAAAATATTAAAAAAATATTTTTTTTCGTAATTGTAATTAGAAGAAGGACAAATTTTTTAATTTTTTTTAATTAATAATAGAAATTAGAGAGGTATGAATTATGAATAATTACTCCTTGTAAGTTGGCATGTGAAGAGTCTTTCTTGTAAATGTTTTTTCATTAATATAATATTTATTGTAATAAATTAAATAATTGACTTTTACAATAAAATAATTAATTTAAATAAAAAGAAAGGCCAAAAAAATGAGAAAAAAGATAAATACATATGGAGATCATAGAGAGGTGCCACATCACCTTGTCTATGTTTCTCCTTTATATTATATTAAGATTATATTATACAAATTCTGGATTATACAAACGTGTGAATTATACATACTTGAAACCCAAACCATGTAATTATCACGGAATGTTGATCACGAATGGTAATTAACTAAAACTATAACTATGACGACTAATTAACTAGTATATGCTTGCTTAATCATATAATTTTTCCTATTTTTGAGATTAAGCGAATCAAATTAGACAGGTCACGATCCAACGCAACTTTCAGCCCATTTGAGTCCATAGTAAATATTTTTTTTGGGGGGGGGGGGGGGGTGGATGGGTCATATGACCAAATTCGATTTCTTTTTTTGCCCATTTTAATAACTACAATTTCAATCCAATCCGTCCATTTGACACGTTAGACAATGTAATAGCTGAGTGATCTTATTTCAATAAGAAAAAGTGAGTAATTTGGTGAAATTCAATAAACATTTAGGAAATTAATTCTGCAATGATAGTTTGAATGTTTGCAGCTGGTATTCTGACTAAAAATAGAAGTATGAGCTATCCTTGTGCTCAAATTGCTATTGATTTTATTCTTATTTCATCTGCTATATATTTGTGCCATTTGTAGTTTGTAAATTGTGATGGATTATTTCAGGGGCAACTCTAATAAATCGGTGGCCTAAAGCCAAATTCGAATGGAGACCTTAAATTTGAATATATATTTTTTATGAAGTTTATTATAGTCAATTATTTGATCTTTCTTGAGACATACTATTCATAATTTGTCAAATTTCTATTACTTCTTTGCTCTTTTATAAAAAGTTTTTATTTTCTACAAATAATACTCGATATTTTTTTTAAAAAAATACTTATAACCTATTATTTTTTTAAAAAATGAGGCCCCTTAAATTTTGGGGCCTAAGGCAATTGCTTTTTTGGCAAAGCTGTAGAGCCGCCCCTGGATTATTTTTATAATTCAATTTTGTCGTCCTAGAAAATAAGTTAGTGGTTAAGTACAAGCTGGCCAAATAAAGAAACTAGAGATAACAACACAAATAAAATATCAAAGGCTCAACGATCTTGATATGTTAACACAAAAAATATTTGTTTTCTGTAGGATAATTGATAAATTATATATAGGGCATAAATTGATGGAATTTGCCTTCATAGTGTTTTATTAGATAACATATAAATGCTTTGGGATAATATTTTTTGACTTACATATCAAACATAAAATAAGTAAAAAACTCACTTGTTTTTCAGAAAAGCATTTTCAGTAGAAAATATTTTCCTTTCATACAATACACAATCTTATCCTCCAACTTTATGAGTAACTGCAGATACTCATCATGTTCTTCTTTTGAAGTGATTAATTTTGTTCTTTTACTTGGAGAAAGACATAATTTTTTTGAATTCTTTTGCTTTTGTGGGAGACATTAAGATAACAATTGAATAAAAGACTGATCTTTTAATGGATAATTGGACAAGTAAGAAAAGGTAGTGAAAATATTAAAATCACACATGAAAATATTAAAATCACAACAATATTGGAGCAAAGGTTGATGTTTAGAACAAGCATGTCAATAATTTTGTGAATTTGTGAGGAAAAGATTTGATTTTAGGCCAATGGTGACCACCTAAAAGATTTGATTTTAGGCAAAAGGTTAAGCAAAGATCTGGTTTTTTTTTAGACAACTCTATATATTTAAAAAGATTAGAATAGTTTCCCCCCTAAACTCTACAAATAGCACTTGTATTACATAGGTTTGTTAAACAAAGACTAATCTTTAGTCAAACATGTCCATGGAAAAGTCTAAAGTAGTTCATTCTCAGAACACTCTCAAATATTGTAGTTGTGTCTTGTGGTCTAGTTGAGAAATTTTTTATTTTTGGGTAAAAAGGGCCACAGAAGAGTGATGTGGCATCTGTCTATGACCTCCATTTATCTTTATCATTTTTTTTATCCATTTTTTCTTCATTTAATTATTTATTTTATTTTTAATATCTCAAAGAGACTTTATACTCAATTACTTAACTTTTCACCTTCCACAATAATATATCTTCTTTACTAGATGTAATGTTCATTTAGATATTCTTTAACCTCCCACTATAATAAATACTCTCTCCGTCCCATTTTATGTGATGTAGTTTGACTTGACACGAAATTTAAGAAAGAAAGGAAGACTTTTAAAACTTGTGGTCCAAGAATAATAGAAATTTGTGTGACTGTAAATCATTTCATTAAGAAAAAAATAGATATTTATAGTTAAATTATTACTTAATATAGAAATGTGTCATTCTTTTTGGGACTGACTAAAAAGAAAGCAAGTCACATAAATTGGGACAGAGAAAGTATTGTTTATTGTATATAATATGCATTTAGATATTCATAATTTTTAATTTTAATAATTAGTTGTGCATCTGTCTATATATATATATATATAAAATTTAAAAGTCACTATCTTAATCCTCCTAGTTACACATTTTCTTCCCCTACTTATATTCGTTACCTAAAATTGCAGTTACATGAACTTAAAGGAAGATCAAGGATCAATAAAAATAATAATCCTTAAAATTTGAGGGGTACACTAACAATTATCTTCAATATTTAATAGCAAAGTAATGATTCTAATGAAGATTAAAGGTCAATCGAATAATATTTTATATTTATGATATATACTAAGATTCATCATGATTAAAGGTGACAAAATAGTAATTTACATTGGTACATATTTGAATTTACTCATTTTAAATGAGTGAGGAACTCATTTAAGATGGATAAAAAAAATGAATAAAATTAACATTACCTATTTAAAAATGGATAAAATAGGTAAAAGAGATTCATTCATAAAAGAAAGTAAAATGACACTAATATTTTTTTGGGGTGTAAGTAGTCGGGGTAGGGGCGGGGGTGGGTGGGATAAGGGAACATCTAATTCTTTTTTTTTTT
>NC_064285.1:23058785-23120173 GCF_019186545.1 Solanum stenotomum | reverse complement strand
GATAAAAAGGAACTTTTAAAAAAATTACTTTTTTAATAAAACACGAACTAATTTTTTTTGGGATAGGAGTGAGGCCGTGTGGCTGGGGAGGGGGGTCATGGTACGAGGTAGTAAGAAATAATATTTTTTTTTTAGAAAAAAAAATCAAAATTTTAAAAATAATCTTTTTTAGGCACGAGGGGTTCGGGCAGTGGGCTAACGGGGGTTGGATGGTGGGCTGGCAGGGTTGGGGGACGGGTTAGGGGTGTTGGTGAAGAAAAGATTAAAAATGTTTTAATTTTTTTGGTGGGGTGGGTGGAGAGAGGGGGGGGGGGGTGAGGAGTAAAGTAAACGACTTTGCTTTTGAATATTTTAACGAGATCTCTACTATAATATAGGTATCCATATTTACCCATATTATTCATTGGGTAACTTGTTTTTACCATTTAAAATAGAAAAAAATTACCTAACTATACATCCTTTTTTACCCTATTTTCTATTATTCTCTACCATTCAAAAAAATACAAAAATTCTTATTTTTCATCTCATTCTCTCCTTTTCTCAAACATAACTTCCAACGTTCCAACTCCACGATTTTTCTCACTTTTTTCATGCCAATAATCACTCCACCATATTACCAGTTACCTCCATCACTCTTTTTTGAATTTCAAATCCTTTCTCTTTCTGGTCAATCGATTTCAAGTTTTTAAAGAGGCATTTCTTCTTTATAGCTCATCCATTATCGTTTTCTTTATAAAAAAAATAGATTTTTCATCTTCAAATTTCTGATACATATGGATGATGCTCCATCTTTTAGTATTGGGATTACCCAATTAGCCTCACCTAATGTACGTTGTATTTAGATGTCGAAGATTTTGTTGAAAATAGATCCAAGCAATTGCACAATTGTCATGCCCCAAGTCTACACCCTGAACGTGACCGACACTCAAGTATCATTTCTGATCGCCAAGCGAATCCTTGGCCTGGCTAACTGTAACTCACATGACTGTAAAAGATACGCGAAAGCTTAAATAGATGAGCATTTAAATGTTCAGGAAAAGTTCCAAAACACTATCTTGAAAATACTTAATATAATTCATAAGTTAAATCAACATCTTGAGTAAACAATGAAAATCATCTAGTTCTAACAATTCAAGATAGATGTCAGGATAAGAGAAATGACACCTCAAATACTACTTAAACTGAAATGAAAATGCAGTCTCCCGAAAGCAAGGAGGCATCACCAAATACTGTCTACGAGTGTTAGGTGATCTCAACGAAGCGCCTTTTGATGATCCTGAACACCTGTATCAGCACCATAATAAGATGCAGGTTTAATGACATCAACACATTGAATGAACGTGCACGTTAAGAGATCAGAATGCAATAGATAATTGAACTGACAATGCTTGAAGAAATACTCACCTCAACTCAACTCAATACAATGCAATAACAAAAGATGACATGATTAAAGCTTCATAAATAAAAGGTACTAACTCAACGATGTGTATAAAAATACTACAAGTTACTCTTTACTCTTATTTGGGAGATTCTCTAACCGACAACGATCACTTTGAGCTATGTGATGATACAACGTCTCGCCCACGCAACTAGAACTGCCCTATACTATGCTGGGGTATAGAACACCTCAACTAAGTGGATCCACTAAGCTATGCTCAAAGGCAATAAAGAATTGTCTAAAAAGTATGATCCTTTACCCATGTTGGCTACATGGTTTATGAGGAATGTGAGTTGTCTGAACTCATCCCCATATCGATGCTCAATACTACTCGCAATAAATATGTATACTCATGCTCAAATGCGTAAAACATACTCTTTCTCAATTTGAGGAAATTACTCAAAATATTCTCTTAAAAGAGGTAACTATCTGAATTAATCTTTAAACTCATTATTCTTTTTAGAAATCAAAGTTTCTCTTTTCTCAATGTAAAATGTTACATATGGGAATAATTAGTTCCCTTATATTCTTTCTCAATCACAAATAAAACTCTTCTCGACAATCATCTTTGCTTTCTCAGAATATTAGTTTAAGATCATTGTTGGTTAAAAAGGAGTCTAAAAAATAACTTAATAAAAATTATTGAACTTCTCTCTTAAACTCACTTTAGTTTTGAATGTGTATTAAGACATGTGATTAGAACATGCATAAATTCTTAAAGGTGAATGGAGCATATAGGAGCTAATACAGAGAAGGAAAAAATAGCCACAACTTAAAGGAACACGTGTCGGAGGAAACAAGGAAAGATTGGCCTAGAAGTCCTTAGCGTACTGCTGGTGCCAGACCCTAAACTTTAGAAGTCAAGCCTTCGTGCACTGCTGGCGCAGGGTGCCAGGCCCTGAACTTTAGAAGTCCGACCTTGGTGCACTTCTGGAGCGTTGCCCCAGGGCATGAATTGCTGAAGGCCAGCCTTGGGGCACCTCCCCTGGCCCTTCCCAGCACCCTGACGAATTTTCAAGCTTAAATTAGGACTCCAACTAGTTTAGAATTAGGAAATTTATCTTAAATTCTTCTTAATTCTCAAACCGAACACAAATACATGAGAACTTTCATACAATTTCTTTGAAAATATAACTTTATCAAAGATACGCAAAATAAAAGAATCAAAACCTCCATTATTAAAGAATTGAACTCAAAATCAAGAACTACGAATGAATCCTTTGGATATATGATTTCTTTACTAAATTGAGATTTATGGCGTGAGGATGAACAAGGACAACACTGTGAGAAGCCTTACATACCTGGAAGGAACAATGTTCTTGGCGAGAATCAATGAAATCTTGAAGAACGCTTGAAACCTAGACTTTTCTCCTCTTGGAACCTTGCTCTAATTTCTCTAAGTGTTAAAGAACATGGAAAAATTGTTTAATACTGATTAGACACTTAATTGGGTGAAGAAAAACGTGGCTAGGCTTAGAAGGAAAAGGAAAAGACCAAACTACCCTTCTAAATATGATTAAGGTGCCTTTAAAAGCGAGGCTTCACTCAAACAAGCATAACTTTTTACTCCAAGCTCAAAATTAAGCAAACTTGGCGGCATTGGAAAGAGGACTCAAGCACCTTTAATTTGATAGGTCATGAGCCACATAATTCTTTATGTGCTAAGAGATATGATCGTTTGAAGTTAACCCAAAACTTAAAACTGATGGGTGCCTTATATGAACCTCTCTTTAGCTCTTCTCAAAATCTGAAGTGTTAGAATATCTCCCCCTTGGGAACATTATTCCTCGAATGAGATAAAACTAAGTACAACAAGGGTGGGAAGTGTTTAACAACCCAACTCCAGCACAAAACATGCAATTAGCATAAACTCAACATATCAACTGAATGAGTACTTTACAAAGAGTTAGTGCTTTGGTCTTGAGTTTATTCGGAAGGAAATATGTAAGGGTATCTAGTATTCATATCATCCTCAACTTCCCATGTTGCCTCCTCAACAAACTGATTCCTCCATAGGACCTTGACTGATGCAACCTCTTTGGTTCTCAACTTGCGAACCTGACGATCAAGAATCTGAATGAGGATCTCTTCATAAGATAGGCTATCCTTGATACCAACATTCTCGGTAGGTTCAATAAGTGAATGATCACCCAAAAACATCTTTAGCATAGAGATGTGAAATACATGATGGACTGGTGCTAACTCTAACGGTAGCTCCAACTCATAAGCTACATTGCCAACTCTCTTGGATATCCTGTAAGGACCAATGTATCAGGGACTGAGTTTTCCCTTCTTACCAAATCTCATAAAACCCTTCATAGGTGAAACCTTCAAGTAGACCCAATCATTAACCCCAAATTCTAAAGCTCTCCTTCTAACATCTGTATAGCATTTCTGACGACTTTATGCTATTTTAAGCCTTTCCTGAATAGTCTTCACTTTCTCCATGGCTTGATGAACCAAGTCTGGCCCTATCAACTTAGATTCACCAATTTCAAACCAACAAATTGGAGATCCACATCTTCACCCATAAAGAGCCTCATTAGGAGCTATCTGGATACTAGAGTGATAACTATTATTGTACGTAAACTCTATGAGAGGTAAGTGGTCATCCCAATTACCTTTGAAATCAATGACACATGCCCTCAACATATCCTCTAGAGTCTGAATTGTGCGCTCTGCTTGGCCATCAATCTGAGGATGAAAAGTAGTACTAAGGTTTACCTTCGAACCCAAACCTTTCTAAAAAGACTTCCAAAACTGAGAAGTGAATTGTGCACCCCTATCTGAAATGATAGACATGGGAACTCCATGAAGTCAGATCTCTTGAATGTATAATCTGGAACAATCTTCCGCTAAATTTGTGGTCCTTACCAACAATAAATGGGCAGATTTAGTAATCAGATCTACAATCACCTAAATCGAATAATGCTACCTGCGAGATCGCGGCAAGCCAGTAATGAAGTCCATATTAATCATCTCCAACTTCCATTCCGAAAGAGCTATGTTTTGATCCACACCACCTGGCCTTTGGTGTTCTACCTTGACTTGTTGACAATTTGGGTACTTAGCAACGAATTCACAATGCACCTCTTCATACTATTCCACCAATAAACTTCTCTCAAGTCATGGTACATCTTTGTGGAATCAAGATGGATCAAAAATTTGGAACTATGAGCTTTTGCCATGATCCTCGGAGATTATCCTCCTTTGGTACACACAATCTACCTTGATATCTCAACACACCATCTCCCCCTTTTTTCAAAAGCCATTACCTTTTGCTTAGGAACATTTGCCTTTTCTTCAAGTAAAAAAGGGCATGTGTCTTGTTTCTCCTTCACTTCAGATACTAGTGATGATTCAACCCCATTCATCACCACAACTCCACCTTCACTGAAATCTAACAAACGGACTCCCAAATGGGAAAGTTTGTGAACTTTCTTTGCCAATTCTTTCTGGCCTTCCTCAACATAAGCAGTACTTCCCATGGACACCTTTTCAAATCATATACAATAATGTTAGCCTTACCTGAGTGATAGAGGATAATTATGTCGTAGTCCTTGAGCAACTCAAACCACCTTATTTACTTGAAATTAAGCTCCTTCTAACTGAAAACATACTAGAGACTCTTGTGGTTGGTGAACACATCCATATGAACACTATAGAGATAGTGGCACCATATTTTGAGAGCAAAACTTACTGCTGCCAACTCGAGATCATGAGTCGGGTAGTTCTCTTCGTGAATCTTAAGCTGTCTAGAGGCATAGCCTATAACTTTACCATTCTGCACTAATACAAAACCAAGTCTAACTCTGGACGCATCACAATAAACAACAAAACCCTTTCTACCCTGAGGCAGGGTCAACACTAGAGCAGTGGTTAACCGAGTTTTCAATTCCTGAAATCTTTTCTTACAAGCTTTAGACCATTGAAACTTAGTTGTTTTCTGAGTCAACTTAGTCAAAGGGGATGAAATAGATGAAAACCCCTCGACGAACCTTCTTTAGTAACCATCCAACCCCAAGAAACTCCTTATATAAGTTATAGATGTGGGTCTGGGCCAGTTTTGCACTGCTTTAATCTTCTAAGTGTCAAATTGAATCTCTTCTCCAGATACAATGTGGCCTAAGAACACCACAAACTCTATCCATAACTCACACTTAGAAAATATCACATATAACTCTCGATCCTTGAGAGTTTGGAGGACTATTATGAGATGACTAACATGGTCCTCCTTATTCTTCGAATATATCAATATGTCATCAATGAACACGATAACTAACATATACATATACGGCTTAAATACTCTATTCATAAGATCCATGAACGTTGCAAGAGCATTGGTCAAACTAAAAGACATCATAAGGAACTCATAATGACCATAACGGGTCCTAAATGTTGTCTTCAGAATGTCACTTTTTTTACTTTCAATTGATGATAGCCATATTTGAAGTCTATCTTAAAGAAGCAAGTGGCGCCCTGAAGTTGGTCGAAAAGGTCATCAATTCTCGGAAGGGGATATTTATTCTTTATGGTGACCTTGTTCAATTGGCGGTAATCGATACACATCCTAAGGGAACCATCTTTATCTGTCACGAATAAGATCGGAGCACCCCGAAGGTGAGACACTTGGTCAGATGAAACCCTTATCAAGAAGACCTCTCAACTGTTTTTTTAACACAACTGAAGCCATTCTATATGGTGGCATAAAAATGGCTTGACTATTAGGAAGAATGTCTATACAAAGTCTATTTCTCTCTCAGGAGGGACTCCGGGAAGATCATCTGGAAAGACCCTGGAAACTCACTCACAATTGGAACTGACTGAATAGGCGGTGCCTCAACACTAGAGTCATTAATTCGAACTAAGTGATAGATGCACCCCTTGGAAACTAATTTTTTGGCCTTAAGGTATGAAATGAAACGACCCTTAGGCACTGCTGAATTACTCCTCCACTCTAAAATTGGCTCATTAGGAAAGTGGAACTTGACTACTCAAGTTCTACAATCAATTGAGGCATAACAAGCATGAAGACAGTCCATACCTAGAATAACATCAAAGTCTAGCATGTCTAGATCGACTAAGTCAGCCATGGTGTCTTGGTGATTGACATAGATGGTGTCACGAGCCGAGTGTACATCCTGGACGTGACCGACACTAAGAACCGTTACTAGTCCCAAGCGAACCCTCATCCTGGCTGACTACAAGTAGAAGACTAAATCAAGCATACATAAGCTTAAAAATGAATTAAATTCATTATACTAAAATTCTAAACTTTAAAAAAAGTCTGAACAATACTCAATAGACATACTCATAGTTTGTAAAACAACTCAAAAGAAGGTAAATACTTAAAACTCCTCAACACTATCTATCTATGAAGCCTTTACCCTTACAGATGGATATCGGGACAAGATTAACATCTCAAAATTACTATCTGTTAGGTAAAGTCCTCCTTAATAGAAGAAGGCTTACCAAAGCTGACTGGAATGTCAAATAACCTCAACGAAACGCCTGTTGATAATCCTGAACACTTGTATCTGCATCATAAAATGATGTAGGTCGAATGACATCAGTACATTGAATGTACGAGCATGTAAGGGGAACCTTGAAAACATAAATATAAGCTTGAACTTATAAAAAGGAAGACATACTCACCTCGTCTCAACTCAACTCAATTAAAAAATACTCAACTCAACTCAACTCAAGAAATACTCAACTCAACTTAAGAATACTCAACTCAACTCAAGAATATTCAACTCAATATGAAAGTAATGATAATAAGATGCAATATATAAAGCTTTGTAAACAGTAGACAAGAACTCAAAATGTATAGAAATACAATAATAAAGTCTTTACTCTTATTTGGGAAATTCTCTAATCGACAACCATCACTATGAGCTACGTGATGATACAACGTCTCGCCCATGCTGCCAGAACTGTCATATACCTTGCTAGTGTATAGAACACCTCAACTAAGTGGATTCACTAAGCTCTGCTCGAAGGCAATAAGATTCATCTAAAAAGTATGATCTTGTACCCATGTTGGCATACATGGTTTATGTGGAATGTGAGTTGTCTGAACTCATCCCCATATCGGTGCTCAATACTACTCCCAATAATATATACCTTATGCTCATATGTTTAAAAACATAACTTTTCCTCTGGTTTGAGATAATTGCTCAAACTACCCTCTTAAAAGAGGTAACTGGTCTTGATATATTTTGAACCCATAACTCATTTAGAAATCAAAGTTTCTCTTTTATTAATGTAAAAAATGATACCTTTGGGAATACTTAGTACCCTTATACTCTTACTCAACTCATACTTGAAAACTCTTTCTAAAAAACATATCAAAATCATAATGTAATATGATAATTGATGACTCGGGAAGTCATACTGCATAAATACTGATGGAATATCTAGATACCATACTGCTTAAACATTGATAGGATATTCGATCGTTATAATAATCATGTTTTAGAAACTCTTTCTCAAAACTCATCTTTACTTCATCAAAAATACAGTTTAAAACTCAAGTGTTGGCTTTAAAAAGCTTCTCAAAATTTATAACTCTATTCATGGGCTTGAACGACTCAACTAAGGGATCTTAATAGCATTATGGTAACTCAGTACTCTAGAAGTCAAGAACTCAGAACTTAGAACTCAATGATACTACTCCTCTCAAGAATAATCGACTTATAGGGTTCATGAGGAATTATGGACATAAAGTACTCGACTCAAGGATCTCAATGACCATATAGAAACTCATAAATGAATCTCTTCTCATTCTCATACTTACTTCCTCAAGACTTAATTCAAAACTATGGTTGATTACAAAAGACTTCTCAAAATGACTCAAAAGAACCTCTCGGACTTTCCTCTTAACTTTACTTTAATTTGAAATCTGAATTTAAGAGCAATGATCAGGATATAGGATCTCTCAATGATAAATGAAAGCTTAGATAGTTACTAATAAGAAGAAAGTGATGACAAAAATTGGAAAGCACTGGCGCGATGGGGAGAAGGATTTTATTTTTGGTCGTGAAATAATTTTGAGACAGAGGACTCTGTATCTTCTCTGTGACACGGAGAGAGGGCGATAGACTAGATACATAAAATCTTAAGCACCTCCAAGAACCGGACCTGGGTGCAAATATTTGCCCGGTATTTTCTTCCTCTCCCAAACTCGATTCAATTCATACCCAATGCAATTTCGTTGCCCAATTTCACGAATTTCATAAACCCAGAACGTTTTCAATGAAACCCATACAATGTTCATCAAGAATAACACTCATTCGCAAGAACCCTCACCTCAAGAACCTAACAACACTCCATTATTAAAGAATGAAGCTAAAACCATAAGAACTTCATCAAGAATCTCAATCAATACAGTTTAAGTTGGAATTTCTGGATGAAATTCACAGGATTGGTGTGAGGGCGAACAAACCCAACACTATGAAAGCTTACATACCTGGAAGAACAATGTTCTTTAAGAAACTTGAAGGAAAATCTTGTAAGATGAACCCTAGCTTTAGCGTTTCTTGAAGTTTCTTTAGCGTAGAAATTTAGGAGTGAATGAGTGACTTTTATTATAAAAAAATGATTTTTCTACACGTTTAGATGACCTCCTAAGGGTTGTTTAGGACTAAAATAGCCTTAAAGAATAAATAAAATGAGTTGGAAGTCGGAATATTTTTCCTGCGGTCGGTGAGGTCTGTAATCACTCCGTAAAGCAGAGCCATCGCGGAGTTTCTGCCAGGTTAGAGCGTCTCTAGTAAATCAGTCATAACTTTTTACTCAGAACTCTGATTGAGGCAAACTGTAACACCTCAGATTTGAGAAAATAAAAAAATTCAGTTTTCCAGAACTTGGTGCCAGAACCACAGAAGCCACCGACGATCAGTGGTCTGACACATGGTCCGTAGGTTGGTTCCATCGTTGGGGTCCAAAATTTGATGCTCTCTGATCCCACCATGGTTGGACCTACGAACCATAGGTTTGACCGTATGTGAGGGTCAACAACTATTTAGAGGAAAATGGTTGTTGGGTCAAGTTGAAACGGTCATATCTTTTAGCACAAAATGAATTAGGTGGTCCATGAACTATCAAATTAAATACAATTGAATCATCTTTCCAACACCACTGAGTTTGCAAAAATCCAAGCTCAGAGTAAAATGTTATGCTCATTTTAGTGAAGCCATATCGGGAAGACTATGAACCATGACCCCAAACAACGGCCGGTAGTCCAACCGACGGTCCGTCAGTCCCATCGCTGATGGCCTTTGTCAGTTTTTATGTCAGGGCCATTTTGGTATTTTCCCTATGCATTGGGGCACTTGAACTACGTTGTTTGATGCCTAAACTACATACTTTTTACTCGGTCTAAGCCTAATAACCTAGTTAGACATACCTTGAACCCTCGTAAAAATCATCTAAATTAGAACAAAAAGAAGAGAAAAAGGCACCATTTTCTTTCAAGAACAAACAACTATGTTCTTCAAGTTTCAGCCCCGAAATCCAAAGGATTTCTCTGTAGATTTTGTTACCAGGTATGTGGGATTTCACTGGTGGATTCCTTTCATCCACTAGGTCCCTTAAATTCATTCAATTTTTGATTCTACATAGCTTGTTTAGACCTAGGGTTTTTAAAATCTTGGGAATTTGTTGTGATTTCAGTTGCTATAGAATCCACAGTCTAAATATCATGTATTCTAGGAAACTTTGCATAATTCCTTGTATAAAATTAGAACCCTAGTTTGTGTAAATTCTATTAGTTCATGTATTATATTGTCTAGGGCACTTAGATAGAAAATCATGCTCCAAATTTTGAATGTCACATTCTCACTATATAAATGTTGCATTCTCACTTAGCATGTCAGTATTTTGAGCTATTCATTATTTAGTGCATTTTAGCTTAATATGTATTCAGTTGGTAGTAGACTTAGCACCGAGTTGTACTAGGGTTCAATGTACCCTCATAGTCCCAGAACTATGTGCCCATGTAGGATTATAAGTCCCCTCTATTGGGCATCAATATTAGTGATCACGCAACATTAATGCCTTTATACCCCTGGTAAGGTATATTGGGTCCTCTCGATGGGGCGTATATATTGGACTCCACATTTAGATCACATGGTTTATGTTGGTTAATAGTAGCTCCCACAGTCAGAGTTTTAGTGCATTTGACCAGATTTTCAGCAATTATATCAGTATACAGTTCAACCTGTTATCTTCATAATTAGTACTTTGTCATTGCATTCAGCTTAGCTTTTCAGTTATGTTTAAGTATTTATATTCTTGCTCAGATTATGTCATTGCTCAGTTATGTTTTGTTCAACTCATATATATTTGTTTAGCTTAGTATCTATATCCTGCATGCTTAGTACATTCCACGTACTGACACATACTCTGCACTACATTCTTTCATGATGTAGGTTCAGGTATTCAGCATCCAAATGCTTAGATCGATTGTCGGTCCGCATTCAACATCTTCAGTGGTGAGTCCTCATATTCTGAGGATAACAAATTTGCTTTCATTTTAGTCATTATTTTTAGTTTCTGTTTTGTTAGAGTTAGCTGGGGGCATGTCCCAACAACTCAACTCAATTAGAGGCTTTTCAGACATAGTAGTAGATTAAACTTGAGTTGTTATGTGGTCATTTCAGTTATCACAAAAATCTTAGTTTATTTCACTTATATTCAAACCACTTGGGTTTTCCCCCATTTTCAGATATCCACTATTTTAGTTTCCACATAGTACATGTTTTACTTAGCTATTTTCAGTATATTCATGATATGCCAGATTCAGGGTTAGCTTGGGGTGAATCGTTATCCTAGGTCTCGTGTTACGTTAACGGGGTAGCCTCGGGGTGTGACAAACTTGGTATCAGAACATTAGGTGCAAAAGTCCTAGGGTGTCTAAAAGCCGCACTAAGTAAAGTCCCTTTCATGTGTGTGAAGTGTGCCACACCTATGAAGGGGACGCTATGAAGTGTTTTAAGAAAAAAATCACTTCTTTTGCTATTCTTATCATGCGTGGGTATGATCTAACTTCTCCCTTTTAATCTGTCGTTATGTGTTTCAGATCATGCCTCCTCGTAGAGCTAACACACAAAATGCTAATGCACGTAATGCTAAGATAGTTCCTCCAGTCCCGAACCATGAGGTTACAAATGTCGAATTTCATAATGTGATCCAACGTTTGGCTCAGAGTGTGGCCAATCAGAACAATCAATAGGCCACAGTTCCTGTAAACACTAATGGTAGATCAACTACAGCTAGGGTTCGAGACATTGTTCGGATGAATCCGCTTGAGTTTCCAGGGTCATAGGTTGCTGAGGACCCATAAAACTTCATTGATGAAGTAAAAGAGATCCTAGAGGTGATGCAAGTGACTAGAAATGATAGGGTAGAGCTGGCATCCTACCAACTTAAGGATGTGGCTCATATATGGTTCACTCAGTGGAAAGACAAAAACGGTGTGGATGCAACTTATGTGACTTGGGATTGTTTTACTGGAGCTTTTCTTGATAGGTTCTTCCCAAGGGAGTTGAGAAAAGCTAAGGCACAAGAGTTTATGAACTTGAAGCAGGGTTCAATGTCGGTCCAAGAGTATCGGCTGAAGTTCACTCAGCTCTCCAAGTGTTCTCCACACATGCTTGCCGATGCAAGGGAACAAATGAGTAAGTTCTCATTTGGGGTATCCGATCTGGTGAAGACCGAGTGCAGGAATTCTATAATGTTAGGGTATATGGATATCTCCAGACTAGTGACTCATGTGCAGAAAGTTGAGGGAGATAATATTAAGGAAATAGCTAAGCATAACAAAAAGGCCAGAATAGGAAATTATGAGTACTTACAACAAAAGTCAGGCGATGGGAATTGCTCACATTTTCAGCAAAGGTCTACAGCTCCATCACCTTCGTCAGCTAGTGCTCCATCCCCCAGGTTTTGACAAGATAAGAAAGGTAGAGCATCAGGCTATAAGTCTCAGTGGATTACTTCAGGTAACATGACTTTTCCAACTTGTCAAAAGTGTGGTAAGAACCATCCGAGCGAGTGTCTTGCAGGAAGAGAAGGGTGCTTTGGGTGTGGTCAGTCTGGCCATAGCTTGAAGAATTTCCCTTCTGCCAGGCAGGGGTAAGAAAGTAACAACAATAGGGCCCAGTCTACAGCTCTAGCAGCACCACCAGGTCGCCCAACTCAGCAGGGTGGTTTGTCTGGTAAAGGTGGCGGTCAACACCAAAACAAGTTGTATGCTCTCCATGACCAGGAAGATTCTCTTGATGTGGTCACTGGTATGTTACGAGTCTTTAATTTAGATGTTTATGCATTGTTAGATCTAGGTGTTACACTGTCTTTTGTAACTCCGTATGTACAAGTAAACTTTGTTATCAGTCCAGAAACTCTCTCAGAACCCTTCTCAGTCTCTACTCTAGTTGGTGACCCAGTTATAGCTATAAAGGTATATATAGGAATTGCCTTGTCACAGTCTCTGTCTCTCAGAAAGTCACCTCAGTAGATCTTGTAGAGTTAGAAATGGTAGATTTTGATATCACTCTAGGCATGGATTGGTTACATTCTTGTTATGCCTCAGTTGAATTTAGAACTAACATCATTTGATTTCAATTTCTAAATGAGCCAGTCTTAGTGTGGAATGGTAATAGCTCAGTGCTTCTAAGTCGATTCATCTCTTACCTTAAGGATGATCTACAAAGGGTATATCTATCATCTTGTTTGGGTTAAGGATTCAAACTCCAACACCCCAACTCTTGAGTCAGTCCCAATAGTAAATGAGTTTCCAGAAGTGTTCCCAGAAGATCTTCTTGGAGTTCCTCCTGAAAGGGAAATCAATTTCGGAATAGATCTCCTTCTAGCCCATTTCGATTCCTCCTTATAGAATGGCTCCAACTGAGTTTAAGGAATTGAAAGAGAAATTGAAAGACCATCTAGATAAGGGATTCATCAGACCCAACATCTTTCCATGGTGTGCTCTAGTGTTGTTCGTGCATAAGAAAGATGGTTTTCTCAAGATGTGTATTGACTATCGTCAATGAACAAAGTTACAATCAAGAATAACTATCCCATTCCTAGGATTTATGATTTGTTCGACCAACTCTAGGGTACTAGTTGCTTTTCTAAGATAGACCTCGGATCTGGCTATTATCAGCTCAGAGTAAGAGATAGTGACATCCCGAAAATAGCCTTCAAAACTTGGTATGGTCGTTATGAATTTGTAGTTATGTCTTTTGGACTAACAAATGCTCCTGCAGCTTTCATGGATTTAATGAATAGGGTGTTCAAATAGTATTTGGACTTGTTTGTTATCATCTTTATCTATGATATCCTCATTTATTCTCGGAGTGAGGATGAGCATGTGACTCATTTGAGAGTTTTCCTACATACTTGCAAAGATTGCCATCTATTTGCTAAGTTTAGTGAATCTGAATTCTAGTTACATTCGGTCACTTTCCTTGGTCATGTGGTATCTAGCTAGGGGATCCGAGTGAATTCTAAAAAAGTTTAGGCAGTATAACACTGGCCCAGACCCACCTTTCCAACGGATATCAGAAGTTTCTTGGGTTTGTCTGGTTATTACAGGAGATTTATTGAAGGATATGCATCCATAGCTTCCCTATTAACCAGGTTGACTCAGAAGAAGGTCAAATTTCAGTGGTCAGATGAGTGTGATTAAAGCTTCTCAGAACTGAAGACTAGGTTGACTACAACTCCTGTCTTGACTTTACGAGATGGTCCAAATGGTTATGTGATTTATTGTTATGCATCCAGGGTTGGCCTAGGTTGTGTGCTAATGCAGCAAGGTAAGGTTATAACTTAAGCTTCTAGACAACTTAAGGTCCATGAGAAAAACTACCTGACTCATGACCTCGAGCTTGCACCCGTAGTATTTTCCCTAAATATTTGGAGACACTACTTGTATGGTGTTCATGTTGATGTGTTCACAGATCATAAGAGCCTCTAGTATGTGTTCACCTAGAAAGAGTTGAATCTTCGTCAGAGGAAATGGCTTGAATTCCTCCAAGACTATGACATGAATGTGCTTTACCATCTCGGTAAGGCCAATGTAGTGGCTGATGCTCTCATCAGACTGTCTATGGGTAGTGTAGCACATGTTGAGGAATAAAATAAAGAGTTAGCCAAAGATGTTCAACGACTTGCTTGCTTAGGAGTTTGCCTTACGAACACATCATATGATGGTGTGATAGTTCAGAATGGATCGGAATCTTCATTAGTAGCGAAGGTTAAGGAAAAACAAGACAATGATCCTATATTACCTCAATTGAAAGGTGCCGTTCATCAACATAAAGTTGAGGTTTTCTCCCAAGGGGCAAATGGTGTGCATCGTTACTAGAGTCGCTTATGTGTTCCTAATATGGGTGAGTTGAGGCAACAGATCCTTACAGAAGCCCATAATTCCAGATATTCTATTCATCCAGGTTCCACTAAGATGTACTGTGATCTAGGGGAAGTCGTTTGGTGGAACGAGATGAAGGGGGATATATAAGACTTTGTGGCTAAGTGTCCTAACTGTCAACAGGTGAAGGTAGAACATCAGAAACCAGGAGGTATGACTCAAGAGATTAATATTCCTACATAGAAGTGGGAAGTGATAAACATGGACTTCATGATGTGCTTACCTCGTACTCACAGATAACATGACTCCGTTTGGGTGATAGTGGATAGAATTACTAAGTCCGCTCACTTCATGGCTGTCAATACTACAAATTCAGCGGAGGATTATGCCAAACTCTAAATTAATAAGATAGTCAGGTTACATGGGGTTCCTTTGTCTATCATCTCAAATAGAGGTCCTTTGTTTACCTCTCATTTCTGGAAATTGTTTCAGAAAGATCTTGGTACTCAGGTAAATCTTAGTACAACATTTCATCCGTAGATGGATGGTCAGAGAAAACGTACCATTCAAACTTAGAGGACATGTTAAGAGCTTGCATGATCAATTTCAAGGGTAATTGGGATGATCACCTACCTCTCATAGAGTTCGCCTATAATAATAACTATCATTCCAACATTCAAATGGCCCCTTATGAGGCACTATATGGGCGTAGATGTAGATCACCAGTTTCTTTGTTCGAAGTAGGTGAAGAAGCCTTGATTGGGACAGATTTGGTTCATGAAGCTATGGAAAAAGTTCAGCTTATTAGAGGTAGACTAAAGACAACTTAGATTCATCATAATTTCTATGCAAATGTGAGGAGAAGGGACTTTAGAGTTTGAAATCGATGATTGAGTTTTCCTGAAGGTGTCACCTATGAAAGGGGTGATGAGATTTGGAAGGAAAGGGAAGCTCAGTCCCAGATATGTAGGTCCTTACAAAATCTTGAAAAAGTTGTAAGTGTGGCTTATGAGTTAGAGTTACCAACAGAACTAGCAGCGGTTCATCTAGTCTTTCACATTTCCTTGTTGAAGAAGTGTGTGGGTGACCCAACATCAATAGTACCATTAGAGAGTGTGGCTGTGAATGATAGTCTCACTTATGAAGTGGTGCCAATTGAAATTCTTGACCGTTAGGTTCGTAGGTTGAGAAATAGGGAAGTCGCTTTAGTAAAGGTTTTATGGAGGAGTCGGTCCATAGAGGGAGCTACTTGGGAAGCAAAAGCAACAATGATGGCCAAATATCCTCACCTCTTCCCTTCCGTTTCCATTTCAGCTTGAGGTAATAATTCCTCTCGAGTCTCTCAGTTTACTCTTGTGTAATTCAGTCTCAATATTTTGTTCCTTTAGTTATTCTTGCATTTCAGCACATTTGTATGTTCATGGAACTCAGTTTAGTTAGATATCAATTTCTAGTACCCAGTAATAGGGACTATAGACTCTCCCTCCATACTATTCTTGTTTAGGCTTCATTCGAGGATGAATGTTCCCAAGAGGGAGATATTGTAACACCTCAAATTTGAGAAAATAGAAAAATACAGCTTTCCATGACCTGGTGCCAGAACCACGGAAGCGACCGACGGTCCGTGGTTTGACACACGGTTTATACATTGGTTCCGTTGTTGGGGTCCAAAATTTGATGGTCTCTGATCCCACTCACGATCTACCAGTAGGGTCCGTGGTTGGACCAATGGACCATAGGTGAGGGTCAACAACCATTTAGAGGAAAATGAATGTTGGGTAAACTTTAAATGGTCATATATTTTAGCATATAATGAATTAGGTGGCCCATGACCTATAAAATTAAAGATAATCCTCTTTCCAACGCCACTAAGTTTGCTAAAATCCAAGCTCGGAGTAACATGTTAGGCTCATTTTAGTGAAGCCCTGTTG
The DNA here is from genome assembly GCF_019186545.1 of Solanum stenotomum. Classification (NCBI taxonomy): domain Eukaryota; kingdom Viridiplantae; phylum Streptophyta; class Magnoliopsida; order Solanales; family Solanaceae; genus Solanum; species Solanum stenotomum. The sequence goes on along the minus strand of NC_064285.1, from coordinate 23,103,429 downwards.
GGCAGACCATGAACCACGACCTCAAACGACGGCTGGTAGTCCAAATGACAGTTTGTCAGTCCCACCGTGGATGGCCTTCGTTAGTTTTTAAGTCAGGGTCAATTTGGTCTTTTCCCTATGCATTGGGGCACTTAACCTACGTCGTTTGATACCTAAATTACGTCGTTTTACTCTGTCTAAGCCTAATAACCTAGTCAGACATACCCAGAACCCTCATTCTCCAAAAATCATCCAAATTATATTGAAAAGAAGAGAAAGAGACAGTAGTTTCTTTCAAGAACAAGCAACATTGTTCTTCAAAGTTTCAGCCCCGAAATCCAAAGGTTTTCTCCATAGATTTCATCACCAGATATGTGAGATTTCACTAGTGGATTCCTTTCATCCACTAGGTCCCTAGAATTCAGTCAGTTCCTTGATTCTACATAGCTTGTTTAGACCTAGAATTTGTAAAATCTTGGGAATTTGTTGTAATTTCAATTCCTATAGAATCCACAGTCTAAATATCATGTTTTCTTGAAAACTTTTCACAATTCCTTGTATAAAACTCAGAACCCCTGCTTGTGTAAATTTTATTAGTTCATGAATTTTACTTGCTAGGTAAGGTAAACAGAAAATCATGCTCCTTATTTTGGATGTCACATTCTCAGCATATAAATGTTGCATTCTTAGTTAGCATGTCAGTATTTTGAGCTATTCAGTATTTAGTGCATTTTAGCTTAATATGTATTCAGTTGGGAGTAGACTTATGACTGAACTGGACTAGGGTTCAGCGTACCCACATAGTCCTAGAACTACGTGCCCGCGTAGGATTACAAGTCCCCTATATTGGGCATCAGTATTAGTGATCATGCCACATTCATGACGTTATACCCCTGGCAAAGTATATTGGGTCCTCTCGATTAGGCGTATACATCAGACTCTACGTTTAGCTCACGTGGTTTATGTCGGTTAATAGTAGCTCCCACAGTCAGATTCTTAGTGAATTTGACAAGGTTTTCAGCAGTTATATCAAAATACAGTTCAACCTGTTATCTTCATGATTAGTACTTGGTCATTGCATTCAACTTAGATCTCAGTTATGTTAAGTATTTATATTCTTGCTCAGATTATGTCATTGCTTAGTTATGCTTTGTTCAGCTCATATAAATTTGTTCAACTTAGTATCTCTATCCTATATGCTCAGTATATTCCAAGTACTGACGCATACTCTGTGCTACATCCTTTCATGATGTAGGTTCAGGTACTCAGCATCCAAATCACGCTTAGATCGACTCTCGGTCCTCATTCAACAGCTTCATTGGTGAGTTCTCATATTCTGAGGAAAATAAACATGCTTTCAATTTAGTAATTTTTTTTAGTTTCAATTTTGTTAGATTTAGCTGGGGGCATGTCCCATCAATTAAACTCAGTTAGGGGATTTTCAGACATAGTGGTAGATTCAGCTTGAGTTGTTAAGTGGTTGTTGCAGTTATCACTAAATTCTTTGTTTATTTCACTTATATTCAGACCACCTGGGTTTTTCCCCATTTTCAGATATCCATTGTTTTAGTTTCCACATAGTACATGTTTTACTTAGCTATTTTCAGTATGCTCATGATATTCTAAATTCAGGGTTAGCTTGGGGTCACTCGTAATCCTAGGTCCTATGTTACGTCAAAGGGGGTAGCCTCAGGGCGTGACACAAACTTGGTGTCTTTGGAAAGAGGAGTCAAAGACTTTTAAATTGATAGGTCATAGGCCATCTTATTATTTATGTGCTAAAAGATATGGTCTATTGAAGTTGACTCAAGAAAAACCTCATAGTGAAACTAAATTGGAAATAATGTTTTCAACTTATCTTTATTCTAGGGAACTCTAGTGACCTTAACACCTAAGAAAATTTAAAATCACTTGGTACAATCTTATTCACAAATAAAGAATGGTTTGAGTCTTGACTTATAAGTTTTTGGGATGTTACAATATCTCTCCCTTGGGATCATTCGTCATCGATTGACGGTTGGATTGAGAATGGAAAGGGGGTTACTCTTATTATTTCTCTGACTTCTGAACTTACCTACTAACATAGGCAGAACTAATTTCTACTAAGAGTTTGGAACTGTATATGTCACATCGTCAAGAACGATATGAGTTTGAACAAAGTCATACTTTATCTAAATTATGAAGTTATCCTTACCCGAAACAAAGGCATCTGGGTATGAAGTAAGAATTAAGATACTATATCTTGGGTAATACAACTGCTAGCTATCAAACATATCAACACCTCTAAACCATGCCCTCCTTTATGAATACCACACCTCATAAGCTGCAACTCATAGCTCCCACAAGGTTATATGACTACTTTACCAAGATCTGAGTATACTTGTATGCTCTTACCATATTCAAGATTAGCATTATAGCTACTCTATGAGCTCCTACTAACCAATCCTTCTAAGAGTTTCTCATTCTCTCATCATCTCTACCAATTGAAAATGAATGTATTACTATTAGGAACTAACAAACTATTGTCATTAACTATCACTCATAGTACAACTTCCTTCATCCTTCCTCCACTTTTATAAACTTAGATGGGATAAGCACACTATTGAAAACCAGAATAAGAAACATCAACTTTCTCCTTCTATCATCACTAAACTACTATCATCCACATCCCTCTCTAGCTAAAAGGGTCACAGAAAGAGCTTTAGGGTGAAAGATCATAAACATGATTCATTTGAGAACTATGATATAAGAATATGCATGACATAACATTATTTTGATAGCCATCAGGACCAAATCATGAATTTGTGAGACTGAACATACTATGAGACATGAGTGCTTATATGAATAGGTGTATATCATGAGGCTGATATCCATAACTTTATGGGTAAGATTGAGATCAATGGATTAAAATCTCTGCCCCTCATTCCGGAACTGAGCATAGATGTGAATCTCCTTGAAGTGTTTGAGAATAAGTCATGAACACAATTCCGATATAAGAAACATCATCATGATGTTGTAATAACTGAATTTTGAGGAATACACTAGAGTATGAATGGATTGATATAACTCTAAAACTCATTCGGACAACATCACTATATAATCCTCTACACTTGACTTGGTTTCTCATCTTATCATCTCCCCCTTAGGTTTGGAGTTGACACTGTAAAACTATGGATCTATTCCATTATTTCTAAACTGGTCTACATTCCCATTACCTTAATACTCGGGAAAGGCTTATCTCATGCCTATTGAACTCTCCATAAGTAGGTACTAAGACGCCTTCTAAGACCTCTTTCTAAGATGTTTCTCCTAACCTCTTCTCATTGGCTTATATGGCCACTTAACTTGACTGTTAATAATCCGACCTGTCTTTCTTTGCTCACCAATAACATCCTTCTATATTAATATCAACTTAACTGAGGAAGCTTTAAACTATATTTAAGAGGCTCGTCATTAACTGTATAAAATCCTTTCTACCAAACTTTTAAGGGTGATAAATAATTCTTACATCAGCCTACTCCACATTGATAACGCAAATATGCTCCCTCACCTCAAAGTTAGAATCCCATACTAGTACCACTCACCTTCATTGTAACTAACCTCTTAACTCCTCACCTAATCTATATCAAACCTACCAGATCAGATCTCAACCTAACATCATCACTCTCATATTTCCATCCTTTTGGTCGTGACGCTCATCTCAAATTCAAGCTTAATGTTTATTACTAAACCCGGATATCAATATGATTGCTCGCTTACTATACTAACTTACAACTACTAGATACAAATTAAGAAACACTCACTCACTAAGACCACATGACAAGTAGTAAATTTTTATCTCTCAGTCTACTTATTTACAAATTACCTTCTCCTTCTACTTCACAACTTAAATACTATTTACTCATTTACAGTACATCATGATTACTTAATTAGTTCTATAACCCTCTGAATATTATGAGCTCCCCCTTAGAATCATAAGTCTAGCTTATATCTATCACCTAATGAATACTCTACTCTTTTATTCAATATCTATACTTGACCTTCACTAATACAATGACACATTGACATCAACTCTAATCTGGTTAAAATATATTCTAACTCATCCATACTAGTAACTCTTACTCTACCTTCTATCATGAAATTTACACAAACTCATCACTTCTTAGTCTAACCATAAGGGAAAACTCCTTATTAATAACATACAAGGTGCATGACTACAACAACATAATATACCTCATCACCCTCTCCCTTCATAGATTACTATACCTCTGCATGCTTTCTCCTAACTCTAGGCACTTTTACTAAAACTACTTGTAGCCTTATAAAGCTCCATAACACCTCCTCATAAGGATCTCAACTGAAATAAGGTTTAGAGAAGAGAGTACATCTCGCTTTTATCTTGAACGTACGATTCATATGAATAAGAGTGCATTCTTTAAATCTCAGCACTTAAACTCACTCATGGGCTTCTCTCATGCCCCTCTACAGTCTTATGACTTCTTGAAGACTTTTGTTGAGAGTAACTCATCTATAAGGATCCGGAGTTTACTTTTCAACTACCTTGAGTATGAGGGGTAGTCGAATGAATTTGAGAAACACACGAGTATGAATAAGTTCCTTATAATACAGTTCTATTGAATGATTAGAGTATGAAAGAAGGGAATTTTTTCTTAAATGTATGTAGTCCCTCATTTGTAGATGTGGGACCCTCACAACCATAAATATGATCCAGTTGACACAGCTCTATAGACAGCCTAGGACAGTTGAACTAAGTGCTCTGATACCAAATTTGTCATGACCCGAGTCTACACTCTGGACATGGCTGGCACTCGAGAACCATATACTGGTCCCCAAGCAAACCCTCATCCTGGCTGACTACAAGCGAAAGACTAACTCAAGCACACGTAATCTTAAAACTGAATTAAATTCATTAAACTCAAATTCTCAACTTTAAAAAAAGTTGGAACGATACTCAATAGATATGCTCATAGTTTGTAAAACAACTCAAAAGAAGGTAACTACTGAAAACTCCTCAACTTGATCTATCTATGAAGCCTCTACTATTATAGATGGATATCGGGACAAGACCCATGACATCACAAAACTACTAACTGTAAGGTAAATGTGAAGTCCTCCAGAATATAAAAAGGCTCACCAAAGCTGATTGGAATGTCAAACAACCTTAACGAAATGCCTATTGATAATCCTAAACATTTGTATCTGCATCATAAAATGATGTAGATTGAATGACATCAGTACGTTGAATGTACGAATATGTAAGGGGAGCCCTGAAAATATAAATATAAGCTTGAACTAATAAAAAGGAAGACATACTCACCTCGTCTCAACTCAACTAAATAATACTCAACTCAACTCAAGAAATACCCAACTCAACTTAAGAATACTCAACTAAACTCAAGAGTATTTGATACATGCAAATTACAGTTCCCAAAAGAAGTATAAGTGGTCGTTGCCAAATAAAGAACCCAACTTGTAGGTAGGGGTCGATCCCATGAGGAATATGGTTTAGACTTAAACTTAACTCACGATTATCTCTTTTTAGTCAAACTATTTTCGAGAAAAGTAAACAAAGGGGGGGGGGGGTGTAAATAAAATAACAATTTGTTGATTTTAATTAATAAGTAACAAGTAAAAAAGATTCACAATTGAGATATCAATATAAGATGAAAACCAGGGTATATGTGTTCCCCACAAGCTCTTAACACAGTATTCCTAATAATAGAAATTCTATCCAAGTGTTTGACATGCAAGGCTAATAAGTTAGGTATCCCTATGTTATTGGTAATCCAAATAGGAACTTTAACCTCACAACTTTGTAAGTCTATGGGTGTGTGCTTTACTAACCCTTACCTTTACCCCGGATTAGTCCTCATGTGAATTGAGTTGGGTATTCACCCTCATGTCAACTGATTAGAGTTAGACTATTAGATAGCAGCAAATCCTTAACCAAATCTCCGTTGTTTAATCCTTTTCTCATTCATTACCCCCTTTTTAAGGCAAGTAGGAACGAGGCGATTTCTAACATTGCGCACCGCTATAAAGACTTTTAAACAAAAAAGATTAACAATACATACATAAACATTATTCAAGAATTCCTTAGTTATTAGTCATACGTTGTTAATTGCTCATGGTTCGCACAACCCTAGTTGTGGATTTAGCTAGTCATGCTTGAGAATTCACAATTCATATAAGGGTTCCTAAAAGAAATCATGAACTTACAATTAGAATAGATGAAAACTGAAATCTTGAAGTGAATTTGAAAGTGCAAATTGCATAAAACTAACTTCCGGAATTAAATTGCTAAGAGTTTGCAAAAAATTCCAAAAGACAAAAACAAAAGTCTCCAGTAGGGTCTAACTCCTACAAATGGAAATAACAACTAGTATTTATAGGAACTAAATCCTAAACAATGCAGGGAAATAAAATAAAGAAAATTGGGTCAGACACGGTTTTCGTTGACGACATGACCTATCGACTGTGGATCAGCCTACGGGTCCATGGTTCACCTCCGTGGTTCAGCACTTAGAAAATATTTCAGGGCCTTCAAACGATGATCCCACCTACGGTCCGTGGATTGGACTATGGTCTGTCCTGTCCTTCCGTGGTTCAAGTACTAGAAATTCACTTTCTGATCAGAAATGATAGTCGTGCAGGACAGTCCGTCGTTCACTCTATGGGACATCGTTTGAATCCGTGGTTCCACACCTGGTTAGACTTCCTTGAACTCACATCCACTCCTCAACATCTATGAGCCGTCAATGTACCAATGGTCCGTGGTTTGGCTCTGTCGACTGCTAATGTTGCCACTTCAGTTCTTTTCCCTCTCAACCGCTTCCGAACCAATTTCCCTTGAAGATTACATAAAACCATTATATCTACTAATAAAACAGCCCAAGCCATATACAAACTCAAAGTGAAATGCATCAAAAATACTGTAAACTCACAATATATTAATACCCTCAACTTAAACTTGTTGTTTGTCCTCAAGAGACACCTAAACTCTAAACGACACTCATATAGCAGCAAACATACAAACTAAAGCAATCACATGGCTTTCTCAATCAATTCCATCACTTAGTGCAAATCTTTTAATTTAGACTCAACAAGCTAACTCATGTGGATCAAAACATGACATAGACAGACCAATAGATATAACCACATACACTTTCAACAATCACCAAGGTACCAACACTCCAACAATGTAACTAGTGCCCTCACCTCAAATAAATCCTTTTTCACACAACAAATATGATTTTTAAGCTTAAGGATTCAGTCAACACTCATGCTCAGAAGTGAATTCAAATATAGTTAGTGCTCAATACCATAGGCTTGCCCTTATTTTCACTACATAGACTCTCCAAACTAGTCACTAGGATCACTATAGGACTTTATTAGCTTGTAACATAGGCTCAGGGTCAGGTAGGATACATTTGGGTACTTTTAGTGACTTTTCTACCCTCATTGACATTACATTGGCTATTTACCTCTTTTCTCAATCAATTCTGACATAGTTCTATTTTATGCTCTTTTCCTTGACTTTCTTCAGCACACACGTGACTTGACATTTCATTCTTCTTTTTCCACTTTTTCTTTTTCTCTTTTACTTCTTTTTTCTTTGTTTTCAGCATCATTTTCACTCTTTATGTTTCTCTTGAATTTAGTTACATCTTTTTCTATCCTTTTTCTACTTCTGTACACAACTCTTTCATACCCTTTTCTTCTAGTTTCCTTTTTTTCATAGCCACCCTCAACTTATGTATTTTGCATGAGTTGAGGTGCACAATATCCGAGGTCCGACCAGGGCTAATATTAAGCTAACTTTTGAATTATCCACCCTCAACTTAGGCTATTGGCCTAAGTTATGGTGCACATGTCCAAGGATGGACTACGGCCAAAATAGTCTTTTAGGGAAGGTGAGTTAGGTACATTGAAAGAAGTGGTATTCATTAGGCTCAAACATTTGGATCAAAGTGAGCATTTATTTCTTTTGGTTGGATCTTTTTAAGTTTAAGTAGAATATTTGAATAAGGGCCTATGATCATTTCCCAATTCTAGCCTAGATTATCTTAGCAGGACCAACGAGGTAAGTTCTAGATTGGAACATATTGCATGAACATACAATTTCCTCGCACACACTTGGCACATTGTTTTATTATCAAATTATTGAAGCACCAATTCAAGTTTTAGCTTAAGCCATGCTATCGTACCGGTTCCTATCATGTCACATACAGATCAAACACATTCAACTAATTAATCCCATAGATCTAGCATATTTCAAAAATTTTAGATAGGTATCAATTTCATGCTTTTATTCCATCATGCTTTCAATTTTTCTATCTATTTCTACACATACAATCCTACACATGCCGGTTCAATAGTAAAAGTAAAACAATCCCTTGGGGAAAAGAACACAGGTAAGAAAACCCCAAGGGAGGGTTATGAGTTGGATTACTCAGACTTCACCCTATCACTCACAACCCATTTACCCACCCCCATGAAAAATGGTGCAATTGCCCTCAATGCACAAAAAAAAGAAAAATAAATCATAGGGTGAGGCAAACCTGTGGCGCATATGTGCCAAAGACCCATCAAGACACGGATGGGTTCAGTTTCCAGGAACCCACTTGATCAGCAATAAGAATGCCATCAGTAGTGCTCCTCGAACCAGATGGGCCAATATAAATATCATAGTCCCGTTGCTGCCGCAACTCCTTATCGATATTAGACTACCTTTGGGCTGCCTCCAATTGATGTCGCTCCCTCTTCTTTGCCCATCGGGCCTCTTTAGTGTCGAAAGTATGATCAGAAGAGCGGTGACGGTTCCTAGCCACATGGGAAGGGTCGGGTGGTGGCATAGTGTCACCAAATCACCATATAATCAGTCTCATTAGCAGGAGTAGACTTCGGTACAGTCTCAGCAGGGGATAGAAGAGAATAAACATTAGAACGGAGCCTAGCCAACTCCGTCTGGAAAGTGGTTACATCAATGGTACGCACATGCCTCTCCAAGACTCTCAAATCGAATGCATCTAGCCGCTTGTGGACTGCCTGAAGCTTTGCGTCCATCATCCGCTCCATATGAGCCTCAAACTCCTCAAAAAATCGTTGTATCCAGGGCCTCATGTGCTGCAGCAAGGTAGCCATCTAGGTCTCCAACTACTGGACTCGGGCCAGATGAACTTAAGTGGACCCTGAAAGGGGAGTGGCTCGGGATGAGCATGTAGCCTGACTAGTGGCGGTGGAAGGAGGGTCCTGTGCATCTGGAGTAGTGAGAGGTATGGAAGTGTAATACGCCTGTGCCGCCACAACCTGCTCAACCTCTAAAACTAAGTTAGCACCTAGTGGAGGAACTGCCACTAGTGTACTCTAACGCAGGGCAGTGGGGTTTGTATCATCTTGGATGAGCCCAACATCCATAGTATTGGTCACCTCGACCAATATATCACAGTGCCATATCGGCACAGTAGACTTTCTGCACAAACGGAAAATTAGGCATTGGAAGGGTATAGTCGTAGTTCTCCGAAAGACCCTCTCATGAATCTCAACAAGAATAATCCTAGCAAAATGGACCTATAGTCCCGCTCGTAGTGCAGGATACATCACCGCCCGATTCCATGTAACGACATTGACTGCCTGTGTGGGGGGCGGTCTGGTAAAGATGATGTACCATCAAAATATGGCCATAGTACTCAGAGTCGCCTTTTTGATCGGCAAATGCATATTCTGCACCCACTCAGTGCTCTCTACATCCTCAGCAATATGGCGGGCCATCCACCGAAGTAGTCACTCCTTCTGCTCAGAGTCTTTGAAAACCCAACCCTGAACTATCTCCATCCGATAGTCGTACTCCACCGTATTGATAGGCAGAGTGTGTGTTGGTCTGTAAATAAAATGGTGGATGGTGGTCTCAAAAATGTCAACCGGTATGCCCCACTCTATGGTGGTCAGAAGAGGTGGTTGAGCCAAAGCCTTGGCATGTGGTGGCAACATATGAGGCATAAAACTCATGCACCATCTCCTTGCTATATCTCCCCGGACTCTCAGCCTTCCAGTCGCACATATGCTGTTGAAATAAAGAATGGATGAAGGGCATCGCATGGAGGCTCCCTTTCAATAGACATGATAGCGTGAATAGTTTAAAACATGTAGACATGATCATTCTTTGAACAATTGAAGGCTAAAAGAACCAAAACATGAAAATCAAAAGATATAGTCAATGCATTTGAAATAGGGGACATACAAAAATCTTTGGAAGAAAACACAATCATTTTTATGGGATCTTAGATGTAACCGACAGTAAGACCACGAGAGCTATATCATGGAATCCGATATATCCCTAATACCGAAAGAAAGGGAATCTACTTGCCAAAGTATAATCCATACATATCATCTTTTGCTAAAGTGGATCCACTAGCTAGCTAGGTCATTTAAGACAATCCTACGAGGGCACATAGTTTGGGACTAGAGGTTGCTACTAGAGACTACCCTATTTGAGCCTCCAACTCATGCCCTCTCGGTGCTCAAGTCTAAATCCCAACAAAATAGATAAAAGTTAAATACCAATATAACATAGGAATGGAAATGATCAATACCAATCCACATCTGTAATATCAAAACATAGAATAACTCTTTAAACACAATTCAAACATAGGTGAGAAACCCTTACACCAATGTGAATCCATATGTGAGAAAATGTCTTTCACAATCATGGTCATATTAGCATGTGAGAAATCCTTTCACCATAACATGAATACTTTCCTTTCAAAGCATCCCTAAATCATTTACAATAACTNGCATGCATCACCGCCCGATTCCATGTAACGACATTGACTGCCTGTGTGGGGGGCAGTCTGGTACAGATGATGTACCACCAAAATTTGGCCCTAATACTCAGAGTCGCCTTTCTGATCGGCAACTGCATATTCTGCACCCACTTGGTGCTCTCTCCATCCTCAGCAATATGGCGGGCCATCCACCGAAGTATTGACTCTCTTTGCTCAGAGTCTCTGAAAACCCAGCCCTGAACTATCTCCATTCGGTAGTCGTACTCCACCGTATTGATAGGTAGAGTGTGTGTTGGTCTGTAAATAAAATGGTGGATGGGTCTCAAAAATGTCAACCGATATGCCCTGCTCTATGGTGGTCAGGAGAGGTGGCTGAGCGAAAGCCTTGGCGTGTGGTGGCAAGGCACTAGTGACGGTGGCAACATATGAGGCATAAAACTCACGCACTATCTCCTTGCTATATCTCCCCGGACTCTCAGCCATCCAGTCGCACTTGTGCTGTTGAAATAGAGCATGGATGAAGGGCATCGCGTGGAGGCTCCATTTAAAAACCCGGTGCTCCTTAGTAATCAGACGAGTTACCTTTTTCTGCTCATTCAAGGCTTTCCTGTCAATATATATATGGTACCGGCCCTCAAAACACCACCTATTCGGCTCGGTGGAATTATGTACTGGCTCAACTCTCGTGTTGGGTGGGTCCTGGGCATCCCCCGTGCTTTTGGCATCAGAAAAAGAAGCGAAAGTGCCACTGTAATTGTAATCAGACTATGACTCTCCTGCAGGTGTGGTCTGCTCCTCAGGCTGGGAGGCAGTGACCTCGACCTCATCACTCGAGGTGATGACATGCCTGTTCATGTTCCTGGTGGTCATGGGAGTAGTGGGGGAGCCTCTAGTGGTCTCGAGAACATATCCGTCCCTGTTGGACTCATTGAGGCATCGGGATGGGCAACAAACTTTGACTTCCCCTTCCTTGAGTAAACGAGTGTCTCTTTTGGAGCCATGGTACTTGTGGAACACTTATTAGTACTTAAAAAAGTCAAAAAGACCCAAGAAATTTTTTTAGCACACCATTTGTACTTAGACAAAAAAAAATTTAAAATTTCTGGGCAGTAGCTATTTTTGTGGCCTACGGTAGGTACCTAGGGACTGTCGATCATATGACGGACTATGGATACCCTCCGTGGGTCAGGAAGTCATATTTTTGAATTTCTGATGGAGAACCACATATGTGCAGAATGGTTCATCGATCAAGTGACAGACCGTAGTCCACACCATGGTTCGTAACTTAGCAAATATTTATATACATGCAATTGACGGTCCATGACCTACGGTCCGTAGGTTGACCTACAGTCCGTCGGTTGAGGTCGTTGACCAGTGCTGTGCCATACAATGTGATCCCCATGGGGAAATTGGATGGTTTGAAATGGTTACTGAAAGAAAGGAAATTGGGGATTAATTTAAAAATAAAAGGTTTTTAATTTGGTAGAGGTCCGGGTCGGGTCGACTGTAACCCTATCTTGGACCCTTGAAACCCCGTCGAGGGTCCGTGAGTCAATTGACTGTCCGTCGATGGGTTCCATGGTTCATTCTTATACTTGGGGAAAATTTGAGACATATTTGGGATTTACGGATGCCAACTACGGTCTGTGGATTGACCGGTGGACCATCGATGGGACCCGTAGATCACTGCAACTTAATTTCTGCAAATTTCTCTTTTTTTCCCTGCATACGTAGAAAGCATTAGGACTTCCTCTTTACATTTTTTGGACATTATTTTAGACACGGACCCTATTCTATCCTTATCTAGCCAATACTTAAACTAAAAATTAATAAACATCTATCTACAAAACTACAAACTTAAGAAAAAGTCCCTATATCAAAAAGAAAAACTCCTATAGTTGGCTAGATTATACATCCTGGGTTGCCTCCCAAGCCGTGCTTGATTTAACGTCGTAGCACAACGCAAATACTTGATTACTCATACTTCATCAAGACCCCATTCCTCTATCACCTCATTGACACTCTCAGATTTCCCCAAGTAGATCTTTATCCTTTGACCGTTCACCTTGTACTTCATTCCATCCTTGTTCTCGAGTTCAACTGCTCCATGTGGGAATACTTGGGTTATTGTGAATGGTCTGGTCCACTTAGACTTGAGTTTGCTAGGAAATAAGCACAACCTTGAGTTAAATATAGCACCTGATCGCCGGAAGCAAATTCAAGCAAATTCACGCTTTTCGATCTTCTGATCATGGTACTTCTTTATCTGCTCTTTGTATAAGGCTAGACTTTCATATGCTTTTAGGCGAAACTCATCAAGCTCATTCATTCTTTGAGTCGATGCGTCGCCCCAATCCAAATTCAACTTCTTTAGTGCCTACATCGCTTTATGATCTAGCTCTAGATGCAAATAACAAGACTTCCCATATACAAGTTGGTAGGGGGACATACCTATGGGAGTTTTGAATGCAGTGCGATAAGCCCATAGAGTATCATCAAGCCTTCTTGACCAATCAGTTCAATTTGCATTTACGGTCTTTGCAAGAATTTGCTTTATCTTGTGATTTGACACTTTAACTTGCCCACTCGACTACGGATGATAAGGGGTTGCTACGTTGTGGCGAACACCGTACTTCTTAAGCAATACCTTGAACAATTTATTACAAAAGTGAGAACCTCCATCGCTTATGATTGCCCTTGGTGTACCAAATCTGGAGAAAATATTTTTTTCTAGGAATGCTGTGACACTCTTTCCCTCATTGTTTGAAAGCGCGACTGCTTCCACCCATTTTGATACATAGTCAACCTCCACAAGAATGTACTTCATCCCATTTGAACTCACAAACAGACCCATGAAGTGAAGTCCCCAAACATCAAAAATCTCAATAACCAATATTGGGTTCATTGGTAGTTATGCTTTTTCAAAATTCCTCATTCATGCTGGTGACGATCACAAGACTTGGCGAAATCATGAGCATCCTGGTGGATTGTAGGACAGTAATACCCACACTGCAAAATTTTATGGGCAGTTCGGATAACACTATGGTGCCCACCAACAGGCGATGAATGACACGCCTCTAGTATACTCATCATCTCAACCTCGGGCACACATCGACGAATAATCCCATTAGTACAAACACGAAACAAGTAAGGCTATACCCCAAAAGAATTTCTTCACATCATACATGGACTTTTTTCTTTGGTGGAATGATAAATCTGACGGAACCAAACCACTTGCCGAGTAATTAGCAAAGTCTGCGAACCAAGGGATAAGATCATAAAAAACAGCCAATACATGTTCATCAGGGAACACATCATTAATCTCGATTCCATCTTCCAGCTTAATCATAGCTTCCTCCTCAAATCTGGACAAGCGATCAGTAACCTGGTTTTCTGTTCCCTTTCTATCCTTTACCTCAAAATTGAACTCTTGCAGTAGAAGCACCCATCTAACCAATCTTGGTTTTGCATCCTTCTTAGCCATCAAATACCTCTATGCATAATGGTCAGTATGCACTATGACCTTTGTGCCAAGAAAATATGATCTAAATTTCTCGAATGTGAAAACCACAACAAGGAGTTCCTGTTTAGTCACAATATAGTTCTTTTGAGCCACATTCAGAGCTTTGCTGGCATAGTAAATTGGATGAAGAATTTTCTCGCGCCTCTGTCCTAATACTACACCAAGCATCACCCCACTTGTATCACACATCACTTCAAACGGTTGCCCCCAATCCAGTGAAATAATGATAGGCGTCGAAGTTAACTTTTCTTTCAATTCTCCAAATGCTCTCAGACAAACATCATCAAAATCAAACTTACACTCCTTTCCAAGTAGCTTGCCCAATTGGTGTGTAATGTTAGAGAAATCTTATATGAACCTCTGGTAGAAACCTGTATGCCCAAGAAAACATCGAACACCTTTTACAGAGATAGGTGGTGGAAGCTTTTCTATCACCTCAACTTTAGCTCTATCAACCTCAATACCTTTTTGCGAAATTCGATGACTCGGAACTATACCCTCTTTCACCATGAAGTGATACTTTTCCGAGTTGAGCACACGATTTCACTCTTCACACCATTTTAGTACCTCAGCCAAATGTGTCAAATAGTCATCAAATGAGTCAACTACCACAGAGAAATCATCCATAAATACCTCTATTGTGTCCTTCACCATATCTGAAAATATCGACATCATACAACACTGAAAGGTAGTATGAGCATTACATAACCCAAATGGAATCCTTTTGAAGGTGAAAGTGCCATAAGGACAAGTGAAGGTCATTTTTTCTTAGTCTTTCGGAGCTATGGAGATTTGATTGTAGCCTGAATAACCATCTAGAAAATAATACCAACCCTTACCAGCGAGACGATCTAGCATGCGATCCATGAATGGAATTGGGAAATAGTCTTTCTCAGTCCATGCATTTAACTTGCGGTAGTCCATACACACTCTCCAACCAGTTACCGGCCTCATTGGAACAAGCTCATTTTTAGCATTAGGAACCACACTGATTCCTCCTTTCTTTGGCACACATTGAACTGGGCAAACCCAACTACGATGAGCAATAAGATATATAACTCCAGAGTCTAACCACTTAATGATCTCGTTTTTCACAACCTCTTGCACAATGGGATTCAGTCTCCTTTGATGCTCAATACTTGGCTTGCTGTCCGACATGAGTTGAATTTTGTGAGAACATATGCCTGGAGGAATCCCAGTAATGACCACACTAGTCCATCCTATAACCCTCTTAAACCGCTTCAGCACCGATACCAAGGCCTTTATTTGCCCCTCACTCAAATCAGTAGCAATGATTACTGGCAAAGTGCTAATTTCCCCAAGAATATATACCGCAAGTGGGATGGAAGAACCTTAAATTCCAGTTTTGGAGGCTCATCAATAGAAGGTTTTGCCGGTGGAGTGTCTCGATTCTTCATGTCTAATTCCAACCATTTTGGTTTGAAATGAAACTCGAACCTATCAAGTTCAGCAACTAGCTCATCATAGTCATTAATACCATCACTATCAAAATTCATCATCACCGCTGCCAGTGCATCAATACCTAACCTCTCTTCAATGGACACTTCAGATTCTTGCTCCAAAATATCATTCACTACTGATAAAGACTTAAGATCACTTTCATGCTTCATAGACCTACAAATGTTGAAAGTGACCTCCTCATTGTTTATTCAAAACTTCATCTTCCCTCTCTCCATATGGACCAAGACAAGTCCAGTAGCAAGAAATGGTCTCCCTAAGATGACGGGAACCTCACAATCAACCACACAATCTAATATCACAAAGTCCACCGAAAAAATGAATGACTCCACTTTCACAAGGACATGTTGGAGCACTCCAATGGGCCTCTTCATAGTTCTGTCAGCCATAACTAAACACATCGTAGTCGGCTTTGGAGCTCTTAGACACAATTAATTATAAATGGACAATGGCATCAAATTAATGCTAGCACCCAAGTTACACAAAGCTTTCGCAAAGTGTAATATCTAAATGGTACAAGGAATAGTGAAAGCTCCAGGATCCTCTTTCTTCTGCACAAGTGACCTAGTTGCAACAACACTACAATGTTGCAGCTTCTCTTAATTTTTAAAACTGACATACCTCTTTTTTGTAAACAAGTCTTTCATGAATTTTGCATACCCAAGCATTTGTTCCAAAGCTTTTATCAACGGGACATTTATGGACAGTTGCTTCAACATAGCAATGAACCTGCAGTATTTTCCCTCACAGTCTTTTTCAGCAATCTCTGTGGAAATGGAGGTCTAGGCTTGGGAATTTTTTTTTGGGTCACCTCAGCTTCCTTTTCTGTATCAACTTTCGGATCTTCAGTAACCTCATCCTCATCCTCATCTTTTTCTATCACTCTTTCAACCTCAGATATCATGAGGGGATCAATAGTTTGTTTTCCTCCCTGAGTAGTGATTGCCATACAATGGCCATCATTTTTTTAGTATTTTGGATGGTGT
The DNA here is from genome assembly GCF_019186545.1 of Solanum stenotomum. Lineage (NCBI taxonomy): Eukaryota > Viridiplantae > Streptophyta > Magnoliopsida > Solanales > Solanaceae > Solanum > Solanum stenotomum. The sequence continues at coordinate 23,086,657 of NC_064285.1, read as the reverse complement.
TGCTAGGAAATGTGCCAGGCTGGCGTGGGTTCAAAGTAGCGGACAACTGACTAAACTGCCGCTCAAGTTTCTTGATCGACACTGCATGGGCATCAACTTTCTGACCAATTCTATATAAATCATTTTGTATCTCCTTCACATTTTCATCAGTCAAATCGAATCTCTTCATCATCTTTTGCATCATATCCTCAATTCGAGTCATACTTGTACTAGCCTCTCTATTACCGGGGGAGAACGTAGGGCCCAACCTTCTCATTTTTGTTGCCATAATTATTTCGATTGTAATTACTATCATGATTATAGTTCCCATCTCGGACATAGTTTCCTTCATGGTTGTGGTTTCCATAGTTCCGACCTTTGTTTCCTTGACCTTGGCGCCAATTATCCGAGTTGGAACCTTGGGCGTTGGTTTGGAAACCCCCCGTCTGATCATTAACCAAATTTGCGTCCTCCTCATAGTAATTAATACTCCTCAACTAGTGGTGGTGGAGTTCTAGTTAGATAATTTATCACCTTCACCTTTTCTGCACTTTCACTCACATACTTTAATACAAAGTCAATTTCTGTCCTGATTTGAGCCATCTCTTCACGAATGTCATCAGTTGATTGACTTGGTACATCTTGGACATAAAACGTACTCTACTAGTATTTGCCTTCTTAGTGCTCTATGATTTATTATTCTCGGAGATCCTCGCAAGTTTTTCAACAATCTTCTCAAAAGTGCACTCACCATATGATCCTCCAGGAATAGTATCTAACACAACTTTTCCATTGTAATCCTATCCTCTGTAGAAGTACTCCTTCACTAACTTATCATTTATGCGGTGATTCAAAATACTCCTCATGAATCCAGTGAATTGCTTACTGACTCTCCAGGTAGTGCCGTAAAATTATTCAATTTTTCCTTGAAATTCAACTTCTTGGACACCAAAATATACCTCGCCATGAACACCTTGTGTAGTTGGTCCCATGTATATATTGGCAGCTTCTCTTCATTCTAAAAATTGACAGTCCTCTGTTTTGGTCACCAAGTCTTTCATGAATTTCGCATACCGAGACATCTGTTCCAAAGCTTTTATCAACGGGACATTTATGGGCTGTTGATTCAACATAGGAATAAACATGCGGTATTTTCCCTCTTCAGTCTTTTTCAACAATCTCTGTAGAAATGGAGGTGGACATCTAGGCACTGGAACAACTTTTTGGGTCACCTCAGCTTCCTTTTCTGTATCAACTTTTGGATCTTCAATAACCTCATTCTCATCCTCATCTTGTTCTATCACTCTTTCAACCTCAGACGGGGGGATCAATAATCTGTTTTCCTCTGCGAGTAGTGACTGCCATACAATGGCCATCATTTTTTAGATTTTGGATGGTGTTGCTAGGAAGTGTGCCAGGTTGGCATGGGTTCACAATAGCGGACAAGTGACTAAATTGCTGCTCAAGTTTCTTGATCGACACTGCATGAGCATCAACTTTCTAACCAATTCCAGATAGATCATTGTGCATCTGTTTCACATTTTCATATGTCGAATCAAATCTCTTCATCATATTTTGTGTCATATCCTCAATGGAAGTCATTCTTATAACAACCTCTCTATTGCAAGGGGGAATGCAGGGCCCAACCTTCTCATTCATGTTGCCATATTGTTCCAGTTGTAATTGTTATCAGGATTATAGTTCCCATCCCGAACATGGTTTTCTTAACGGTTGTAGTTGCCATAGTTCCGACCTTGGTTTCCTTGACCTTGGCTCCAATTATCCAAGTTGGAACCTTGGGCGTTGGTTCGAAAACCCCTCGTCTGATCATTAACCAAATACGCATCCTCTTCATAGTAATACTCCTCAACTGGCGATGGTGGAGTTCTAGTTAGATAATTTACCGCATTTACCTTTTCTGCACTTCCACTCACATGCTTTAATAAAAAGCAAATTTCTGTCCTCATTTGAGCCATTTCTTCACGAATGTCATCATTTTATTGACTTGGTGCAACTTGGACAGAAAATGTGCTTCTACCAGTATTTGCCTCGCTAGTGCTCCATGCTTTATTGTTCTGGGAATTCTCTCAAGTTTTTCAGCAATCTCTTCAAAAGTGCACTCACCATATAATCCTCCAGCAATAGTATCTAACACAACTTTTCCATTGTATCCTGTTCTCTATAGAAGTACTTCTTTAGTGACTCATCATCTATATGGTGATTCGGAACACTCCTCATGAATCTAGTGAACCTATCCCATGAACTACTTACCGACTCTCTAGGTAGTGCCATGAAATTATTCGGTTCATCCTTGTAATTCAACTTCTTGGACACCAGAAAATACCTCACCATGAACACCTTGTGCAGGTTGTCCCATGTATATATTGAATTGTATGGCAGCTCAGAAAACCACATAACAACATCACTAGTCAACGAAAGTAGGAATACTCTAGAACCTATAATGTTCATATCCAAGTCCGATCGTCCCACACTACTCTTACCGATAGTTGTCAATTTAGCCCAGTGAGCGTATCGATCTTCCACAGATAGCCTAGTGAACAAACCTCTTGCTGTAAGCATTTGCATAAGACTACTGGTCACCACAAATGTATGTCCCGGAGGTAGTGGAGGGAGAACAATAGGCCTAGTTTATCCAACCGCATCGTAGTCAACCCTGTACTTATCACGAAGCCTCAGTGCTGGCTTGTTTTGCACCATTTATGTATTTTCAATTAGATGACCACCCTGAACCTGAGCGGGTACTACAACTCCAGAAGGTTGAAGACCAGCTCCATCCCTTGACTGTCTCCGATGGAATCATTCTGTACCTCGAAATTTATGTCTCTTTTGATCATTCTTCTCAAAGTTCTCCTTAATTCTGGATCGTAGGGAGTTAAGGGATTTCCTTGACTCCGTGTACTTGGCAAACACTAGAGTTGAAACCTGTAGAAAACAACAATAAAATAAAAAACGTAAAATTAGGAAGTACTTGACCAAAGTTCAACAATGTAGTTAGTTTAATCTAAAATTTGTACTCCCTGGCAGCGGCGCCAAAATTTGATATGCCCAAATCACACTTGTAGGTTGGGGTCGATCCCACGAGGAATATGGTTTGGACTGAAACTTAACTCACGATTATCTCTTTTTAGTCAAACTTTTTTTGAGAAAAGTAAACAAGGGGGGGGGGGGGGTTGTAAATAAAACAACAGTTTGTTGATTTGAATTAATAAGTAACAAGTTCATAGTTGAGATATCAATATACGATGAAAACTAGGGTAATGTGTTCCCCACAAGATCTTAATGTAGTATTCCTAATAATAGTAATTCTATCCTAGTGTTTGACATGCAAGGCTGATAAGTTAGGTATCCCTAAGTGATTGGTAATCCAAATAGGAACTTTCACTTCGCAAATTGGTAAGTCTACGGGTGTGTGCTTTACTAACCCTTATATTTACCCCGGATTAGTCTTCGTGTCAATTGAGTTAGGTATTCACCCTCACGTCAACTGATTAAGGTCAGACTATTAGATAGCAACAAATCCTTAACTAAATCTCCATTGTTTAATACTTTTCTCATTCATTACCCCTTGGTAAGGCAAGTAGGAACGGGGCGAGTTCTAACATTGTGCACCGCTATAAAGACTTTTAAACAAAAAGATTAACAATACATGCATAGACACTATTCAAGAATTTCTTAGTTATTAGTCATACGTTGTTAATTGCTCATGGTTCTCACAACCCTAGTTTTGGATTTAGCTACTCATGCTTGAGAATTCACAATTCATATTAGGGCTCCTGTAAGAAATCATGAACTTACAATTAGAATAGATGAAAACCAAAATCTTGAATTGAAATTCAAAGTGCAAATTGCATAAAACCAACTTTCGGAATTAAATGTCTAAGAGTTTGCAAAAAAATCCAAAAGACAAAAACAAAAGTCTCCAATAGGGTCTTACTCCCAAAAATGGAAATGAAAACTAGTATTTATAAGAACTAAATGCTAAATAAATCAGGAAAACAAAATAAGGAAAATTGGGTCAGACGCAGTTTCCATCGACGACACGACCTACAGATCGTGGATCAGCCTACGGTTTGTGGTTCAACACTTGGAAAATATTTTAGGACCTTCAAATGACAGTCCCACCTACAGTCCGTGGATTGGACTATGGTCCGTCATGTCCCTCCGTGGTTCAAGTACTGGAAGTTCACCTTCTAATCAGAAACGACGGTCATGCAGGACGGTTCATTGTTCACTCTATGAGGCATTTTTTTCCTCCATGGTTCCACACATGGTATGACTTCCTTGAAATCACATACACACCTCAACATCTATAGCCTGTCAATGGAACTACGGTTCGTGGTTTGGCTCCGTCGACTGCTACTTCTGCCTCTTCAGTTATTTTCTCTCTCAAACGCTTCCAAACCAATTTCCTATGAACATTACATAAAACCATTATATCTACTAATAAAACAGCCCAAGACACACATAAACTCTAAGTGAAATGCATCAACAATATTGTAAACTCACGGTATATTAGTATTTAACTCAATATGAAAACAATGATAATAAGATGCAATATATAAAGCTTTGTAAACAGTAGACAAGAACTCAAAATGTATAAAAATACAATAATAAACTCTTTACTCTTATTTGGGAGATTCTCTAACTGACAACAATCATTCTGAGCTACGTGATGATACAACGTCCCACCCACACTGCCAGAACTGTCCTATACCTTGCCGATGTATGGAAAACCTCAACTAAGTGGTTCCACTAAGCTCTGCCTGAAGGAACTAGGATTCATCTAAAAAGTATGATCCTGTACCCATGTTAACATACATGGTTTATGAGGAATGTGAGTTATCTGAACTCATCCCCATATCGGTGCTCAATACTACTCTTATTAATATATACCTCAAGTTCTTATGTTTAAAAACATAAATCTTCCTCTAGTTTGAGATAATTGCTCAAACTACCCTCTTAAAAGAGGTAACTCCTCTTGAAATATCTTTTGAACTCATAACTCTTTTATAAATAAAATTTTATCTTTTCTCAATGTAAAAACTGATACCTTTGGGAATACTTAATCCTTTTATACTCTTACTCAATTCATACTTGAAAAATCTTTCTCTAAAACATATCAAAATAATAATGTAATATGATCATTGATGACTCGAGAAGTCATACTGCATAAACATTGATGGTATATTTAAATATCATACTTCGTAAACATTGATGGCATACTCGATCATCATACTAATCATGTTTTAGAAACTCTTTCTCAAAACTCATCTTTACATCCTAAAAAACTCAGTTTAAAACTCATGTGTTGGCTTTAAAAAGCTTCTCAAAATTTATAACTCAATTCATAGGGTTCTTGCGGAATTATGGGCACGAACGACTCAACTCAGGGATCCTAATAGCAATATGGGAACTCAGTACTCAGAACTCAAGAACTCAGAACTCAGTACTCAATGATACAACTTCTCTTAAGAATAATCGACTTATAGGGTTCGTGAGAAAGTATGAACATGAACGACTCGACTCAAGGATCTCAATGACAATGTAGAAACTCATAAATGCAAATGTTCTCATTTTCATACTTACTTCCTCAAGACTAAACTCAAAACTATGGTTGATTACAAAAGACTTCACACTTGAAAGGACCTGTTGGACTTTCCTCTTAACTTTACTTAAATTTGAAATGTGAATTTAAGAGCTATGATTAGGATATAGGATCTCTCAATGATTAATGAAATCTTAGATAGTTAGTAATAAGAAGAGAGCGATGGCATGAATTGGAAAGCACTAGCGCGATGTGGAGAAGGATTTTACTTTTGGTCGCGAAATAATTATTGAGAGAGAGGACTCTGTATCGTCTCCGCAACGCAGAGAGGGGGTGATCGATAGTATACTAAATCTTAAGCATCTCCACGATGCGGACCTGGGCGCAAATATTTGCCCGATCTTTTCTTCCTCTCCCAAACTCGATTCAATATATACCCAATTCAATTCCATTGCCCAATTTCATGAATTTCATAAACCTAGAACATTTTCAATGAAACCCACACAAAGTTCATCAAGAATAACACTCATTTGTAAAACCCCTCACCTCAAGAATTCAACAAGACTCCATTATTAAAGAATGAACCTAAAACATCAAGAACTTCATCAAGAATCTCAATAAATAAACTTTAAGAATGAATTTATGGATGAAATTCACATGATTGGCATGAGGGAGAACAAACCCAACACTATTAAAGCTTACATACCTGGAAGAACAACGTTCTTGAAGAAACTTGCATGAAAATCTTGAAAGATGAACCCTAGCCTTAGCGTTTCTTTAAATTTCTTGAGCGTAGAAATTTAGGAGTGAATGAGAGGTTTTGATTATCAAAAAGTAAATTTTCTACACATTTAGGGTAATTTAGATGACCTCTTAAGGGTTTTTAGGACTAAAATACCCTTAAAGAAATACATAAAATGAGTTGGAAGTCAAAATATTTTTCCAGTAGACAGTGAGGTCCGTAATCACTCCGTAACGCGGAGCCATCGTAGAGCTACTGCCAGGTTAGAGCATCTCCAGTAAATTAGTCATAACTTTTTACTCAAAACTCTAATTGAGGCAAATTTGGTGGCATTGGAAATAGGAATCGAAGTCCTATAATGTGATATGTCATGGGCCACCTAATTTATTATTTGCTAAAAGTTATTATCGATGGAAGTCGACCCAAGAAAAACCTCATAGTGAAACTTAATTGGAAAAAAAGTTTTCAACTCATATTTTATGCAAGGGAACTCTAGTGACCTTAACACTTAAGAAAATATAAAATCACTTGGTACAATCTTATTCACAAATAAATAATGGTTTGAGTCTTAAGTTAGAAAATTTTTGGGATGTTACAGATGGTACAATCACCATAAACTCATTCTGCTAGAATAGACTCACCAACATATGTGGAAACACTGAAGGGCTCAAGAAGTCGTTCGGGGGAAATGTCGAACCTTATTTTGAAAAGAGAGGATTTTTATGTAAGAAGAGTTTTATTGCTTTAGGCATTGCCTGCCTATATGCACACACTACCCACTTTATTGACTATATTACATTCAATAATAAGACTAATATACCATAGCTATGGATAATAAGAAACACGGTAAGAAACATACAAGTAGAAAATTAAGAAGAATAAGAAGAAAATTAAATAAATTATATCCGGAATATAAACAACTTAATATCACAAAAACTGATAACGAAAAATTAAATCAATTAATAGATAATATATCTAAAATAGAATATAAATATATTCAATACTTAAAAATACAATGAATAACAAAAATAGCGAATATAGACAAAAACTTAACGAAGTAATTATAGAAAAACGACAAGAATTAGAACATAGGCAAAATAGACTTAATAATAATATATTTGCAGGAACTTGTCACAAATCTATATTAGCACAAAGAAAGACTATTTTTTATCTAGAACTACAAATAAATAACTTAGAATACAAACTACAACATAATTTATAAATGAATAAAGAAGAATACGCGATAGACGAAAAAACATATGAAAATTATGACGGATTAAAAATAAAGATAATATTTTCTAATCTAGGAAGAAGATATAAGAAAATAGGTGATAATATAAGTTTAATGTTAGAAAAAGAAACGGTAAAACTAGAAGATAGTTTAACTGCTATGATAAGAATAACAAAAGAAAATGAAGAAATAGATAGAAGAACGGAAATTGAAAAAATAAAACAACAAGCAAAAAAGGAAGTACAACAATTAGAAGAAGTAAAGAATACTAAAATAATAGAGCTAGAAAAAGAGCTAGCAATATTAAAAGAAATGTATGAAATTAAACAAAAAGAAAAAGAACAAAAAACGAAATTAAAAAATGAGATAATTGAATTTAAAGAAAAATTGCAATTACGAGATGAATTAGGAGAAAAAGAAGAAAATAACCAAGATAATCTACCGGAAATAAGAGTTGATGAAATAAACGATGATGATCTAGAACAACATTCGGAAACAAGTGAAACATATACGGAACTTTTAGCAAATATAGATAATACAAAGAATTTAGAAGTAAATGCAGAAGACGTAGACATGGACGAAAAACCTAGCACATCAGGAGTAAAAAACCCAAAAAATTTTAATCCAAAATATTATAATAAAAATTATGAACAATATAATAAAGAAAAAACTACATGGGATAAAAGATTAAATAAAAAATGGACGCCTAAACCAATAACTGGACAACATGAATTTTTAGATTTAGACTGTGTAGCAGACATAAATAAAACAATCCAATTATGGGTAGGATACATATCAAAACAATTAATAGATAACAAGATAGTAATAGCAGAGGCACCAGGATACATAGAAAGAACAATTATAGGAACAGTAAAATTATGGCTACAAAATTTAACAAATGAAAGCTTAACAACTTTAAGAAATAATAAAAAATTTGATGGTGAAATAGCCACTACAACCATGGAAATATTATATAAATACGAAATAGCTATAAGAAATGAATTTAGTAGTATGACAACAGAGGTAGAAGAACAAAATAAAGAAAAAATCATAAATCGGAATCTAATGACAAAATTAGCAATATGTAATATGTGTTACATAGATGAATATACATGTGCATTTAGAGAATACTATTATAAAGGAACATATAGCATAGAAGAAGGTAAAGAAATAAGAAAATTATATTTTACAAAATTACCAGAACCTTTTAATTCAAAAATAATAAAAAGTTGGAATGAAGCAGAATTAACAGATACCTTAGGAGCTAGAATAAAATTCTTACAACGATGGTTTATAGAACTATGTGAAAAACATAAAGAAGAAATAAAAATGGAAAAAATATTAGTAAAAAACTTGGCATGTTGCAAAAATAAGACAGCACCCCAATTTGGTTGTACGGATAGATATTATAAAAATAAAAAGAAATATAATAAAAAATATAGATCAAAATATAAATATAAAAAACCAAGAAGAAGGTACTATGTAAAAAACTACAAAACCAAAAGACCATATAGACCAAAAAGAAAACTAACGGAATGTACTTGTTATAATTGTGGAAAATTAGGACATATAGCTAGAGATTGTAAATTACCTAAAAATCCAAAGAAAAAACAAATATCAGAAATAATAATAGACGATGAAAAATATACACAAATAGAGTACGTAGATTATGAATTAGAAAGCAATGATAGTATATATGAATTATCGGAAAATGAAATAGAAAATAGCTCAGTAATAGAATCGGATAATGAATACGATATCAATGACTGAAAAAGATATACAAATAATAACTAAAGAAAAATATCAAGATGAAGAATCGACAGAACAAAAAATAATATTTGATAATAATATATTTGAGCAAATAAAAGGAAAAGAATTAGACCTAAGTGTAGCAAAAATATTCGAAATACCAACAATAAGAAACTGGTTTAAACGACAAAAAGAAGAATATTACGTAGTAAGTCAAAGAGAACATATCATAGATTGCAAATACACTAAAGGAAAAGCTAAAATACCAATAATAAATAAACGAATAATAAATAAAGAAATACAAGATATTAAGGCTAAAAATCCAATTAAATATGTACATTTAGGAGGAACAGAAATATTAATAAAAGCATGTTTTAGAGAAGGAATAGATACACCCATAGAAATATACTTAGCAGATGATAGAATTATACAACCTATAGAAAAAAGCATAATAAGTGCGGTAAAAGGTAACCTCATATACCAAAAATTTAAATTTATAATAAGTGCTAATTACTCAGTAGCAGTAAATGACAGAAATATAGATAAATCATTAGTATTATATTGGAAAATGTCAGGAATAGAACTAGCCCCGGGAAGTAAAATATTTACAGCTAGATGTAAAAACTTATATGTTTTAACGACAAAACACAAAATAACAGCAAAAAATAAAATAAATAAAATAAAAATAGAAGATCCCTTTGAAAGAATAGTTACAGTCATAGATAAAAATGATTATAGTTATAATGAAATTGATATAGAAGAAGATTTAGAAATAGTAAAAGAAAGACTAAGCACATCGAAAAGAATAAACAATGAGATACCCCAAATATCATCAAAAATGAGTACCTCAAGGAGAATAGATAAAACCCCACTAAAATCAATGGAAGAAGACATAAAACCATATCATTACTACATCACGGGAATAATGGAACAACGAAAATATTTAATACTAATAGATACAGGACGAGAAGAAAATTATATTACAAGAGAATTAGTGACGGAAGATGAAATAATAACTATTGAACAATCATGCTCCGAACTACCAAAAGCATTAATATATACCGAAGAAACTACAGAAAAGGAAATAATCATCGGAGGAGTACCAATAGTGATAAAATTCAAAATATATCAAGGAAATGAAAATATCATCTTAGGAATAAAATGGTTAGAACAAGTAAAACCATATAATCTAGAAGACAAACAATTAACAATAAATTATGAAAATAAAAGGGTAATAATAAAAAGGACTTTAGTATGATAAAAATATGAAAATATATATACTTGCGAAGATAATAATAGAAGGATATTACAACCGATATTATACACCAATGATAGATACGGGAGCAGAAGCTAATATATGTAAATATAATTGTTTACCAGAAGATAAGTGGGAAAAATTAAAAACACCTATAGTAGTAACAGGATTTAATAATGAAGGAAGCATGATCACATATAAGGCAAAAAATATAAAAGTACAAATATGGGATAAGATATTAACTATAGAAGAAATATATAACTTTGAATTAACTACAAAAGATATGCTATTAGGAATGCCATTTTTAGAAAAATTATACCCACATATAATAACAAAAACACACTGGTGGTTCACGACACCGTGTAAACAAAAAATAGGAGCAAAAAGAGTAAATAATAAAAAACGAAAAACAACAGAATGGATAAAAGGAAGTGAAAAAATTACACAAAAATTAGAAAATATAAAAGAAGAAGACCCTAAAATAGAATTAATTATATTCTCTATAGATAAAGTAAAAATAATTCAAGATAAGTTAGAATTATTATATAGTGAGGATCCTTTACAAGGATGGGAAAAACATAAAACAAAAGTAAAAATTGAGCTAATTGATAATAACAGTATAATAACCCAAAAACCATTAAAGTATAATTTTAATGATTTAACCGAATTTAAGATACATATAGATGAATTACTAGAAAAAGGATATATACAAGAAAGCAATAGTAAGCATACAAGCCCGGCATTTATCGTAAATAAACATAGTGAACAAAAAAGAGGAAAAAGTAGAATGGTTATTGATTATAGAAATTTAAATGCAAAAACTAAAACATATAATTATCCGATACCAAATAAAATACTAAAGATAAGACAAATACAAGGATATAATTATTTTAGCAAATTTGATTGTAAATCAGGATTTTACCACTTAAAACTAGAAGAAGAATCTAAAAAACTAACAGCATTCACTGTACCACAAGGATTTTATGAATGGAATGTATTACCATTTGGATATAAAAACGCACCAGGTAGATATCAACACTTTATGGACAATTACTTTAAACAAATAGAAAATTGTGTAGTGTACATCGATGATATATTATTATATTCTAAGACACAAGATGAACATATAAGATTATTAGAAAAATTTATACACATCATAGAATATTCAGGTATAAGTCTAAGTAAAAAGAAAGCTGATATAATGAAAAATCAAATAGAATTCTTAGGAATACAAATTGATAAAAACGGAATAAAAATGCAAACACATATAGTACAAAAAATAATTAACTCAAATGAACAACTAGACACAAAAAAGAAATTACAATCATTCTTAGGACTAGTAAATCAAGTAAGAGAATACATACCAAAATTAGCAGAGAATTTAAAACCATTACAACAAAAATTAAAGAAAGATATAGAATATCAGTTTGATAAAAAAGACCAAATACAAATACAAAAGGTAAAATTATTATGTAAAAACTTACCTAAACTATACTTTCCAGATGAAAATAAAAAATTTACTTATATAATAGAATCAGATGCAAGTGAAAAAAGTTATGGAGGAATATTAAAATACAGGTATGATGACACTACGATAGAACATCATTGCAGGTATTATTCAGGAACGTTTAATAATACAGAAATAAAATGGGAAATAAATAGAAAAGAATTATATTCAGTATATAAGTGTTTATTATCATTTGAACCATATATTGTATATAACAAATTTATTATAAGAACAGATAATACACAAGTAAAATGGTGGCTAACAAGAAAAATACAAGATTCGGTAACAACAAAAGAAATAAGGAGATTGGTATTAAATATATTAAATTTCACATTTACAATTGAAGTAATAAAAACTGATAAGAATGTTATTGCAGATTACTTATCAAGACAAAGCTACTCAGACTGAGAACGAAAATACAATGGAAGAGATACTCAAAGCCATAACTACACTTTGTATAAAAGTGGACAGTATGGATAACGAGATACAAAAGCTAAAAATTAATGAAGATAATATGAAGTCTAAAGCTAGTCAGCAGCATGACTATAAAAATGCGGAGCTACGTCGATCGGAAGACGGAAAAAATCCAGAGCTAAAAGGAGACGATGGGAAACTCCTTAAAACCCATAACGTTTGTTTAAATACAGCTGCAGGTACAAGCAAACAAGTTAGCGATAAACAACATAAAAATGCTAACTTAAACCAGCTATTTGCAAAACCATTTACCCAAAGAACACCTAAACATGTGTCCATAGAACCACAAACATCTACATACGCAGATAGTTTGCAAAACCAAAGTGAGAAAAAGACATATAATTACATCACACGGACCTATATTGAAAATATCCACAAAATTCAAACCTATTTAAACCGCAACCCCAGATCAACTACAAAAGAACCAAACCAAGATTATTTAACCCAAAGACTGCAAGGTTATAATAAACTAATTGCACAACCAAAAACTAACGCCAACTTAGTTAGGACATGTTATAACTATGGATTACTAAATACTGTATATACATATGACGGAGAAGAACTAAGCGGAATACCGGAACTATATAGAGCATTTATTACTTATAAGAGAGTTACTAAGGGAAATCTATTCTTTGTAAAGTTTTATACGGCAACAGCAGAGATATTATACGAGGAAATAAAACCTCCAATACAAGTTATCAAGATAGGGTTAACCAAAGATATGATTATACCCGAGGATATCGGACAACAAGAAGAGATATGCAAAATAGAGATACCAAGTTTTTATGCCAACAAAAGAATAATTGGTATATCAACTATCATACAAGAGTTAGCAAACAATTATTTAAATGGAAATGCTATATGGAGCTACTATGCAAGAGATCAGTTAATGATTTATTCTAATTCAAGGGAGCTAAGGAAAGCAGATATGGATGAAGTCCAAAGATGGATTTTATCACTACTAAAGCCAGAAGAACGACCTACGACACGAGCATTAAAAGAAGGATTTATTTCAGCAGAATTATTAACCAGATATTGTAAATTAATTGGTCATAAATATCCGGACCATATATGTTCAAAGTGCAACGGAGAAGATAATATAATTCCAGATGTCCAGCTGGAATAATTAACGAGGAAGAAAACAAGAAGAAGATAGGAGCGGAAAAAGTTATGTCAAAGATAAGAACGGAAGTAATAATGTAAAGTTGTCAAGATATGTAAAGTTGTCAAGATATGTGTCATAAGGTAGATATGAAGTAGGTATGGGTCTTTTGTCAAATAATGACAAATGTAGATAGTGTAGATTGTAAATAAGTCGTAAAGCAAAGTAGCATGCATGTGCATATTAGACAAGTGTAAAGGTTAGGTGTAAATAAGTCTTAATAAGATAAAATAGAAACTATTCATGAATAGTAGTCATGAATAGTAGTAAATAGTAGAGGACAAGTGTAAAAAACGTGTTAGGATAAGTATTTAGTTTGTATGTCTATATAAGGAATCGGATGTAAATGTTAAAAGGCAGGCAATGCCTAAAGCAATAAAACTCTTCTTACATAAAAATCCTCTCTTTTCAAAATACTCTCTTAAGATATTAAACACTTAAAAGTTAATATGGAGAAATCTGAAATCCAGTCAGATATTTCAGATAGCATGGCAAAGCAAGAAGCAAAGGTATTTTGTTCAAAATATATGCGGAACTAATTTCATATATTCCTGAATATCATATATGTGATTGAATAAATTTATGTTAGTTATTATGTATTAGAATTATTTGAATCATGATTTCTAGTTTATTAGCACACTGGAAACAGGGAGAAAACTTCTATACTATGCCATCCTAATGTTGAAACCGGTAGGCGAGGAAAGCCGTTTAGGGGAGTAAACAAAGTTGAGGCGCTGATAAGAAGGAAGTATCCGCTAAAGTACGATGCTAGTAGTGACAGGAAAACATGATAAAGATAATCTAGTTCATAATGATTTAATATGAATTTAATCAATTATAAATATGATAGGAAGGAATAGTTGAAAATAAAATCTGCATAGACAACGAACATGACTACATATATGCATGATGAAATGATAAAAAATTATGAAACTTTAATATTATATGTACTTAAGGATATAAAAATAATTGAATTAAGAAGAATAATATGGGAAAAAATATTTAATGATTACGAATCAGAAGATATATTAAATCAAGAATGGTATGAAATAGATTTACAAGATCTATATTTAGATAATGAAAGAATAGAATGGTACGATTTAGAAATAAATTCAGACTAAAATGAAATACGAATATTTACAATATTGGACAGAAGCTATGGAAGAGATGAAATTATTAGAACAATTAATGGAAGAAAATTTATGTATGTATCAAAGAACCCAAGATATGTCATATTTAGAATATATCATAAATAATATTAATGAAATATTCAGATTAAAACAACTATCGAAGGAATATTACAATAAATATTATTACATATTACCATGAATTTAGCACTACCAAAAAATAATATTAAAGAGATATATAGATTAAGACACTTAGTAAAAAAATACTATAGTAAAAGCTTTAAAATAAAATACTCACCTACCAAACTATCAGCTACCATATCATCACTTCCATGAATCCACTAACTACCAGTTCCGCTACGAAAAATGTGGTATCAGAGTAAGGCGTAAACATCAAGAGTAAAGAATTTAAGCATACCAGTGACAACATCTGGTGAGTTCTCCTCATCCTGACGACTAGTTATAGCATACATACGGTTTGCTCCTCTGCCTATTCCTAAAGTAGCTCCTCTCGGAGCAGCTCTGTCTGCCGTAGCTGCTGAAGAAGATTGGGCTCTGCTGCCCCATTACCCTACCTGTTCTTATGGAACTCTATCATAAAGTGACCCGTCTGACCACACTTGAAGCAGCTGTTGGAGTCATCACGACCCGCTACTGGATGGTTCCTACCACACTTAACACATATGGGGGGGTCCAAGTAGCCTCTTGTGCGACACTACCCTGAGACTTGTTGTGTCATTTGAAAAGATGTAAAATAGCTTTTTAGCAGCTATAACACGAGTATAAAAATGTACCCACTAGAGTAGTAAATGGTAAGTCCCTTTCTCTGGCAGATTGCCTAGTTAAGTCAAAAGGAATGGACCTCATAGTAGAGAATGCGAGCCGTCTGGGTAGGTCAAGCTCTAAAAATCTGGGATTTTTGGTTACTGGAATAATTCTTGTTCTTTGGTGTAGACACACTAGTTGACAATGGAGCAGGCCCAGATGACCTTTGCTGAAAGGATGACCTATTTACATTCTAGTCTTCTGGTGGCCCGACTCATGATTCGTTGTCATAACCTTCTTATTGTGGAACTCTTCCATGTGTTTCAACTTATCTTTCCAACTTGCTGCATATGAATCATGAGCCATAAATGTCCATGTCCCCTATCAACATAGCCTCTTTACCTTCCTTACTCGATAAGAGGGATAGCCCAGACACAAACAAACTCAACCCGCTCCTCATATCAACCACTATCTCTGGAGCATAGTGGGATAGCTGAGTGAACTTGATGCTATACTCTTGCACACTCGTGGACTCCTGCTTCAGATTAAGAAACTCTCTTACCTTTTCTTCTGTTAGCTCAGGGAAAAAAGCACCCAAAAAAGCATCCTCAAACACAACCCAACTCAAAGAAGCTGCCCCCTATGCCCTGTTCTTTCTCCATTGATCATACGATATCCTAAATATACGTTTGAGCTTATATGAAGCCAAATCAACACGCTCTGCATCATTAACACACATGACTTCAAACATTTTCTGAAGTTTTTCCACAAAGTTCTCTAGATCCTCTTTGATATTCAACCTTGTGAACTTTGTGGGATTCATCCTAAAAAATTGACGAATTCGGGATGTAGAAACCACATCCTAACGACCTACTCTTTGTTGAGCAGCCTGACTTGCCACAATTCGAGTCAATATCTGAATAACATTCTTGAACTTAACATTGGTGACATCCTCTTGAGGGTGTTGCACTTCTGGTGCATTGGGAGCTTCTTGACCTTGAGGAATAACATTCCTCCTAGAAGGACGTCCTTGAACAGCTCTTCATGGAGGCATGATCTTAAAAGATACGCATAAGCACAAGTTAGAGGAAACTTTTATAGAGTTGAACTCTATCGCATGAACAAGAGTAAGAAGAAAGTGAAATGTTCCTAAATGTCGCAGCCTCCAAATTATAGATGTGGCGTGCTTCATATCGAGATGAAGGACTCTACATACATGGTTTCATAGACACCCTAGGACCCTTGAACTCTTTGCTCTAATACCAAGTTTGTCACGCCCCGAGTCTACACCCTAGACATGGCCGGCCAGTGGTGGAGCCAATTTTTTTAGTAAGGGTGTCCAACAATAATGGTGTATTACTGTCAAAATAAAACAAAAATTATTGTGCTATTTGGGGTTCAAACTCAAAACACCTTCATTGTAATGAACACCCATTACTAAAGTGCCAAAGGCGTAGCTTTTTGTCATGGATGTCCAACTTTAAGTATATATCCATTAAATGTATAATTTGACAAATATATACAATGTAATTCTTCGACGTAGGGTGTCCAGTTGGACACCCTAGAGTGGCTGTAGCTACGCCACTGTGGCCGACACTCAAGAACCATTTCTGATCCCCAAGAGAATCCTTAGCCTAGATAATTGTAACTCACATGACTCTAAAAGATATGTGGAAAATTAAATAGATGAGCGTTTAAATATTCAGGAAAAGTTCCAAAACACTATCTTGAAAATACTTAACATAATTCATAAGGTAAATCAACATCTTGAGAAAATAATGAAAATCATCTAGTTCTATCCGTCTATAAAGCTTGTAACAGTTCAAGATAGATGTTAGGACAAGACACACGACACCTCAAATGCTACTAAAACTGAAATGAAAATGGTGTATCCCGAACACAATGAGGCTTCACCAATAAGCTATGCTCAAAAGCAATAAGGAATTGTCTAAAAATTACGATCTATTACCCATGTTGGCTACATAGTTTTTGAGGAATGTGAGTTTTTTGAACTCATCCCCATATCAGTGCTCAATACTACTCCTAATAAATATATATACTCATGATCAAATGTGTAAAACATACTCTATCTCAATTTGAGGTAATTACTCAAAATATCCTCTTAAAAGAGGTAACTGCTCTGAATTAATCTCTGATCTCATTATTCAATTTGGAAATCAAATTTTTTCTATTCTCAATGCAAAATGTTACATATGGGTATACTTTGTTCCCTTATATTTTTTCTCAATCACAAATAAAACTCTTCTCAACACTCATCTTTTCTTTTTCAGAATATTAGTTTAAGATAATTGTTGGTTAAAAAGGATTCTAAAAAATAACTCAATAAAAGCTCTTAAACTTCTCTCTTAAACTCACTTTAGTATTGAATGTGTATTAATACACGTGATTAGAACATGCAGAAATTTTCAAAGGTGAATGGATCCTTTAGGAGATAATACAAAGAAGGTAAACATAGCCACAACTTAAAGGAACATGTTCCAGAGGAATCAATGAAAGAATGGTACAGAAGTCCTTGGTGTACTGCTGACGTAGAGCACCAGGCCCTGAACTTCAGATGTCAGGCATTGGAGCAATGATGGCGTAGGGCGCCATGACTTGAACTTTAGAAGTCAGGCCTTGGCGTACTATTGGCGCGTCACCTCAGGGCCTGAATTGCTGAAGGCCAGCCTTGGCGCTATCATGGCGCACTGCCTCTGGCCCTTCCCCAACACCTTGATGGATTTTCAAGCTAAAATCAGGACCCCAACTAGTTTAGAATTGGGAAATTTCTCTTAAAATCTTCTTGATTCTCAAACCCACATGAATACATGAGAACTTTCATACAATTCCTTTGGAAACATTACTTTATCAAAGATTCACAAAACAAAAGAATCAAAACCTCCATTGTTAAAGAATTGAACTCAAAATCAAGAACTACGAAATAATCCTTTAGATATAATGATTACTTGACTCAATTGAGATGTAGGGCATGAGGCCTAACAATTCCAACACTGTGAGAAGCCTTACATACCTGGAAAGAACAATGTTCTTGATGAAAATCAATGGAATCTTGAAGAACTCTTGAAACCTAGCCTTTTCTCCTCTTAAAAGCCTTGCCCTAATTTCTCTGTGTTAAAAAATATGAAAAAGTGGCTTAAAAATTATCTGACCCTTAATTATGTGAAGAAAAATGTGGCTAGGCTTGGAAGGAAAGGAAAAGACCAAACTACCCTTCTAAAAATTATTAAGGTGCCTTTAAAAGACAGGCTTCACTCATATGGGAATAACGTTTTACTCCAACCTTGAAATTAAGCAAACATAACGGTGTTGGAAAGAGGAGTCGAAGACTTGTAATTTTATATATCATGGGCAACCAAATTCCTTATGTGCTAAGAGATACGATCATTTGAAGTTGACCCAAAATGTAAAAACTGATGAATGACTTGTATAAACATCTCTTTAGCTCTTTTCGAAATTCGAGATGTTGCAATGATCTATTATCAATGAAGAATCAGAGTGTAGAGAAGGCGAAGTCGAAGTAGGATGCATCTTCAACTTCTAAAGTGTTATGACCCATAAAATTAGTAAGTGAAACTAGAGCCTAACGAGTTTGTTTTTGAGTTTGATATGGGGTTTGAATGTGTAGAATGAGTTCCCGAGCTTTGGTTGAACGATTTAGGGGTTAAACGTAAAGGTACAACCCCCCAAAGACCAACCAAGGGTCCTTGAGGGGGACCCTATAGCCTAACCCCAAGGCTTCCCCAGCTTGCCAAAGTTGCCAAAAATTGAAGGAGCTACGGATATGACCTACGCCCCCTAGGTCCATCCACGCCCCTTGGATGGCTTCCGTGGGTCAAGGACCCAAATGGTGACCCTCATACCCAAACCACAGACCTGCAGGATGGGGTGTCACCCCACCTACAGTCCGTAGGTCTAGGGTGGTGAGCCACCACTGGTTTGCTGTCTTGATTCGGCCAAGTTGAGGGGTGATATGGTAAATTCCTAATTAACTAGTTAGGGTTGGGGACGTTATCTTTGATTAATTAAAGTATTTTAATGTTTTTAAAGGTATTAAACTCTTTTTACAACTCATTATTCCAAAACACAAAATTAGAAAACCTCCTCTCCTTAAACTAATTCTCTCTCTAGAAACCACCATTAGAGAAGAAGGAGCCACACTTTGAAGCTCAATATTTCACCTTTCTCACTCAGTTTTCATGGATTTTATTCCATAAAGGTATGGTAGTATTTATCCTTGATTAAGTTTCATTGAAGGAAGACTCTCAAAAGATGATTTCAAATTTCCAAAATCCCCCCAAAACCTAGGGTTTTCAATCTATGCATGGGTTCAATTCCAAAATGTTTTCAAAGGTTTATATATGATGATTTATGATGGAATTGATGAATTAAGGTGGAATTCCCTTATGAACCCATGTTTCCCCCAAAATACTAAAATGGAAGTTTATGATTTGGGTTGATTGATCATGAATGTATATTGAATTGTTTATGTCTATATTGAATTAGTTATTGAATCATATTAATTCCCTTCTCTAATGTAGTATTCTAGATGTTTGGGTTTAGATTGATTCATAGCCTTGAAGGGTAATTTCATGAAGAATTAGGTATGATTATGATGTGAAGTATATGTGTGTGATCTCAACGAAAGTATTATGATCATGTTAAGAATGTAATTGCGTTGATATTGAAAGATTATTCTCAATTTAACACTTATGAATGATGATGATATATGTGAAAGGTTATTCTCACATACGTACACTCATGAATGAAGAATGAATGAATGTTCTAAGATTATGTTAATCATGATGTGTTGATTAAAAGGCTATTCTCAATCGTACACTAATGAATGATAATGACATATTGTGAAAGGACTTTATCACATTATGGGGATTC
The DNA here is from genome assembly GCF_019186545.1 of Solanum stenotomum. Taxonomy (NCBI): domain Eukaryota; kingdom Viridiplantae; phylum Streptophyta; class Magnoliopsida; order Solanales; family Solanaceae; genus Solanum; species Solanum stenotomum. Next base: position 23,066,189 of record NC_064285.1, on the reverse strand, counting down.
TTAGTTGAAAGGCTTTTCTCATATTTGAATCTATGAGCTATCCAATGAATGAATGTTGGGTTTGAGATGGATACTCATCCATGAGTTGAGGTGGGGTATCTATTAACAACATTTTATCCCATAATAATGAACTAAAGTAATGAATGTTAAGTACTCTATTGGGAATAGGGCTAAGCACCGAGTTGATATGAATTGAGATGGATGCTTATCCGTGAGTTGAGGTGGGGTATCTAGTAACAATCTCTTCAGATGGATGCTCATCCGTAAGTTGAGGTGGGGTATCTAGAAGCAATCTCCCTATCCCAAAACTATGTGCCCACATAGGTTTTTAGCTAGTGGATCCAACTAAGCTAAAAGTAATGGTCCTACTTTAGGCAAGTACGAATCCCTTATTCAGTGTGGGTAGCATCATGATTCCATGATTAGCTCACATGGTCTATGTCGGTTAAGGCTTACCCCCACAAAGAATGTTAATGAACTATGGCTTCTCAAGAATGTACTACTTAGTGTGAGTGGGGGGTATGTGACTTCATCCATGCATTGCACAAGTAGGCTTTGAGAGGGGTTATGGTATGTTCCTCTAATGTCTTAATTGCTAATGAATGAATGTGCTCTTAATGAAGCTAATGAAGAATGTTGACTTATATGCTTAATGAGATGATGTATGCTTTACTTGGATTGTGTTATGAGTTACTTCCTTGTCATGATTTATGATATGTTTATATTCCTTCTGTATGAGTATTGCTTAAAGATGAGAAATGAGGAATGGTAAGTTCACTTTTGGTGACCTTAATGTGGTACTTAGTGTGGATGGTGGTATGGGACACTATTCATACGTTACACAAAGTATAGCTTGGGGTTACTTAAGGGGAAAGCTTAATGTGATGAAATGGATTATATGTTGATTATGTTCTAATGTGATGAAATGGCTTATATATTGATTATGTGGGTATGCTATGCCTCTTATACTTATGTTCATGATATTTCTCAAAAATTGGCATATGCATGGTTTTCAACAAAAAATGTCCTGTTTAAGCATGGTTATCATACTTAGTACATTAAATGTGCTAACACATATTTCTTCTATTTTCTACAAAGTGTAGGTTCCGGCAAGTGAGTTGAGTTCTTCTAGTTTAAGCATGGATTGGGTTCTTCCAAGACTAGTGGTATGTCCTCATGGATTCGAGGACAAATGTTTTGTTGATGTTTCATGTCTCTTATTGTATTATACTCTTATTAAGACTTTTTATTGTAAAGGGCCGTGACCCTACTTCTGATTCAAAGACATTTTTAGATGGCCATGTGAGACTTGTACACTTCCACTGTTTTAAATGATTTTTGACTTTATGAAGTTAAAGAAAAATTTTAAATTCTGCACTATTTCCTATGTTTTTATGTGATGAACTACGATAAGGCTTGTATGAGGCTTTTCGGAGTCTTGTACGCCATGTTACGTCTAGGGTGTAGGCTCGGGGTGTAACAAAATAGTATTAGAGCATAAGGTTTTGGGATGGTTTTTAGGATTGATGTCTCAGAAGCCATGTCTAGTAGAGTCTTGTTCAAAGTGTGAAGCGTGCCATATTTATGAATGAAAGGCTATAAGATGTTTGAAAATTTCACTTTCTTCATTGCTCTTGAGTCATGCCTTAGAGTTTTAACTCTATGAAGTCCTTTTCCCTAACCCTTCTCTTGTGTTTATAGGATAAGAATACAAGAAGGACGAACACAAGAAGGATGAAACAGGAGAATGTGAATGAGGGAGTTCCTCCCCGAGGTCCTCAAGGTGACCAAGTTCCTCAAGACAATCAAGTTTTGGTTGATCCTCCGGCTATGTCCAATGAAGAAATTTTGTCGGCTTTTCTAACCTTAGCCAAAGCCATGATGGACCAAGTTAATAGGGATGTCATGCCTCGAGTGAATACTAATGAGAGTACTATGACTTCAAGATTGAGGGATTTCTCTATGATGAACCCCCCCCCCCCTCCCCGAGTTTCTAGGTTCCAAAGTGGAAGAAGATCCCCAAAGGTTTGTTGATGAGGTTTGCAAGATACTTAGTGCCATGGGGGTGTCTTCGAAGGAGAAGGCGGAGCTAGCCGCCTATCGACTAAAAGATGTAGCTCAAATTTAGTATGAACAATAGAAGGGTGAAAGGCCATTAAGAGTGGGTGCCATAAATTGGGAGGTGTTCAAAGAAGCATTCCTTGATAGGTTTTTCCCACTAGAGTTGAAGAAACAAAAGTTTATAGAATTCATGAACCTTCGTCAAGGGGGTATGAGTGTGAAGGAGTATTCTCTCAAGTTCACCCAAGTATCCAAATATGCTCTAACCTTAGTGTCAAACTCGAGGGCTAGAATGCATAAGTTTGTGATGAGAGTGTCTGGTTTGGTTGAAGAAGAATGCCGTACGACCATGCTCCATCATGACATGGATATTTCAAGGCTCATGGTATATGTTGAACAAATTGAGGAGACGAAACTCAAGAAAATGAACAAGGAGGCAAAAAGAGATAGGCCCGATGAACAAGTCAACCATGGTCCAAAAAGAGGTCCTACAACTAAGATTCCCCAATGGTCAACAAAGATAGGGTGTGTAACTGTAATGACCCGGAAAATGATAGAGTGAAACTAGAGCCTCACATGTGAGTTTGGAGTCGAGAACTTAATGAAATGATTATATTTGAATTTGACCCAAAAAGTTCTTAAAAATGTGCTTCGGAAGTTACCGGAAACTTGTTTAGCTGTATATAAAAAGATCTGTTTTGTTTTTCGAAAATCCGACTTCATATTCTTGTTTAGGGGGTCAAATTGAGTGGGAAATGGGTCTAACCCAAATTTTAGAGCAACCGTATCAAAATCCGAAATTTCCAAGTGAAGCCTTTTTCGAGGGTCTACTTTGGAGGGTCATATCACCTAGCACACAAATTATTTGGGTGGCCAATAATATATATATGGATATCCCTTTGAGTTAGCTACCTAACGCACTTCGTTTCATCTCATTCGGAGTTCGGACGAAGAAGTTATGCCCATTTTCGTAAAAACTGTTCGGCAGGAAAAGGCAATTTCCAGTAGGCGTGGTTACTGTTCACCCGCCTCATTTTTTTTCTAAGTGTTGGACCATTCTTCCAAAGGACTTATATTATTTCCTAGATACCATTAGTTCAATTCCCATCCCTAAAACATTTCCCTCTCTACAATCCTCCATTAAGAAGAAGAAGAAGTGGGAGCTAGGGCTTTGGATTCAAGGCTTTCTTCATCAAATTTCGTGGGAGATCATAGCAAAGATATGGTGGTCTTTATCCTTGTCTAAATTTCCATTCAAGGAGCCAAATCCAAAGTTATTTCAAGTATGAAAAATCTAGGTTTTCACTCAATCTCATGGGTTCTTCTACCAAATGGTTTTAAAAGGTTTCTAATGACACTTTATGGTTATATTGTTGTTGTATTGACGATTTAAGATGAAAATACTCCATGAACCCATGATTTCTCTTTATTCCTAGTTTATGACTTTATGAAGTAGGTTGCTAGATAATGAATGTATATGAATGAAACTTGTTTAAAAGTCTTTAGATTGTTGAAGTATGTCATTACCCATGCTTATTTTATGGTGTATTGTTGGTGTATGGGTATGTGAGGCTTAGGGCCTTAAAGGCATAGTATGAGAAATTGGAGTGTTATCATGACACTATATGAATGAGAATTCAATGAAGATAATGTGATCATGTTATGAACGTAAAGGTGTTGCTATTGAAAGATTATTTCTCAATTTGACACTCATGAATGTTGATGATAGAATATTTAGGATTCTTCAATATAAGGTATACCTTGAATTGATAGGGCTTATGCATCATTTTCTTGTATAAATGATTATATTGTTGATTGTTGAATCCTCGGATCGGTAGGCTAGTGGCACCCTTCCACACGAGCTTATAATGAACCTTGGAATCGGTAGGCCTATGGCACCTTTCCATGAAGGTTAATGATGAGATTTGAACCGATAGGCCCATGGCACCCTTTCAAGAGGAGTTAATGAGCTTTCCTAAATGAATCTTGAAACGGTAGGCTTAAAGCACCCTTTCACATGTTAATAAATGTAATTTGGAGTTGGTAGGCCAATGGCACCTCTCATATGTGATAATGTCAATTTAACGAACTATTCTATGGGAATGTTGGCTAAGCACCGAGTGGATTTGGTTAGATGGAAACTCCCCCAATAGTTAGGGATGAGTTTCAATGATTGTCTACCTTTTCCCATAAACTATGTGCCCGCATAGGTAGCTAGTGGATCCATTAAGATATATACCGGTCTTCCTTAGGCAAGTAGACCACCTCTTTACGGTGTGGGGACTTATGACACCGGATTCCATGACAAGCTCTCATGGTCTATGTCGGTTAAATGCTTACTTCCCATCACGCGAGATTTCATTATGGTTTCTTGATAGGTTCTACAAAGTTTAGGTAGTAGTATAGGATGCTACCTATACATTGCACGAGTAGGCTTGGAGAGGGTCATAGTTAGTTTCTCTAAATCCTAATGTATGTGATACAATTGTGACCTAAATGAGGTTATTAATGAATGTTGGCTCTCAAATGCTTAATATGAGATGCATGCTATACTTGGGTTATATTACGAGTTATTTTCCTTTGTCATGTCTTAATCTATGATATACCTCTTATGTATGAATATGGTGCAAAGGTGAAAGAAAGGAATGATAAGTTACCTTAAGTGACCTTAATGTGGTGCCTTAGTATAGATGGTGGTATGGGACGCCATCCATACATTGCACGAGGTATAGCAAAAGGGTTTCTTGAGGTGAAAGTCTAAGGTAAAGGTTTTCATGTTGAAATTGTTTAAAGGTAATATTATGACTTACTTAATGTTTGTGCTTGTATTGTATGTCTTTTATGCAACTATTCATGGTACTTCAAAAAGTGGCATAATGCATGGTTTCTAACCAAAATGTCCCTTTTAAAGCATGTTTTGCATGGTCATCATACTTAGTACATTTTGTGTACTAACCTATATTCTTCATATTATTACTATAAGTGTAGGTTCCAGCAAGGGATCCCTCCTAGCTAGTTTGAAGTGTTAGATTCCTTTCCTCCAATACTTGGTATGTCCTCATGGATTCGAGGGTAAGACTTTTAAGTTCTTTTGTTCATGTAATAGACTTAATAGACTTCTTTTGATTGTAAAGGGCCGTGTCCCTACTTATGTTTTGCGACTGTGTCTAAGATGGCCATGTGAGACTTAGACTTCCGCTGTGTGTTTTTAAAGTTGTTTTAATGAAGTTTAAATGTGTGGATATAAATAAGTTTTTTTTTATTCTGCACTATTTTCATTATTGAATACAATGAATGACTATGTGGCTCGTATAAGACCCCTTCGGGGTTGAATACGCCATGTTACGACTAGGGGGTACTCTCGGGTCGTGACAAACATGGTATCAGAGCATAAGATTTTGGGAATGGATTTTAGGGTCAAAGTCTCACAAGTCACGTCTAGTAGAGTCTTGTTCATCGGTGTGAGTCGCGACACATCTATGTGCGAGAGGCTATAGGACGGTAGAAGTTACACTTCTTTCATTATCCTTGAAGTCGTGCCTTAGAGTTTGGTTTATAAGTGCCCTTTTTTTTTTAATCCTTCTCTTGTGTTTATAGGATATGAATACAAGAGGGAGACCCGCAAGGAGAGTAGGAGAAGAGGATGTGAATGAGGAAGTTCCTCCCCAAGTTGTGCAAAATGGTCAAGGTGTGCAATGCAATCAAGTTCCTATAGGTGAGCAAGAGAATGAGGTTCCGGTGGTTCCCCCGGATATGACCAATGAAGAGATTAGGTCGGCTTTCTTAATCTTGGCCCGAGCCATGGTGGCTCAAGCGACTAGAGATATGGGGCCTAGGGTGAATGCCAATGAGGGTACTATGGCTTCTAAGTTGAGAGACTTTGTGAGGATGAATCCTCCGGTGTTTCTAGGTTCTAAGGTGGGAGAGGATCCCCAAGAATTTTTGGATGAAGTGTATAAGGTAGTGAGTGCTATGGGGGTGACTTCAAAAGAAAAGGCGGAGCTTGCCTCCTATCAATTGAAAGATGTTGCCCAAATTTGGTTCACTCAATGGAAGGCTAATAGGCCGGTGGGAGCGGATCCTATAGAATGGGAGGAGTTTAAGGAAGCTTTCCTTGGTAGGTATTTTCCCCGTGAGAAGAGGGAGTGTAAGGTTGAGGAGTTTATCAACCTTAGAGAAGGCAATGCGAGTGTGCAAGAGTACTCCTTGAGGTTTACCCAATTGTCTAAGTATGCTCCATCTTTGGTGTCAAACCCTAGGGATGAGATGAGTAGGTTTGAAACCGGTGTATCCGACCTGGTCAAGGAAGAGTGCCATACAGCAATGCTCCATAATGACATGAACATTTCTAGGCTCATAGTGTATGCTCAATCCATTGAGGAGTCCAAACTCAAGAGGATGAATAGGAATGTGAAGAGGGGTAGATCCGATGAGCAAAGTCAACCTAGGTTCAAGAAGAGGGCTCAAGACCAAGATTCTTCAAGTGCTCCTAAGGTTAACAAAGAAAAAAATGGTGAATCTCAATTTTCTAAACAAACTTGCATCACTTGTGGCAAGAGGCACTATGGGAAGTGCCTAGCCGGTACTAATGGGTGTTATGGTTGTGGAAAGAATGATCACAAGGTGAAAGATTGTCCTACTCTTACGGCTAGAGGAAGAGAGGCAAAGCAAGCTTCTAAAGATGGAACGGTTCCTATTCCTCCAAATTATGGTCGTTTCTATGCCCTCCAAGCTAGCAAGGACAAGGAAGCTAATTCGAGAAGAGGCGCCGGTAAGTTTTAGTTCCTTATGGCCATGAATGGCTTGATGAGGTTTCTATGTTGTTGTTTCTCATGTTTGCCTTAGTTGGGTTTGGGGGATGCTATGTTGAATAGCAAGGTTGTTGAGAGTGTTGACATCCTTATCTCATTCCTTCTATTCTTATTCAAGCTTGAGACCAAGAGTTCCTAGTAGCTTGTTTTATGTTTTGGAGCCTTGGGTGAAAATGAGTTTCCATAGTCTCCTTATGTTATGCATGTCCTATTTGAATTCTTGTTAAATGATAAAATGAGTTTTCATAAATGTGTTCCTCATATTGATGTGCATTTAGTTGAGTTGTCTATATGCTTCATGAGGATAAATGTTAAACATGCTTAAATGTTGCATAAGTGTACTTTTATGAGAAAATTGCATAATGTGCCTAATAATTTTGGGATGAGTGTGATGTAAATTGGAGAAGGAAGTTCATCAAATGAAATGAGAAATGGTAAAGTTTGATGCACAAGGAATTGGTAGATGTATTCCTAATTTCTTGAATTGCATGAAGTTGTTTGAGCCTCATTGATGTGGAGTTGATGTTTCCTC
>NC_064285.1:22951452-23047318 GCF_019186545.1 Solanum stenotomum | reverse complement strand
TAAGACCACGAGAGCTATATCATGGAATCCGATATATCCCTAATACCGAAAGAAAGGGAATCTACTTGCCAAAGTATAATCCATACATATCATCTTTTGCTAAAGTGGATCCACTAGCTAGCTAGGTCATTTAAGACAATCCTACGAGGGCACATAGTTTGGGACTAGAGGTTGCTACTAGAGACTACCCTATTTGAGCCTCCAACTCATGCCCTCTCGGTGCTCAAGTCTAAATCCCAACAAAATAGATAAAAGTTAAATACCAATATAACATAGGAATGGAAATGATCAATACCAATCCACATCTGTAATATCAAAACATAGAATAACTCTTTAAACACAATTCAAACATAGGTGAGAAACCCTTACACCAATGTGAATCCATATGTGAGAAAATGTCTTTCACAATCATGGTCATATTAGCATGTGAGAAATCCTTTCACCATAACATGAATACTTTCCTTTCAAAGCATCCCTAAATCATTTACAATAACTTCATTAAAATATGCATATTTTCGAAGTTCATAATTCATGGTTTCATCATAGGTGCATAGTTCAAAATCATAAATTAGGCATCGGTCAAATAATTTTCACTAAGAATCATGTACTAACATTAAATCATGCATTAAAAAATTAAGCAACAACAATAAAGCATAAATGGATAAAACCTATAAGATTGAATTGAAACCCTAACTCTAATCAATTGAAATTGAAGGGAGAAATTGGAAACCTTGGGGACCCCATTGAGGAAAGGACTCCATAGGGGAATACCCACATACCTTGATACTAAAAATCCAAAATGAATGGTGAATTTATGCCCTTGAATGAACCCTAGCTTCTTCTTCTTCCTTATGTTTTGGGAGGGAATTTGGAAGAATGTATTGGGTTAGATTTTGGGGAAATAAAAGAATGAATTGAATGTGGGTAATTTGAGGCTTAAAAGTTTTATATAGGGCTTAGGGTAGATTGCAAATTACATAGTATTGGATTAAAAATAATAGGAAAAAACCCAGAAGCACTTTTAAAAAAACTATCGAACTCGACCTACAGTTCTAACCTATGGACCGTAGAACTTTCTACAGTCCATACTGGTCAACCGTACACCAAGTAGTGGGACCATGAAATCATATATCTTTTGACAGAACACTTCTATGGCTTGTAGGTCTTCCTACGGTTCATAGATACCAATTGTAAAACCCAGCTTGTCTCCTTAAAATTTCACTAAGTTTGGAACTTACCTACGAGACCTATCTACGACTGGTACAAAGAATGACGGTCTGTCTTGCTAAACTATAAAAAGAGTACCGGGACTTGTTTTGAAAAACATATTTTCCCTATTTCTACGGTTCTTATCTACGGCCCGTAAAAGCTTCTACGGTCCGTAGATGGGACCTGTAGACACAACTTGCAGTCCAAAAAAATATTTTCTTTCTTTTCCAAATTTTGGGGTGTTACAATATCTTCCCTTAGAAACATTCATCCTCGAATGGAATTCACGGCATCATATGAAGGGTAGGGAAAAAGATCTAGCAACCCAACATGAATGCAACTTCATCACAATGCACAGTATCAAGGAGGAACATTAACTCCAAGATCAAACATATTCAAAACATCATTTTATAAGGTACACATGAAGATCATACTCAATGCACATAATCATGAAGAAATTAGTCAAGTTAACATATTTTTCTAAAAGATCAAACTTTTCATAAGCATGCATACATGAGTAAACATGAAAATGACTAAGACACATGAAACCAAAAAGGATTAACCATGAAGAACTAAATACCCAAAGCTAGAATAGGATCGAAGGGAAAGAGATGGGGATAACTGGACATCATATCGGCCTCGGCCTCCCAAGTAGCACCCTTAACCCTTTGATTCCTCCACAAATCTTTTACATATGCAGCTTCCTTGTTTATCAATTTCTTAACTTGACGGTCCAAAATCTCAACCGAAACTTCTTTGAAAGAAAGGTTCTCCTTTATACCAAGACTCTCCAATGGTACAATTGATGTGAGATCACCAACACATTTCTTCAACAAAGAGACATTGAAACCAGATGAACCGATGCTAAGTCATTAGGAAAATCAAGTTAATAAGCAACCTTGCCAATACGTCTCAAAATTTAATATGGGCCCATATAATTGGTACTAAGCTTTTCTTTCTTCCCAAATCTTATCACACCCTTCATGGGTGAAATTTTAAAATAAACCCAATCATCTACCTTAAACTCAAGATCTCTCCTTCTAACATCGGCATTGGAATTTTGTCGACTTTGAGATATTTTCAACCTTTCCCTAATAAGACGAAATTTCTCCATAGTCTCATGTAGAAATTCAGGTCCTATCAAAGCAATCTCACCAACCTATAGGGGGATCTACACTTCCTACTATAAATAACCTTAAATAGAGCAATACCTATGCTTGAATGATAGCTATTATTATAAGAAAACTCAATCAAAGGCAAATGATCGTCCCAATTACGCTTGAAGTCAATCACACAAGCTCTCAACATAACTTTCAAAGTTTTGATAGTACACTCCGCTTGCCCATTTGAGGTTGAAAGATCGTACTAAATTTAACACGAGAACTAAGACTCTTTTTGAAAGACTTCTAAAATTGCAAAGTGAATTAGGTACCACGATTGGAGATATGGATAGGGGCACTCCATGCAATCTAACCATTTCCCTGAAATAAAACTTAGCATAATCTTCCGTAGAAAAGGAAACCTTGACAGGATTGAAATTAGTCGACTTCATCGTACGATCTACAATAACCCAAATCGATTCATGTTGTCATGGGGTGTGGGGTAACATTAAAGTACCTACTCAAATTTTCTATCACGACCCGGGGTTACCCCCTAGAAGCAACACGACGTATTTGACCCCGAAGGGGTCTCATACAAGCCCTAAGCATAATCATACATAAAGTCATAGTAATATGCAAAAAAATTCAATACTTTTACAATCGAAGTCAACTTCCTTTTCAATAAATGAACATAAGAGTCTAGACCTTGTCTCAATCACCATCTAGTACAATAGAGAATACAATTAGGGTCAAAGCCCTTTACATCAATAAAGTCTCAAAATAGAAAGTATAATAGAAACTAGAAATGGATAATGTCTTGTCCTCTAACCATGAGGAATCACCAAGCTTAGGGAATAGTCAACCCAAGCTTCCCTTGAAAGAAGAAGTACGTCTCAACGAACGGAACCTACACTCATAGTAAAGGTAGAAATATGGGTTAGCACATAAAGTACTAAGTATGGAGCCATGCACAAAAATCCTTAAAAAATTCTTAAAAGGGACATTTAGTTGAAATCATGCATTTATCAAGTTTAAAGGCCATTATGCTCATTTATGAAGAAACATAAGTCAAACCAACATATAAGCAACCCAAAGCCATACTAGTGCAATGCAAAGGTAAGATCCCATAACCCTACCAATTGCTAAGTATAGGTCACCAACAACATACATATCATACCTTTGCCTCATTCATAACCAATATACATAAGTAATGAGTCATTCATGTTCATAACTTGTAATAAGTAAAGTCAACCTTCACATCCACAATTATCTTACATANTTTTGAGCCAGATTCCACAATTGCCATCTAAAGCCTCGGGAAGTGAACAAAGGGTCGTTCTAGACCAAAATCGATCTTCCGAAGCTAACCTAGCTGTCAGAATTTTCATCTGAGCACGTCTTCCAAAAAGGTTGACCAAAGTCAACTTTTCAAGTCATTACAAAGACTCTTTTTGAAAGACTTCTAAAATTGCAAAGTGAATTACGTACCACGATTGGAGATATGGATAGGGGCACTCCATGCAATCTAACCATTTCCCTGAAATAAAACTTAGCATAATCTTTCGTCGAATAGGAAACCTTAACAGGAATGAAATGAGTCGACTTCATCATACGAACTACAATAACCCAAATCGATTCATGTTGTCATCGGGTGTGGGGTAAACCAACACTAAAGTCCATACTCAAATTTTCTGTCACGACTCGGGGTTACCCCTAGAAGCAACACGACGTATTTGACCCCGAAGGGGTCTCATACAAGCCCTTAGCATCATCATACATAAAGTCATAGTAATGATGAGGAAAAATTCAAAAACTTTTACAATCGAAGTCAACTTTCTTTTCAATAAATGAACATAAGAGTCTAGACCTTGTCTCAATCACCGTCTAGTACAAGAGATAATACAATTAGGGTCAAAGCCCTTTACATCAATAAAGTATCGAAATAGAAAGTACAATAGAAACTAGAAATGGATAATGTCTTGTCCTCTAACCATGAGGAATCACCAAGCTTAGGGAATAGTCAACCCAAGCTTCCTTTGAAAGAAGAAGTACGTCTCAACGAACAGAACCTACACTCATAGTAAAGGTAGAAATATGGGTTAACACATAAAGTACTAAGTATGGAGCCATGCACAAAAATCCTTAAAACATGCTTAAAAGGAATATTTAGTTGAAATCATGCATTTATCAAGTTTAAAGGCCATTATGCACATTTTTGAAGAAACATAAGTCAAACCAACATATAAGCAACCCAAAGCCATACTAGTGCAATGCAAAGGTAAGATCCCATAACCCTACCAATTGCTAAGTATCACATTTAGGTCTCCAACAACATACATGTCATACCTTTGCCTCATTCATAACCAATATACCTAAGTAATGAGTCATTCATGTTCATAACCTGTAATAAGTAAAGTCAACTTTCACATCCACAATTATCTTACATACATAATCCGTAAGTGTTCATAACCTAAGAGAACCTCACCATAACCCCTCTTAAAGACTACTTGCGCAATGTATAAGTGAAGTCTCATAACCCCACTCATACTAAGTAATACCTCTTAAGAAGTCATAATTAAAGTCCATGTTCTTATCATAGTTCATATTCATATCATATAGGGACAATAGCCATAACCAACATAGACCACGTGAGCTATATGGAATCCGATGTTCTACCCCCACACCGAAAAGAGGTGTCCTACTTACCTATAACCATATTGGGAACCCAACTACTAGCATGAAGGAACCCATCTCATACTCATTTCCATTCGGTGCTTAGCATACTTCGCTTTAGAATTTGTATTACGTCTTTACTTAAGTTCATATTCATGAGAGAATGCACTAGGCACTCAAACCAGCATACATCATAATAGCTCATAGATTCTTTAGGTGAGAATGTCCCTTCAACCTTAGAATTATCAACAAGTGAGTAATCTTGTCACATCATATTCATAGTGTGTTCATGTGAATGACCTTTCAATCAACACAACAAGCTTATTATCAACATACATACATACTTCATGCATAATCAAATGTAAGGTTATAGGGAAGAAGAATCTTGCATGAATACCACAATTACACAATAGTCATAGGATCATCATTATATAAGTGAATCACAACTTCATATACAATCCTCATCAACATGTATAAACCCTAAGAAGTTTCCCTTCAAGGATATGAATCAAGATCAACCCTAACTTCTAGAATTACCACATTAGATAGAGGGATGTCATGATTCAACAACTTAATCAATGAAAACATGATCAATTATCAAGCTCCCATCATCAATCAAGCCATACCATAGTTCACAATTTGGGAAGAAGGGGGAATCATGGGTCCAAGGGAGATTTTCATCATAATTCAACAATTCTCTAACATTCCAATCATAAATCATCATAATAAACCATAATCAAACAATTGAAAACATTTTGGAATAAGACCCATTACAATACATTGAAAACCCTAGGTTTGGGGGATTTGAAATCTTGAAAACATAGTTTGAAGGGGCTCTTTGGGAGATAGCTACCCAAATATGAAAATCATCCATACCTTGACTAAGAAACTCCAAGAAATTTAAGGAAGAACCTTGAAAATCCACAAACCCTAGCTTCAATGGCTCCTTTCTTCTTATTTGTGTCTAGAGAGAGAAATATTGAGAGAGGAGGAACTGTTTGATTTCAATTGGGTGTTTTTGTATTATGAATTAGAATAATGGATTTGACTTAAAAACAACTTATATTCTTCCCCTAAAAATACCCAAAACAATCCCACTTTAATTGGACTCAAAGGGAAATGACTTGGTTGACCCTCATTTAAGTGCCCTAGTCAGGGACCACTAGCCAATCTTCATGTGATGTGGTGAGAACCACGACTCGTGGTCCTGCCCATGAAGATTAGGCAGTGGCTTTGCACATGGTGCCTTAGGCTCACAATCCCAAGGCATTACCACGAGGGGCTCCATAAGCCGTGGTCAAGACTACGAGCCGTGGTCCCTATCATGATCCTTGAGGCAGTGAGCTTGGAATTTGGGGCCCTTGGCTACTTTACCCAAGTCTTCTTCATGAAGGGCTCCATGAACTGTGGTCCCTCTCATGAAGTTGACGGACTAGCTAGCACTTTGGGTAGCTTTTCTCCTTTAGCGAAGGCCACTCCACAAGACATGGTCATGATCACGAGCCGTGGTGATGGCTGTGGAGCTTGAGGTAGTGTGCTCAAGTTTGGGTCAGTCTTGGCCTTTGGCCTTGGCTTGCCCCTTTTTCTTGGCACTTATCCCTTAGGCCTTGACTCCTAAAACTCTTATGTCAAGTTTAGATGGTCTACTAATCAACGGGGAGTCATTTTATAGTTTTTTAATCCTTACGTTAGGCTATAGTTTAACCTACCATTTTCTGGGGTGTTACATTATCTCCTCCTTGGTAACATTCGTCCTCGAATGATGATCTAGACATCTTACGGAAATAGAGACTCAAGACTAGCAGCCCAACATGTATGCAACATAACAAAAATGCACAATTTATAGGAGGAAACATCAACTCCATCTCAAGACATAATTAATGCAATCACAAAGAAGTAGGAACTACTGCTACAACTTATTATGCACAAAATTCCCCATTTCGTACAAACATAGGAGGAACTACCTTCTCCAATCTCAAAGCAAGCTCAACAATATGGAGCCAGTATGCCATTTCATCAAAAATACAAATAATCATGTTCATCATAAGCATCTCATGAAGTCAACTATGAAATCTTCATACCAAAATGCATGTCAATCATGAGGAACATAAAGTCAATTTATTCTAAATATGAATTCTCACAAGAACATGCATATCATAAGGAAATCATAAAGAACACTTATATCACATATGACTTCAAAAAACACCAACTCAAGAAAACTACTTACCTCAAGTTTGGATAGGAGTAGACGAAAAAAGATGAGGATAACGGGACTTTATATCGGCCTCGGCCTCCCATGTAATACCCTCAACTAAGTGATTCCTCCATAAAACCTTAACAAAAGATATTTCTATGTTCCTCAATCTTTTAACTTGCCGGTCTAGAATCTTTACCAGAATATCTTCATAGGAAACACTCTCAACAACTCCTAAACCCTCTAAAGGAATGATGGATATCAGATCACCAATATACTTTTTAAGCATGGAAACATGAAATACCGGGTGAACTGGAGCCAATTCATTAGGCAAGTCTAATTCATAGGCAACTTTCGCCATACACTTTAAAACTTGATATGGGCCTACATACCGGGGACTAAGTGTCCCCTTCTTGCCAAACCTCATCACACCTTTCATAGGTGAGATTTTCAAATAGACCCAATCACCAACCTCAAATTCTATATCCCTTCTTCTATTGTCGGCACAAGGCTTTTGCCGACTTTGGGCCGTTTTCAACCTCTCTCTAATGAGTCAAACTTTTTCAATGGCCTCATAAACTAATTCGGGACCAATAAGAGCAATTTTACCTAATTCAAACCAACTAACCAAAGATCTACACATCCTACAATATAGGGCTTCAAACGGAGCCATGGCAATGCTTGAGTGGTAACTATTGTTGTAGGCAAACTAAATCAATGAGACTACCCTTGAAATCTATCACACATGCCCTCAACATGTCCTCTAAGGTTTGAATGGTGTGTTCTGCTTGACCATCTGTTTGAGGGTGGAAAACGGTACTAAGCTTAACATTGGTACTAAGCCCTTTTTGGAATGCTTTCCAAAAGTGTGAAGTAAATTGAGTACCCCGATCCAAAATGATAGATAAGGGAACCCCATGTACCTTCACTATCTTTTTGATATATAATTTGGCATAGTCTTCCGCCGAGAATGAAACCTTGACGGGAATAAAGTGGGCGGACTTTGTCATTCTATCAACAATGAATGAAATAGAATCATGTTGCCTGCGAGTACGAGGGAAACCCACAATAAAAACAATATTCACATCCTCCCACTTCCAAGTGGGGATGTCTATAGTTTGGGTCAACTCTCAAGGCCTTTGATGCTCGGCCTTAACTTGTTGGCAATTTGGACACTTGGCTACAAAATCCACTATATCATTCTTCATACCATTCCACCAATAGCCTTCCCGTAGGTCACGGTACATCTTGGTGGCTCCCGAATGAATAGAATATCGCGAACCATAAGCCTCTTCTAAAATTTGGTCTCTTAAGCCATCAACATCCGGAACAGATAATCTACCTTGGTACCTAAGCACCCCATCTCCCTCTTGGGAGAAAGCCTCAACGGACTTGTTGAGTACCGATTCTTTCAACTCCATTAAAAAGGGATCATGGTGTTGTTTAGACTTCACATCAACCAGAAAGGATGATTCAGAACTATGATGGACCATAACTCCACCCTTGGTGGAATCCACTAGTTGGACACCTAACCAGGCCAACCTATGTGCATCACGAACCAATTCCTTCTTCTCATCTTCTACATGAGCCACACTACCCATAGACATTTGACTTAGGGAATCCGCAACTACATTGGCTTTGTCGGGGTGGTAAAGGACACTCATGTCATAATCCTTTAAAAGTTCTAACCACCTTTTTTGTCGGAGAATCAATTCTTTTTGTGGAAACACATATTGAATACTCTTGTGGTCGGTGAAAATATCTACATGGACCGATAAAGGTAATGTCTCCATATTTTTAAAGCAAACACTACCGCCGCTAATTTGAGATCATTAGTTGGATAATTCTTTTCATGTACCTTGAGTTGCCTTGAAGCATAGACAATCAATTTACCATGTTGCATAAAGACACATCCTAAACCCACTCGAGAAGCATCACAATAGACCACAAACCCATTGGTACCCTCCAGTAAGGTCAACACCAGAGCTGAAGTAAGCTTATCTTTCAACTTTTGGAAGATTTTCTCACAAGCCTCCGACAACACAAATTTAGCTTTTTTTTGAGTCAAAGTCGTCAATAGAAAAGCAGTGGAGTAGAAACCCTCAACAAACCTCCTATAGTAACTAGCCAAACCCAAAAAGCTTCTAATATCAGTAGGAGTTAGAGGTCTAGTCCAACCTTTGACTGCATCCATCTTCTTAGGATCTACCTCAATACCCTTTCCCGACACAATATGACCAAGGAAGGCAACCGACCTTAGACAAAACTCATAATTATTAAACTTAGCATATAATTGGTGGTCTTTAAAGACTTGCAATACGATCCTCAAATGATCCATATGTTCACCCTCACTTCTTGAATAGATCAAAATAACATCAATAAAAATGATCACAAACGAATCAAGATATTGCCTAAACAGCCTATTCATTAGGTCCATGAATGCCGCCGGGGCATTAGTCAACCCAAATGACATGAACACAAATTCAAGGTGACCGTACCGGGTCCTAAAGGCCATTTTGGGAATGTCAACCCCTCTTACCCTTAGTTGATGGTAATCCGAACGAAGATCTATTTTGGAGAAATAGTTAGCCCCTTGGAGTTTATCAAACATGCCATCAATTCTAGGAAGGGGATACTTATTCTTTATAGTGACCTTGTTAAATTGGCGGTAGTCTATACATATTCTAAGGGACCCATCTTTCTTCTTCACAAACAATACCGGAGCACCCCATGGAGATATGCTTGGTTGAATAAACCCTTTGTCTAACAAGTCCTTGAGTTGCTCCTTCAACTCTTTCAATTCGGCCAGAGCCATTCTATAGGGAGGTATATATATGGGTTGTGTATCAGGCAAAATATCAATGCCAAAGTCTATTCCCCGTTCGGGAAGAATGCCGTGCAAGTCATCGAGAAAGACTTCCAGAAACTCACTCACCACGGAGATCGACTCTAAAGGAGGGACCTTGGACTCAACATCCACAACCCTAACAATATGGTAAATACACCCCTTGGAGATCATTTTCCTAGCTTTGAGAGAAGAAACAAATTGACCTCTAGGGATAGATTTTCCCCCCTTCCACTCTAAAGTAGACTCATTTGGAAATTGAAATTTGACCACCCAGGTCCTACAATCTATTAAAGCATAACATGCATGAAGCCAATCCATGCCCAAAATTACATCAAAATCAAACATGTCTAATTCTACCAAATTAACCAAAGTGGCTTTATGAGACAAAGAAATAGGACAACTCCTATAGAATATTTTTGCCACTGTCGAGTCAGCAATTGGGGTAGACACCGAAAAAACTTGTAGTAACTTTTTGAGGAGCATTTCAAATTTCATAGCCACAAAAGGTGTAATAAATGACAAGGTGGCACTGGGGTCTAATAATGCATAAACATCAATGGAAAAGACTTGGAACATACCCGTTACATCATCCGGGGAGATCTCTTGGTCATTGATGAATCCATAATTTGGACTCATTTAGGGTTTTATTTTGATTGATATAGTGTCCTCAAATGCATATTTTGTCTCAATAACTGATGTAAATCCTTAAGTTTCAGGTATTTGGAGTTTGAGGCAAAACATGGACACTACTTAGCAAAAAGGAACAAGGTGGCTGAAAAGATTAAGAAAAGAAGGACTGAGGATCGCCTAATGCATTAGGTGAGTTGCCGAGCAGTTTCACGAAGTTGTACTATATCACCCAATGATTCAACACGCAAAGATGCTGAAGGCAAAAGCTGAAAGGCGATGAACCAGACTAAAGGGTGGATCGCCGAGTGCATCGACGATCCCGACTAACTGCGTCGAGTGGTCCTTCACATCACAAATCTTTGAAAACTATAAATACCCATTTAATTTTTTAGTTTAGTATCAATAAAGAACTTTATCAAGTTGTAGAGATTTATTACTCAGACTTAGAATATTTTTTGTTTTTAGTTCTTAGAGTTTTTGGGAGGCATTGTTCTTGAACTTGAATACTTTGAAGGATTTCAACTCCAAGAAATTGGAAGTGGGTATCCAAGAATCTTCATTCTAAACGTGTTTAAAGACATTCTCTATCGTACCCACTTGATGGAAACACTTGTTGGTATTAATTTCTATCTCTTTTTCATGTCTAGCTAAAAGCCCAATTCTTGAGGTGTGATTTTCTGAATATGGGTTAAATTTCATGTTGGGTATTGCTTATTGTTAGTCTATTTATTTTTTAAATATGATTTCGTTTAGTAGTTGTGTTTGAACTTAATGGGATTGTAGTTACAAATACGATTTCATCTTAGTGTTTATGGCTTGCTCGAGAGAGAGGTTTTAAAACTAAGACTACTAAATTAATAGCCAGTGGTTATTGGGTCGTCGTGGGTTCAGCTCCCTTGGGACTCGACCCCAACCCATTCGGTTGGGTTATATTACTAAACGTGATCATTGACACATGAATTGGAAGTTGTGTCTTTGATTACACGTTAAAAAATCAAAATGGTGCCGTTGCAGGGGAGTGGTGTGAGTTGAGAATTTTTAGTTAAGTAGTATTTTGTTCTTGTTAGTTATAGTAATACTTACTTAACTTTTAGTTTTAGTTTGTTTTGTTTGCTTGTGCATCGTAACAAGAAAGATGAGTGTGAATGGTAATTCTGGGTATCTAACGGATCACCCCCTTTTGAAATTATTGAACCTTAGGGATAACCTCCAAACGTTCAAGCAAGTGGGGGTGGGGGGTGAAACTATTCATGAGATGTGGCCTATGTTTAAGACAATACTACAGCAGTGCCCAACTCATGGGATGCCTGATAAATTGCTACTGGAATGCTTTTATCAGGGGCTTGGTCCCGAAAATAGAAGCATTGCTAATCAACTATCTATAGGTTGTTTGACACAACAACCCTATGAAGTGGTAGCCCAACTCCTTGATGGCATGGTTAAAGCCAACAAGGAAGCAGAAAAGGACCAAGAATGGGCTGCATTGTAGATTCAGCTGGATGATCTGTCCAAGAAGGTAATGAAGTTAAAAGCAAGGTTTAAGAATAAGAGAAAGTACCCCCCCCCCCCTCACAAGTGTAAAAAGATGAAGCGACATGAGGGTGGACAAAATGAAGAGGTCCTCTCACTCATCCTACACAAAATTGAGGAACAAGATAGAGTGTAGAATGAGATAAAAAAGAATGTCAAAATGCTGAATCAGATGACGACCTCCCATTCCATGATCATTCAGTTACAAAATGCCCAAATAGGCCAAGTGTTGTCATGTCTCTACTCACAACATAAAAAGGGGGTTACCTAGTGAGACTATGGCTAACCCCGATAATGAAGTTTGAATGCTGACTTGCGTCGTGCCACGACGGTAACTAAGGCGCTATTTGGGAGGAAATCCGAAACCTTTATTGCTTTATTTTTGTTTTAGAAATAATGGTGTGTTGATTTTGTAGGTTAAAGTATGAAGAGTGTTTGAAAATTGTAGGTTGGCGAGCTACAAGGTCCAGTCGGCACATCGCCTAATAGGTTGGTGCACCCGATCTAAACCATCGTTTGACTCAAGACATCTTCAAAATGGGGTCTGTAAAACTCGGCGAGCCCAGGTAATTATTGGCATGTCACCGACCTGGTCGGCGAACCCGACGTAGACCGCCGTTTGGACTCCCACATTAATAGGTAGCCTGTAAAACTCATCGAGGTGAGTGAACACTCGGCGTGTCGCCGAGTGGGTTGGTGAGCGCGACTAATGTCTCTGAATGGGCACGAACTGGACGGTCTTTAAAAAGGGTTAATAGTTTAAACTTCCAACTCTTTCACTTTCCCTCACTTTTAATCTTCCAAAACTCACACCTATTTAGTATTTTGAATATTTTTGCATTTCCTAAGTTTTGTATTCGTTGACTTGTGCTCAAAGTTGGAAAACTTTGCCGCCTAGCATTTCAAATTTTGTATTGTTTGGCATAAGAGGTTTGTTTTTTGAACCCCATGTTTATTTTTATTGCATTTTGTACTCTTTCGCAGATGATCTTATCTTAGTGATGTGTGTTGTGCCTCTCTGGTAGGATTAGAATATTTGATTGCCGATTATAATTTGATAATCTTGCCTGTATTCTTTTGATCATCGAATGCCCATAAATTTATGCCTTAAAATGAGTTAAATTTTGTGGGGCCGTGCTGGCATGTTGGTTAGATTGGTTAGGTGAAGTCTGAGTAGCCCATATTTGTGCTAAATAGTAGAAATTGCACAGTGATAGAGTGGGTGACACCATTCTTAAGGGTAAAAGTCATCAAATGGCCAAATTTGGAAAAACCGGGAGAGATCTGAGTATCCTCGGGTGATGGGTGTTATGGGTCTGAACTTAATTTAACTAGTGCATGATTTGATTTTGTTTTCTGGGGTTGCGGGGTTAAATTCGAGAAGTTGGGTTGAAAATAGGCACGTTGGGTCGTTTGGCGAGCTAGGTCGAGCTAGCCGAACCACTCGGCTAATGTCCCCATCTCACCTTTAATTGCATGATTTATTTGATGATTGACTCTGTAACTTTTGGCGAGAAGCTCGAGGTCACCAAAAGCCCTTGACGACTCGCCAAAAGTCTTCTTTATCGCCTTTTGTCTGCACCCCTTAGCCCTTTGGCTTGGACCTTTTGGCGAGATAGCCCTTGCTCACCGAAAGCTATCGGTGATTCACTGAAAGTAACCTCCCATCACCAAATTACTGAGAACTTTAAGCCAATCCCTTCGGCGATCCCGATTTAGCTCGCCAAAGAGATTTGGCGACTTGCCGAATTGATCGGCGAGTCTTTCTGCAGTTAACTTTATATGCTTTGATGTGAATATTTACTAACTTTTCTCCAATGTTATGCAGATATGGTGTGAACAAATCTAGATAGGCCACCTAGAATAAAACACAGGCCATTACTATAAATGAAAGGGGATCAAATCCTTCAAAAAAGAGAAGGCAACAACTCCCACCGGGAGACAAAGGCAAAAGAAAGAAGCAGACATCTGAGAGAGTTGTTGTTGACACCCGGGCTGAGTTGTCTGTGCCTGAAGACTAGCAGCCTTTGATTTCCCGAAGGGATGAGCTCCGGGGTAGATCTCAAACCACATCCACCAGAGTTCCCTCAACTACCACTCCTCTTGCAAGAGAATTAGTGCCAGCTCAGGCACCCCCTGTAACCCCTGTGCTCCATGTCGTTCCTCCTCCCAGGCTTCTGAACAGATTGGAAAGAGATGGGCTACGAACTATTCTCGAGGAGAAGATCTTATCGACAGAAGGCCTTTTAGGAAAGTATTCCAATGTAAGAGACACCCTTAACTTTCATAGATTTGGGCAGTTAACCAGGCCTCGAGGCCCTTATATTCCTTCATGGGTCCAAAAATTTTATACGGCATATGGTGATTTGGTCCAAAAGAGCAAAAAAAAGGTGAGTGAGTTCAGACCAGTTAAGTTGGTCATGGTTCGGGGAAAGGAAGTTCAATGCAATAGCGAGTACATCAACTCTTTGCTTGACAGAGGACATGAATTTGACTACCCCAACCTAACTATCACTAAAGCTTCATTAGATGAACTAAAGGGATAGCTGGCACCCCTCATTTCAGACACAACTCCAAGGTGGATCGAGGCGGGAGTCGCAATTGATAAAAGGGAATTAAGTGTCGCTGAGCGTTATTGGTTTGGATTTATCAGCAGCTCCATCATGCCCTACTAAAATGAGTCTGTTCTCCGTCTTTCTAAGACAGCCTGTCTGGGATCGATTATTTCTAGGAAGAGCATTAATATGAGGCTTTCTATTGAGCAAGAGATGGCCATGCAGAGTCAGACCTCACTGTCGTTCCCAGTAATGATCACAGAACTATGACGACGAGCAAAAGTGCCCCAGGATGTTACGAGAGATATCGAGATTACCCCTTTCTCCTCCACTGATATCCAACGTATTGACGCTGAGTACACTAGAGAGGAGGCTGATAGGAGGAGAGCAGCCCCGACAGATATATCTCAAGAGGTGGATGTCGACTCTATACCTACAGAGGCATATTTTCCTAGTCCGACCTCCGGGCCTTCAGGTACTTCTGCTCCTCCTCATAGGCCCCAGGTACATCCTCTTCCTTCCAACAGATCAAAATCACTCAGGAAATGATCCTGAAGATGGGGCATCTTTCTCAGTCAGCGGACGTGAGAGCTACCAGACTNTGACTCCTAAAACCCCTATGTCAAGTTTAAATGGTCTACTAATCAACCGGGAGTCATTTTATAGTTTTTAATCCTTACGTTAGGCTCTAGTTTAAGCTACCATTTTCCGGCGTGTTACATTATCTCCTCCTTGGGAACATTCGTCCTTGAATGATGATCTAGACACCTTACAGAACTAGAGAATCAAGACTAGCAGCCCATCATGTATGCAACATAACAAAAATGCACAATTTATAGGAGGAAACATCAACTCCATCTCAAGACATAATTAATGCAATCACAAAGAAGTAGGAACTACTGCTACAACTTATTATGCACAAAATTCCCCATTTTGTACAAACATAGGAGGAACTACCTTCTCCAATCTCAAAGCAAGCTCAACACCACAATATGGAGCCAATATGCCATTTCATCAAAAACACAAATAATCATGTTCATCATAAGCATCTGATGGAGTCAACTATGAAATCTTCATACCAAAATGCATGTCAATCATGAGGAACATACAAATCATGAAAAGTCAATTTATGCTAAATATGAATTCTCACAAGAACATGCATATCATAAGGAAATCATAAAGAACACTTATAGCACATATGACTTCAAAAAACACCAACTCAAGAAAACTACTTACCTCAAGTTTGGATAGGAGTAGAAGGAAAAAGATGAGGCTAGCGGGACTTCATATCGGCCTCGGCCTCTCATGTAGCACCCTCCACTAAGTGATTCCTCCATAAAACCTTAACGGAAGCTACTTCTATGTTTCTCAATATTTTAACTTGCCGGTTTAGAATCTCTACCGGAATATCTTCATAGGAAAGACTCTCATTTTAAGCATGGAAACATGAAATACCGGGTGAACCGGAGCCAATTCATTTGGCAAGTCTAATTCATAGGCAACTTTCCCAATACGCTTCAAAACTTGATATGGGCCTACATACCGGGGACTAAATGTCCCCTTCTTGCCAAACCTCATCACACCTTTCATAGGTGAGATTTTCAAATAGACCCAATCACCAACCTTAGATTCTATATCCCTTCTTCTATTGTCGGCATAAGACTTTTGCCGACTTTGGGCCGTTTTCAACCTCTCTCTAATGAGTCAAACTTTTTCAATGGCCTCATAAACAAATTCGGGACCAATTAGAGAAATTTCACCTACTTTAAACCAACCAACCAGAGATCTACACATCCTACCATATAGGGCTTCAAACGGAGCCATGTCAATGCTTGAGTGGTAACTATTGTTGTAGGCAAACTAAATCAATGGGACTACCCTTGAAATATATCACACATGCCCTCAACATGTCCTCTATGGTTTGAATGGTGTGTTCCGCTTGACCATTTGTTTGAGGGTGGGAAGCGGTACTAAGCTTAACATTGGTACCAAGCCCTTTTTGGAATGCCTTCCAAAAGTGTGAAGTAAATTGAGTACCCCGATCCGAAATGATAGATAAGGGAGTCCCATGTAACTTCACTATCTCTTTGATATACAATTTGGCATAGTCTTCTGCCGAGAATGAAACCTTGACGGTAATAAAGTGGGCGGACAATCATTCTATCAACAATGACCCAAATAGAATCATGTTGCCTTCGAGTACGAGGGAAACCCACAATTAAAACCATATTCACATCCTCCCACTTCCAAGTGGGGATGTCTATAGTTTGGGCCAACCCTCCAAGCCTTTGATGCTTGGCCTTAACTTGTTGGCAATTTGGACACTTGGATACAAAATCCGCTATATCATTCTTCATACCATTCCACCAATAGACTTCCCATAGGTCACAGTACATCTTGGTGGCTCCCGGATGAATAGAATATCGCGAACCATGAGCCTCTTCTAAAATTTTGTCTCTTAAGCCATCAACATCCGAAACACATAATCTACCTTGGTACCTAAGCACCCCATCTCCCCCTTGGGAGAAAGTCTCAGCGGACTTGTTGAGTACCGATTCTTTCAACTCCATTAAAATGGGATCAAGGTGTTGTTTAGACTTCACATCATCCACAAAGGATGATTCAGAACTATGATGGACCATAACTCCACCCTTGGTGGAATCCACTAGTTGGACACCTAACCGGGCCAACCTATGCACATCACGAACCAATTACTTCTTCTCATCTTCTACCTGAGCCACACTACCCATAGACATTCGACTTAAGGAATCCGCAACTACATTGTCTTTGTTGGTGTGGTAAAGGACACTCATGTCATAATCCTTTAAAAGTTCTAACCACCTTTTTTGTCGGAGAATCAATTCTTTTTGGGGAAACACATATTGAAGACTCTTGTGGTCGGTGAAAACATCTACATTGACCGATAAAGGTAATGTCTCCATATTTTTAAAGCAAACACTACCGCCACTAATTTGAGATCATTAGTTGGATAATTCTTTTTATGTACCTTGAGTTGCCTTGAAGCATAGGCAATCAATTTACCATGTTGCATAAAGACACATCCTAAACCCACTCGAGAAGCGTCAAAATATACCACAAACCCATTGGTACCCTCCAGTAAGGTCAACACCAGAGCTGAAGTAAGCTTATCTTTCAACTTTTGGAAGATTTTCTCACAAGACTCCGACCACACAAATTTAGCTTTCTTTTGAGTCAAAGCCGTCAACAGAGAAGCAGTGGAGGAGAAACCCTCAACAAACCTCCTATAGTAACCGGCCAAACCCAAAAAGCTTCTAATATCAGTAGGAGTTAGAGGTCTAGGCCAACCTTTGACTGCATCCGTCTTCTTAGGATCTACCTCAATACCCTTGGCCGACACAATATGACCAAGGAAGGCAACCGACCTTAGCCAAAACTCACATTTATTAAACTTAGCATATAATTGGTGGTCTTTAAAGACTTGCAATACGATCCTCAAATGATCCATATGTTCACCCTGACTTCTTGAATAGCTCAAAATATCATCAATAAAAATGATCACAAACGAATCAAGATATTGCCTAAACACCCTATTCATTAGGTCCATGAATGCCGCCAGGGCATTAGTCAGCCCAAATGACATAACCACAAATTCAAGGTGACCGTACCGGGTCCTAAAGGCCATTTTGGGAATGTCAACCCCTCTTACCCTTAGTTGATGGTAATCCGAACGAAGATCTATTTTGGAGAAATAGTTAGTCCCTTGGAGTTTATAAAACAAGTCATCAATTCTAGGAAGGGGATACTTATTCTTTATAGTGACCTTGTTAAATTGGCGGTAGTCTATACATATTCTAAGGGACCCATCTTTCTTCTTCACAAACAATACCGAAGCACCCTATGGAGAGATGTTTGGTTTAATAAACCCCTTGTCTAACAAGTCCTTGAGTTGCTCCTTCAACTCTTTCATTCGGCCAGAGCCATTCTATAGGGAGGGATATATATGGGTTGTGTATCTGGCAAAATATCAATGCCAAAGTCTATTTCTCGTTCGGGAGGAATGCCGTGCAAGTCATCGGGAAAGACTTTCGAAAACTCACTCACCACGGAGATCGACTCTAAAGGAGGGACGTTGGACTCAACATCAACAACTCTAACAATATGGTAAATACACCCCTTGGAGATCATTTTCCTAGCTTTGAGAGAAGGTACAAATTGACCTCTAGGGATAGAATTTCTCCCCTTCCACTCTAAAGTAGACTCATTTGGAAATTGAAATTTGACTACCCGGGTCCTACAATCTATTGAAGCATAACATGCATGAATCCAATCCATGCCCAAAATTACATCAAAATGAAACATGTCTAATTCTACCAAATTAACCAAAGTGGCTTTATGAGACAAAGAAATAGGACAACTCCTATAGAATATTTTTGCCACTACTGAGTCAGCAATTGGGGTAGACACCAAAAAAAGTTATAGTAACTCTTTGAGGAGCATTTCAAATTTCATAGCCACAAAAGGTCTTACAAATGACAAGGTGGCACCGGGGTCTAATAATGCATAAACATCAATGGAAAAGACTTGCAACATACCCCTTACATCATCCGGGGAGATCTCTTGGTCACTGATGAGTCCATAATTTGGACTCATTTAGGGCTTTATTTTGATTGATTTAGTGTCCTCAAATGCATATTTTGTCTCAATAACTGATGTAAATCCTTAAGTTTCAGGTATTTGGAGTTTAAGGCAAAGCATGGACACTACTTAGCAAAAAGGAACAAGGCAGCTGAAAAGATGAAGAAAATAAGGCTTAAGGATGTATCGCCGAGTGCATTGGCGATCCCGACTAACTGCACCGAGTGGTCCTTCGCAGCACAAATCTTTGAAAACTATAAATACCCATTTAATTTTGTAGTTTAGTAGCAATCAAGAACTTTATCAAGTTGTAGAGATTTATTACTCAGACTTAGAATATTTTTAGTTTTTAGTTCTTAGAGTTTTTGGGAGACATTGTTCTTGAACTTGAATACTTTGAAGGTTTTCAACTCCAAGAAATTGGAAGTGGGTATCCAAGAATCTTCATTTTAAACATGTTTAAAGACATTTTCAATCGTACCCACTTGATGGAAACACTTCTTGGTATTGATTTCTATCTCATTTTCATGTCTAGCTAAATGCTCAATTCTTGGGGTGTGATTTTGTGAATATGGTTAAATTTCCTATTGGGTATTGCTTATTGTTAGTCTATTTGCTACTTAAATGTGATTTGGTTTAGTAGTTGTGTTTGATCTTAATGGGATTGTAGTTGCAAATACAATTTCATCTTAGTGTTTATGGCTTGCTCGAGAGAGAGGTTTTAAAACTAAGACTACTAAATTGATAGCCGGTGGTTATTGGGTCGTCGTGGGTTCAGCAACCTTGGGACTCGATGCCAACCCATTCGGTTGGGTTATATTACTGAACGTGATCATTGACACCTGAATTGGAAGTCGTGTCTTTGATTACACGTTAAAAAATCAAAATGGTGCTGCTGTAGGGGAGTTGTGTGAGTAGAGAACTTTTAGTTAAGTAGTATTTTGTTCTTGTTAGTTATAGTAATACTTACTTAATGGCATGGTTAAAGCCAACAAGGAAGCAGAAAAGGACCAAGAATGGGCTGCATTGTTGATTCAGCTGGATGATCTGTCCAAGAAGGTAATGAAGTTAGAAATAAGGTTTAAGAAGAAATGAAAGTACCTTCCCCCTCGCAAGTGTAAAAAGATAAAGCAACACGAGGGTGGACAAAATGGAGAGGTCCTCTCACTCATTCTACACAAAATTAAGGAACAAGATAGAGTGTTGAATGAGATAAAAAAAATGTCAAAATGCTGAATCAGATGACAACCTCCCATTCCATGATCATTCAGTTACAAAATTCCCAAATATGCCAAGTGTTGTTATGTCTCTACTCACAGCATAAAGAGGGGGTTACCTAGTGAGACTATGGCTAACCCTGAGAATGAAGTTTGAATGGTGACTTGCGTCGTGCCACAACGTTAACTAAGGCACTGTTTGGGAGGAAATTCGAAACCTTTATTGCTTTATTTTTGTTTGAGAAATAATTGTGTGTTGATTTTGTAGAATAAAGGATGAAGAGTGTTTGAAAATTGCAGGTTGGCGAGCTACAAGGTCCAGTCGGCGCATCGCCTAATAGGTCGGCGCACCCGATCTAAACCGTCATTTGACTCAAGACATCTTCAAAATGGAGTCAATAAAACTCGATGAGCCCAGGTAATTATTGGCATGTTGCCGACCTGGTCGGTGAACCAAACGTAGACCGCTGTTTGGACTCCCACATTAACTGGTGGGCCTGTAAAACTCAGCGAGGTGAGTGAACACTCGGCGTGTCGCCGAGTGGGTCGGCGAGCGTGACTAATGTCTCCAAATGGGCGCGAACTGGACGATCTTTAAAAAGGGTTAATGGTTTAAACTTCCAACTCTTTCAATTTCCCTCGCTTTTAATCTTCTAAATCTCACACCTATTTAGTATTTTGAATATTTTTGCATTTCCTAAGTTTTGTAATCGTTGAATTATGCTCAAAGTTGGAAAACTTTGCCGCCTAGCATTTCAAATTTTGTATTGTTTGGCATAAGAGGTTTGTTTTTTGAACCCCATGTTTATTTTTATTGCATTTTGTACTCTTTCGCAGATGATCTTATCTTAGTGATGTGTGTTGTGCCTCTCTGGTAGGATTAGAATATTTGATTGCCGATTATAATTTGATAATCTTGCCTGTATTCTTTTGATCATCGAATGCCCATAAATTTATGCCTTAAAATGAGTTAAATTTTGTGGGGCCGTGCTGGCATGTTGGTTAGATTGGTTAGGTGAAGTCTGAGTAGCCCATATTTGTGCTAAATAGTAGAAATTGCACAGTGATAGAGTGGGTGACACCATTCTTAAGGGTAAAAGTCATCAAATGGCCAAATTTGGAAAAACCGGGAGAGATCTGAGTATCCTCGGGTGATGGGTGTTATGGGTCTGAACTTAATTTAACTAGTGCATGATTTGATTTTGTTTTCTGGGGTTGCGGGGTTAAATTCGAGAAGTTGGGTTGAAAATAGGCACGTTGGGTCGTTTGGCGAGCTAGGTCGAGCTAGCCGAACCACTCGGCTAATGTCCCCATCTCACCTTTAATTGCATGATTTATTTGATGATTGACTCTGTAACTTTTGGCGAGAAGCTCGAGGTCACCAAAAGCCCTTGACGACTCGCCAAAAGTCTTCTTTATCGCCTTTTGTCTGCACCCCTTAGCCCTTTGGCTTGGACCTTTTGGCGAGATAGCCCTTGCTCACCGAAAGCTATCGGTGATTCACTGAAAGTAACCTCCCATCACCAAATTACTGAGAACTTTAAGCCAATCCCTTCGGCGATCCCGATTTAGCTCGCCAAAGAGATTTGGCGACTTGCCGAATTGATCGGCGAGTCTTTCTGCAGTTAACTTTATATGCTTTGATGTGAATATTTACTAACTTTTCTCCAATGTTATGCAGATATGGTGTGAACAAATCTAGATAGGCCACCTAGAATAAAACACAGGCCATTACTATAAATGAAAGGGGATCAAATCCTTCAAAAAAGAGAAGGCAACAACTCCCACCGGGAGACAAAGGCAAAAGAAAGAAGCAGACATCTGAGAGAGTTGTTGTTGACACCCGGGCTGAGTTGTCTGTGCCTGAAGACTAGCAGCCTTTGATTTCCCGAAGGGATGAGCTCCGGGGTAGATCTCAAACCACATCCACCAGAGTTCCCTCAACTGCCGTTCCTCCTGCAAGAGAATCAGTGCCAACTCAGAACCCCCTGTAACTCCTGTGCTCCATGTCGTTCCTCCTCTCAGGCTTCTGAACAGATTGGAAAGAGATGGGCTTCGAACTATTCTCGAGGAGAAGATCTTATCGACAGAAGGCATTTTAGGAAAGTATTCCAATGTAAGAGACACCCTTAACTTTCATAGATTTGGGTAGTTCACTAGGCCTCGAGGCCCTTATATTCCTTCATGGGTCCAAGAATTTTATACGACATTATGGTGAGTTTGTACAAAAGAGCAAAAAGAAGATGAGTGAGTTCAGACCAGTTAAGTCGGTCATGGTTCGAAGAAAGGAAGTTCAATGCAATAGCGAGTACATCAACTCTTTGCTTGACAGAGGACATGAATTTGACTACCCCAACCTGACTATCGCTACAACTTCATTAGATGAACTAAAGGGATGGATGGCACCCCTCATTTCAGACACAACCCCAAGGTGGATCGAGGCGGGAGTCCCAATTGATAAAAGGGAATTGAGTGTCGCTGCGTGTTATTGATTTGGATTTATCAGCAGCTCCATCATGCCCTCCTAAAATGAGTCTGTTCTCCGTCTTTCTAAGACAGCCTGTCTGGGATCGATTATTTCTAGGAAGAGCATTCATATGAGGCTTTTTATTGAGCAAGAGGTGGCCATGCAGAGTCAGACCTCACTGCCATTCCCAGTATTGATCATAGAACTATTGACGGCGAGCAGGAGTGCTCTGGGATATTACGAGGGATATCTAGATTACCCCTTCCTCCTCCACTGATATTTGACGTATTGAGGCCGAGTACACTAGAGAGGAGGCTGATAGGAGAAGAGCAGCCCCGACAGATATATCTCCAGAGGTGGATGTCGACTCTATACCTACAGAGGCGTCTTTGCCTACTCCGGCCTCCGGGCCTTTAGGTATTTCTGCTCCTCCTCATAGGCCGCAGGTACATCTTCTTCCTTACAACAGATCAAGATCACTCAGGCAATGATCCTGAAGATGGGGCATCTTGCTCAGTCAGCAGACGTGAGAGCTACCAGACTGGAGAGAGATGTTCCATTAATGATTGAGGTTGTGATTCTAGCTGTACTAACCCCTCTGCAGACTTCTATTGACACTCTCACTACAAGTGTTGAGGCTTGTGAGAGAAGACAGGGGCTGACCTCCGAGGTTCCGGCTTTGAAAGCCGAGGTAGCATATTTGAGGAAAGACGTAGACTATTTGAAGTCTACCGACTTCAATTCATTGATTCAGGTTACAGATGATGTGGATGCTCGTGAGACCTCAGGGATTCCTCTAGCTACTATCAGCGATGCACACTAGGATGAGCCTGCAGTTGATGAGTTGGATACTGAAACTGATGAGGAGCAGATTGGGGTACATGAAGAGAACATATTCAGAGATTTGCCAGATCTAGCAGGGACGGTTGTGCAGACATCACTGGCAGAGACCTCCATGGCTGTCTCTAATGGAGTTGTTGCACTGGGCACTGAGGCCCAGACGGATAGAGAGACTACATAGACAAGATCCCTTCTTTACCTCCCTCTCTGTCTTACTTTCTTTCACTTTTTGGATACTTTACTTCATTTGCATTTGAGGACAAATGATTTTTTTTATTCATGGTGAGGTGAGGCCTACTTTTTATGTTAATATTGATGTTCGATGTTTTGTTTATATATTTGGGTCGTTATGCTTACAATTGTGTTTTGCACTGCTTTTAGCGGATGTTTGAGCTTGTGGCTCTGTGTGCTTTAATTGTAAATGATTTTTGACCGTTCCAAATTTTTCGCCTACTCTTGTATGTACCTGAATGTGGCTATTCTTTAGCAATTTTGAGTCTTAGTTTTGACTAATATCGATGACTCAAATAGTGCTCATAATAGAAAAAACATGAATGTATGGCTACAACAAGGCCAATTGAAGTTGCATAGACAATGTGTGAACTCTTTGTATCTCATTGTGACTAACCAATTATCAAATTAAGTCTCTTGTGATGAACGTTGCACACTAGCGAAAGTGTGAAGTCTTGTTTGACTTTGGTGTCGATGCCTTGTGTGATGAGCTTATTGAAAACCATGCATGATAACACCTAGAATTTGCCCCATTGGTCCGATCGACTAAGTAAGGCTATCTCCTGATATGTTCTTAGGTAACTTCGAAGAGTGTGAGCAAATTTGACATATATCTCTTTTGTGGCCTACCCTGTGAGTGTGTGTGAACCTCTTTTGAACCCCCCTTGAGCCATACCTTTGTTTGGAAGAAACTTGATGAAAACATGACCTCTCTTAATCAACTAACTATAATCCTCTTGATTTGTGGTTGATTGAATGGCCAAGTTAGGCCAAAAGCCTAAGTTGAGGGTGTGGTGAAAAGAAAAGGGCAAGTCAAGAAGTGTAAGGAAAGTCTCCTTTAACCCATGGTGTTGAGAAAAATGGAACCCCTCCATACAAAAAAAAAGAGAGAAGAAGAGAAAATAAAAGAATGAAAAAAAGAAAAAGTCATGGAATAAAGTTATGAAAATACAAAAAGCAATGGAGTTTCTGAACAATCCATGGAAAGTGAATAATGGGATGACTTATGAGCAGTAAAGAAAATGATGAAAAAAGAGGAAAGGAAGTGTTGTGAGTACCAAATTTCATGAGGATGAAAATGACTGAGCCTAAATGACCATAACTTTTCACTCAGCCCCAGTACAAGTCTTGAAAAGACCTTTTTGATCTAAAGTGAGCTGAAGCAATTGCCAATTTAAAAATATGGGCAAACCTATGGGTTAAAGCTTGCATTGTGTTCTTCTCTGTGAGTGTGAGTGTTGCATTTGATTCCGGAACTTTAAATGATTGAACCATTGTGTGTGAAAATGGAATTATTCTTTTCTGTGAGGGCATGTGAATACCTTTGTTGAGCTTGAACTTGCATTTGAAGCAAGTATAGTGAGCTTGAGAATCTTTGATAATGGTGTGTCACAACTTGAGTCTTTGAGTATATAATTGATCCTTGCATGAGTAAGTTGAGTCTTGTTGTGTACATTCATGATTGAGTCTTGTGTATCACTGTTTGATACATCCTTTTTGAATTGCTGAACTTGAGTTTTACTTGAGGACAATCAAAAGTTTAAGTTGGGGGTGTTGATGAGTTCATAATTTGGAGTCATTTAGGGCTTTATTTTGATAGATTTAGTGTCCTCAAATGCATATTTTGTCTCAATAACTGATGTAAATCCTTACGTTATTTGGAGTTTGAGGCAAAGCATGGATACTACTTAGCAAAAAGGAACAAGGCGGCTGAAAAGACGAAGAAAAGAAGGCCTGAGGATTGCCTAATTCATTAGGCGAGTCGTCGAATGGCCTTAATATCGCCTAATGTTCTAGTGTGCTGAGCCCTGAAGGAAAAGATGAAGTCGGCAGTGAAAATGCGCAGTCGGCGCATCACCGAGCAGTTTCATGAAGTTGTACTATATTGCCCAATGATTCAAAATGCAAAGATGCTGAAGGCAAAAACTGAAAGGCGATGAACCAGACAAAAGGGCGTATCACCGAGTGCATCGATGATCCCGACTAATTGTGCCTAGTGGTCCTTCGCAGCACAAATCTTTAAAAACTATAAATACCCATTTAGTTCTGTAGCTTACTATCAACAATAACTATATCAAGTTGTAGAGAATTATTACTGAGACTTAGAATATTTTTAGTTTTTAGTTCTTGAAGTTTTTGGGAAACATTGTTCTTGAGCTTGAAGGTTTTTGAAGGTTTTCAACTCCAAGAAATTGGAAGTGGGTATCCAAGAGTCTTCATCCTAGACGTGTTTAAAGACATTTTCTATCGTACCCACTTGATGGAAACATTATTTTGGTATTGATTTCTATCTCTTTTTCATATCTAGCTAAAACCCCAATTATTGGGGTGTGATTTTGTGAATATGGGTTAAATTTCCTGTTGGGTACTGCATATTGTTACTCTATTATTTGCTGTTTAAATGGGATTTCGTTTAGTAGTTGTGTTTGAACTTAATGAGATTGCAGTTGCAAATATGATTTCATCTTAGTGTTTTTGGTTTGCTCGAGAGAGAGATTTTAAAACTAAGACTACTAAATCGATAGCCGGTGGTTATTGGGTCATCAAGGGTTCAGCTCGAGAGAGTGAATCCTAGACCTTCTCCTACACATTCAGCTTAAGAGAGTGAATGGGCTAAGGCGGAGGCTGTGCTTAATTGATGCAACTCGGTGTTCGAGAGAAACCGAGTTGATTTAGAGTAAGTTGCTCGAGAGAGAATTTACCCCCTCTAAAGTCTAGCCTAGTTACAAATATTCAGCGATTTACTATCAATAGCATTTACCCAATAGTATATTTTATCCCATATTGCCATCACATCCCAAGAGTCCCATCTCCCTATCTCGCATGTTTATATTTCCGCTATTTTTGTTTCTTAGTTGAATACAAACCCCCCATTTGATAATTGACAATCATGTAATCGTTAAATTTAGTATGTTTTTATTTGTTAATGTTTATAGCTATGATTGATTAGAACTTGATTTTACTTGTCTATTAATTCTTGCAACCACTCCCTTGGGACTCTACCCAACCCATTCGGGTGGTTTATATTACTGCACGCGATCGTTGACTCTTCAATTGGAAGTCGTGTCATTGATTACGCATGAAACAATCAGTCACCTCAGGATTAAAGAGCATAAAAGTGGTTCTTCTTGGGAGCATCAGAATTTGAACCACTAGGAGGGACTTGCTTGCCCTCTCTTCCTTGAGCCCTTAGCATGGGACAATCTCTCTTCATGTGGCCGCTCTTCCCACAGCTAAAGCAACCATCCGTGCCAACTAAGCACTTGCCATCATGCATTTTGCCGCACTTTGCACAACTAGGTCTTTCAACATAAGAGCTACCACTATTACCTCCTTGTGGCTTAGGGTTAGACTCCCTATCTTTGATGACCTTTGGAGCACTAGAAGAGCCTTGGTTGGAAAACCTTTTTTTGAACCTTGGCTTACCTTGAACCTCAAATTTACCCTTGGAAGAATTTCCATCATCGATTCTTTCCCTCTTCACTTATCTATTCACTTGCTTGAGCTTTTGTTCCTAAATTTATTCTGTATGAACTATAAGACGTGAAATATTCATACTTAGGAAAGAGCATTGCCAAACGACATTCATTGACTACCAAGCCGGATACCCCCATAACAAAATTGTTCATCTTGGCCCTAGAGTCCGCCACTAAGGTAGGAGCATACTTAGACAATTGGGTGAACTTAAGGCTATACTCCTTCACACTCATATCTCCTTGGTGAAGGTTGATGAATTCTTGCATCTTTCGGTCCCTCAACTCTAGGGGGAAGAACCTATCAAGGAAGACCGACTTGAACAATCCCCGATCTACCGAGCCCGCTCTTACGAGTCTCTCATCCTCCCATTTCTCATACCAATCTTGAGCCACATCTTTCAATTGGTAGGCGGCTAGTTCCGCCTTCTCTTGTGGAGACACTCCTATAACATCAAGCACCTTAAACACTTCATCAATAAACCCTTGTGGGTCTTCATCCACTTTTGGCCCATAGAACATAGGGGGATTCATTCTTGTGAAATCAATTATCCTTGAAGCAGTTTTACTTGTATTGGGGTTCACTTGAACTCTAGCATCCTTAGTGACTTGAGTCGTTAAAGCATGAGTCAAGGTTTGGAGAGCCGTCCTTATTTCCACATTTTTTTAAAGCCCCCTCATCATTAGGAGCTTGAGGACCTTGAGGCTTTTGAGGACCTTGGGGAGGAACTCCCTCATTCACAATCTCCTGTTCCATCCTTCTTGTGGCCGCCCTTCTTGTAGTCATATCCTATATGCACAAGAAAAGAGTTAGGAAAAGGACTTCATAGAGTTAAAACTCTAAGGAACGACTCAAGAGTAATGAAAAGAAGTGAATCATCCTAAACATCTAATAGCCTCTCATTCATAAGTGTGGTGCGCTTCACACTCATGAACAAGACTCTACTAGACGTGGTTCATGAGACATCATCCTAGAATCATTCTAAACCTTGTGCTCTGATACCAAGTTTTTCACGACCCAGGGTTACCCCCTAGAAGTAACACGACGTATTTGACCTCGAAGGGCTCTCATACAAGCCCTTAGCATAATCATAAACATAAAGTCATAGTAATGATGCAGAAAAATTCAAAACTTTTACAATCAAAGTCAACTTCTTTTTCAATAAACAAACATAAGAGTCTAGATCTTGTCTCAATCACCATCTAGTACCATAGAGAATACAATTAGGGTCAAAGCCTTTTACATCAACAAAGTCTCGAAATAGAAAATACACTAGAAACTAAAAATGGATAATGTCTTGTCCTCGGACCATGAGGACTCACCAAACTTAGGGAATAGTCAACCCAAGCTTCCCTTGAAAGAAGAAGTACATCTCAACGACCGGAACCTACACTCATAGTAACGGTAGAAATATAGGTTATCACATAAAGTACTAAGTATGGAGCCATGCACAAAAATCCTTAAGACATGCTTAAAGGGACATTTAGTTGAAATCATGCATTTATCATGTTTAAAGGTCATTATGCACATTTATGAAGAAACATAAGTCAAACCAACATATAAGCAACCCAAAGCCATACTAGTGCAATGCAAAGGTAAGATCCCATATCCCTACCAATTGCTAAGTATCACATTTAGGTCACCAACAACTTACATATCATACCTTTGCCTCATTCATAACCAATATACATAAGTAAGGAGTCATTCATGTTCATAACTTGGAATAAGTAAAAACAACCTTCACATCCATACTTATCTTACATACATAATCCATAAGTCTTCATAACCTAAGAGAACATCACCATAACCCCTCTGAAAGACTACTTGTGCAATGTATAAGTGAAGTCCCATACCCCCACTCATACTAAGTAATACCTCTTAAGAATTCATAATTAAAGTTCATGTTCTTATCGTAGTTCATATTCATATCATATAGGGACAATATCCATAACCAGCATAGACCATGTGAGCTATATGGAATCCGGTGTTCTTCCCCCACACCGAAAATAGGTGTCCTACTTGCCTAAGGTTGAATATACATTTTAGCTTTTAGGTACATTCACTATCTAAAGGCCTATGTGGGCAACATAGTTATGGGATAAGGAGATTTATTCTAGAAACCCTAACTACTAACGTGGATGCTTCCATCTCATGAGATAACTATATTGGGAACCCAACTACTAATGTGAAGGAACCCATCTCATACTCATTCGGTGCTAAGCATACTTCCCTTTAGAATTCATATTAAGTCTTTACTTAAGTTCATATTCATGAAAGAATGCACTAGGCACTAAAACCAACATACATCATAATAGCTCATAGATTCATTAGGTGAGGATGTCTTTTTAACCTTAGAATCATCAAAATGTGAGTAATCCTTTCACGTCATATTCATAGTGTGTTCATGAGAATGACATTTCAATCAACATAACAAACTTATCATCAACATACATACATACTTCATGCATAATTAAATGTAAGGATATAGGAAAGACTGATCTTGCAACAATACCACAACTACATAATAGTCATATATACATCATTATCTAAGTGAATCACAAGTTCATATTCAATCCTCATCAACATGTATAAACCCTAACAAGTTGTCCTTCAAGGTTATGAATCAAGATCAACCCTAACTTCTAGAATTACCACATTAGATAGAGGGATGTCATGATTCAACAAATTAATCAATGTAAACATAATTAATTATCAAGCTCCCATCATCAATCAAGCCATACCAAAGTTCACAATTTGGGAAGAAGGGGGAATCATGGGTCCAAGGGAGATTTTCATCATAATTCAATAATACTCCAACATTCCAATCATAAATCATCATAATCAACCATAATAAAACCATAATTAAACAATGGAAACGTTTTGGAAGAAGACCCATGACAATAGATTGAAATCCCTAGGTTTGGGGGATCTGAAATCTTGAAAACATAGTTTGAAAGGGATCTTTGGGTAATAGCTACCCAAAGATGAAAAGAATCCATACCTTGACTAAGAAACTCCATGAAATTTGGGGAAAAACCTTGAAAATCCACAAACCCTAGCTTCAATGGCTCCTTTCTTCCTCTTTGTGCCTAGAGAAAGAAATATTGAGAGAGGAGGAAGTTTTTGATTTCTATTGGATGTTTTTGTATTATGACTTAGAATAATAGATTTTGACTTAAAAACAACATATATACTTCCACTAAAAATACCCAAAACAACCCCACTTCAATTGGACTAAAAGGGACCACGAGCCACTCTTCACGAGCCGTGCTGAGGACCAGAACTCGTGGTACCGCCCGTGGAGATGAGGCAGTGGCTTGGCACATGGTTCCTTAGGCTCACAAGCCCAAGGCATTACCACGATGGTCTCCACGAGCCATGGTCAAGACCATGAGTCGTAGTCCCTCTCGTGGTCCTTAAGGCAGTGAGCTTGCCATTTGTGGTCCTTGGCTACTTTGTCCAAGTCTTCTTCACAAAGGGCTCCACGAGCCGTGATTAAGGCCACGAGTCGTGGTCCCTCTCGTGAAGTTGAGGTAGTAGCTAGGACTTTGGGTGGCTTCTCTCCTTTGGCCAAGGCCACTCCACGAGGCCTCCCACGTGCCATGGTCATGACTACGAACCGTGGTGGTGGCCGTGGAGCTTGACACAGTGTGCTCAAGTTTGGGCAGTCTTTGCCTTTGGCCTTGGCTTGCCCCCTTTGCCTGGCACTTGTCCCTTAGGCCTTGACTCCTAAAACCCCTATGTCAAGTTTATATGGTCTACTAATCTATGGGTAGTCATTTTATAGTTTTTAATCCTTACATTAGGCTCCAGTTTACCCTACCATTTTCCAGGGTGTTACATCTTCCCACTTCTAAGTTGGAATACTAATATCTTGGGACAAACCTCCCAACTTCTGATGAACAACTTTCACTTGTTGACAGTTAGGACACTTAGCCACAAATTCTACAATAACCTTTTCATGCCATTCCACCAATAGATCTCCCGCAAGTCACCGTAAATCTAGGTGGCTCCCGGGTAAATGAAATATTAAGAACTATGCGGTTCTGATAAGATTTGCTTTCTCAATTCATAAATATTGGAAACACACAAACAACCTTGATCTCTAAGCTCACCATCTCCCCCCCTTAGTAGAAAGCCTTAATGGAATTTGTAAGCACCATTTCCTTCAACTCAACCAAAAATGAATCAAGACCTTGCTTGGCTTTCACATCCAACACAAATGATGATTCTAAACCATTATGAAAAATAACACAACCTTCATTAGAATCAACCAACGAAACATTGTCACAACCCAACCCAAAACCTTGGGCGGGACTGGGAATCGAGAACCATTGATGGTCCCAAGCGAACCCTTGGTCTACCTTTCTTACTCATAAAAAGAATTTACTCAAGATAAATACTTTTAAAAATAGTACACTGAACTGCTCAATAAATAACTGAGAATGTAATAAATAACATTCAATGCCAAAATGGCAACTCAAGTTTCAACTTAACTGAAAAGGAAAAGTAAAGACTCATGAACTAACATCAACCAACTCTGTCTATGAAACCTCTAAACTCTGAGGGATATCGGGACAAGACCCCGATCATCCTAACAACTAAAATAAGCGAGCAATAAAACAAAACATAACCAAAGGGATCCTCTGGAAAGCAAGGAAGCCCACCAACTGACTCTGAGTGGTCAACTAGAACAACGATGCACTGGATGCTGATCTTGGTTACCTGCGTCTGCATCATAAGAAGATGCAAGACAAATGTCAAATGTACATTGAATGTACGAGTATGCGAGGTAAATTCTAAAACAAGACATAAGCTTGAATGGAACTAAAGAACTTACATGGCTTAACTCATCTCAACATAACTGAACTCATTTCAATATAAAACAGTTTAAACCAAGTGCAATATAAAGAAAAGTTATTTAAAACATGATGTCAACCCTGTGTATATGCAAAGATACATATAACTCTGAAACATATGTTAAAATACAATAAATTGTGTACATAAGAATACAATTACTTCTATGGGAGTATCTTTAACTGACAACCATCAATTAACATCTATTGTGATGATACAACATTTTTCCTCATGCTGCCAGGGCTGTCCTATACCTTGCCGAGGGTATAGAACCTGAAATACAAAGTGGATCAACTAGTCTATGTTTAAAATCACTAAAGGAATCATCTAGAAAGTCTGACCCTTTTCATCCCACGATGGCTACATGGTTTATGGGGACTGTGAGTTGTCTGAACTCTCTTCCATATCGTTGCTCAATACTACTCCTAAATTATGATACTAGATCTTATGTTTAAAAACAAACTTCTTTCTGTGATTTGAGATAATTTCTCAAAAACTTAGCTCAAAGGGTATCTTGGAAATCAAAGTTTCCTCTTTTTCTTAAATGTGAAAGCATTTACTCTTTTCTGAAAACTAGCTCAAATGCTCTTTGAAAATCTCAGTTTCCATTCTCATTGAAATGTAAAAATATTTTAAACTCTTTGGGAATACATAGTCCCCATATACTTCTTTGAAGAAATGAACTTCAATCTATACTCTTTACTCGTTACTCAACTTGAACTTTAAGTCTTAAACCAAAGTTAAAAGCATTTGCAAAATACTTCTTGAAAGGACTCTAAGAACTTCCTAGACTTGACTCTTAAATTTCCTTGAATTTGAATTTATTGATTCAAGGTTATGATTCATGTTTATGGATGATTTCTGGATGCTTAGACGTCATTTAGATTTGTTAGAATCGATAGAAAGTTAGTACACTTTAGAAGGACTTAAACGGGCTAAACGACGAAAAACTGATGGAAAACGATGATCTGGGAGCGTCCATGGCGCGCCGCGCTAGCCCCAACTTACTGGGGCTCCAAAATGGCACAACGCTGGCGCGCCACCCCAGTATGCCTGGCGCTATAGGGGTGCATCGCGCAAGCCTCCCTTCAGGCAAAATTTGATGAACTTTTGGTTTCATTTTCTGATCTTAAATAGATTAATTCCAATTCCTTTTCTCAAATTCACTTTAGAATTAGATACCGAAGGCATATACACAAAATATTACACAAACAACTCAAGGAAACAACACTTTAATATCAATAAACTCCTTAATCTCAACTCATTCGAGAACGAAATCAATTCAAGAATAATTATCAAGAACACCAAATTCTCAATCTTTTTAGGATGGAAATACGCTGAATTAAACATGCTTGGAGTGTGGGTGAACTAACCCAACGCTATGTGATCTCGCATACCTCATAGGGATCACCCTTTGACAGAATCCATAAGCTATTCCTTACGAAAATGATGAATCTTGAACTTTCTTTTCCTTTTTCCTCTTTTCTCTTTTCTCCAAGCCCTAGCGTGAAGTTCAACTTTTATAAACTGACTAAATTCTGATTTGACCTCAATTAATTGCCCAAAAACTAAATGAAATAATTGGGTAAGGAAAAGACCATAGAGCCCTTCTAAAATCTTGATTAAGCTTTCCTTATTTGGAAAGCCCCACTTCAAATGGGCATATCTCACTCATATGAACTCGGAATCGCGCAAACTTGGCGGTGGTGGAAAGATTGTTCCAAGATCTTTCCTACGATATCTGGAAACACACCTAACTCATTCCGATGTAGAAGTTATGATCATTTCAATTTCACCTAAAATCCAACTTAACTTACTAATAAAATTTTCTAGATTTTATATTGTTTCCAAAAATTACTATTTCCACTTTTTAACTTCTTTCTAGTTCTTTCTAGCTGCGGGGTGTTACAATATCTCCACCTTGGGACATTCATCCTCGAATAAGCTTACTCTTAGTAGGCTAAAGGTGTAACATGTAATGTTTAGCTCAAACACCCAACAAGCAAGGAAAATGCAACATGCTAACTTATAAATGAAAGAGTACTAAGAAGAGAATTAGTACCTTGGTCTAGGACTTCTCCGGTTTCAAAGATATGTGGATATTTCTTATTAATATCTTCCTCATCTTCCCAAGTAGCTTCCCCAATCAATTGGTTCCTCCAAAGGACTTTGACTGATGCTACTTCCTTAGTCCTCAACTTGCGAACTTGGTGATCTAGAATCTGAACCAGAATCTCCTCATAAGATAAGCTATCTTTGATTCTAATATCTTCAATTGGTATGATCAATGAAGTATCACCCATGCACTTATTCAACATAGAGATATGAAAGACCGGATGAACCACGGCTAAT
Source organism: Solanum stenotomum (assembly GCF_019186545.1). Lineage (NCBI taxonomy): Eukaryota > Viridiplantae > Streptophyta > Magnoliopsida > Solanales > Solanaceae > Solanum > Solanum stenotomum. The sequence goes on along the minus strand of NC_064285.1, from coordinate 23,012,524 downwards.
TCTTGTGTTAGCTCCAACTCATAAGCTACATTACCTACCCTTTTGATATTCTGTAAGGGCTAATATACTAGGGACTAAGCTTTCCCTTCTTATTAAATCTCATAACACCTTTCATGGGTGAAACTTTCAAATATACCCAATTATCTACTTCAAACTCTAAGTCCCTTCTCCTAACATTGGTGTAGGATTTCTGACGACTCTTTGCCATTTTCAACCTCTCTTGAATCACTTTCACCTTATCCATAGCTTCATGAACTAAATCTGGTCCTATCAACCCCGTTTCACCAACTTCAAACCATCTAATAGGAGATCTGCATCTTTTCCCATAAAGAGCTTCATAAGGAGCCATTTGGATGCTAGAGTGGTAATTGTTGTTGTAAGCAAATTCAATAAGAGGTAGGTGAGCATCCCAATTACCTTTGAAATCAATCACTCAAGACCTCAACATATCCTCTAAGGTCTTAATAGTACGCTATGTTTGCCCATCTGTCTAAGGATGAAAGGCAGTACTTAAGTTCACCTTCGAACCCAAGCCTTTTTAGAATGACTTCCAAAATTGTGCAGTAAATTGCGCACCTCTGTTTGAAATAATGGAGATCGTAACTACATGAAGTCTAACCACTTCTTGGAGATAAAACTTGGCATAGTCCTCTGCTGAATGTGTGGTCTTTACTGATAAAAAGTAGGCTGATTTTTTCATTCTATCGACAATCACCCAAATATAATCATGCTGCCTGTGAGACCTTGGTAAACCTGTGACTAAATCCATATTAATCATCTCCCGTTTCCATTCCGTAAGTTCTATATTTTGAGCCATACCATCGGGCCTTTGGTGCTATACTTTAACTTGTTGGCAATTTGGACACTTAGCAACAAATTTTGCAATGCCCATCTTCATACTACTCCACCAATAAACTTCTCTCAAGTCGCGATATGTCTTTGTGGAACCCGAATGAATGGAATATCTGGAGCTATGAGCTTCCTCCATGATCCTATATTGCAGTTCATCCACCCTTGGTACACACAATCTACCTTGATACCTCAATACACCATCTCCCCCTTGTTCAAAAGCCATTAATTTTTTCTTATAAACATTTGCCTTCAATCCAAGTAAAATAGGATCTTGGTCTTGCTTTTCTTTTACTTCTGACACTAATGATGATTTAGCCCCATTCATCACCACCACTCCTACTTCTGTGGAATCCATTAGTCGGACTCCCAAGCGTGCAAGTCTATGCACATCTTTCGCTAACTCTCTCTTTTCTTCCTCAACATGGGCGGTACTACCCATAGACAACTTGCTTAAAGCATCAACAACAACATTAGCCTTACCTGGGTGGTAAAGAATACTCATGTCATAATCCTTAAGTAATTCTAACTACCTCCTTTGTCTGAGATTAAGCTCTTTATGAGTGAACACATACTGAAGGCTCTTGTGATCACTGAACACATCCACATGAACACCATAGAGATAGTGGCACCATATTTTCAAAGCAAATACTACAGCTGCCAATTCTAAATCATGGGTTGGGTAGTTCTTCTCATGAACTTTCAACTGTCTGGAGGCATAAGCTATAACCTTGTCATTTTGCATTAACACACAACCCAAACTAACTGTAGACGCATCACAATAGACAATAAAGCCTTGCGCACCTTCTCGTAATGTCAAAACTGGGGCAGTAGTCAAACTCTTTTTCAATTCCTGAAAGCTTTTCTCACAAGCTTCAGACCATTGAAACTTCACTGTTTTCTGAGTTAACTTAGTCAAAAGGGATGAAATAGATGAAAAACCCTCTATGAACCTTCTATAATAGCCAACCAAACCCAAAAAACTCCTGATATAAGTTGGCGATGTGGGTCTAGGCTAATTCTGCACTGCCTCAATTTTCTGAGTATCAACTTTAATTCCCTCTGCAGACACAATGTGGCCTAAGAATGCCACAAACTCAAGCCAAAACTCACACTTAGAGAACTTGGCATAAAACTCTTTATCTTTTAGAGTCTGGAGAACTATTCTGAGATGACTAGCATGATCTTCTTCATTCCTCGAATAGATTAGTAGGTCATCAATGAATACGATAACAAACATATGTAAATCAGGTTTGAACACTCTATTCATAAGGTCCATGAATGTTGTAGGTGCATTGGTCAAACCAAAGGACATAACTAAGAACTCTTAATAACCATAACGGGTCCTGAATGTTGTCTTTGGAATATCACATTCCCTTACTCTTAACTGATGGTAGCCTGATCTGAGATATATCTTACAAAAAGAAGTAGCAGGTGAAGCTGATAGAAAATATCATCAATTCACGGAAGAGGATACTTGTTCTTGATGGTAACCTTGTTCAACTGGAGGTAATGTATACACATCCTAAGGGAACCATCTTTCTTACTCACAAATAAGATGGGAGCGCCCCAAGGTGAGACACTTGGTCGAATAAAACCTTTATCAAGGAGATCTTTCAACTCCTTCTTCAATTCTTTTAACTTTGTCGATGCCATTCTGTATGGCGGAATAGATATAGGATGAGTATCTGGAAGAAGATCTACACAGAAGTCTATCTCTCTCTCAGGAGTGACTTTGCGATGATCATCTGGAAAGACTTCTGGAAACTCTTTTACAAATGAAACTGACTAAATATGAGGTATCTCAACACTAGAGTCATTAACTCGGACTAAGTAACAGACACACCCCTTAGAAACCAACTTTCTTGCCTTAAGGTACAAAATGAAACGACCATTAGGCACTTCTCAACTACTTTTCCACTCTAAGACTGGCTCATTTGGAAATTGAAACTTGACTACTCGAGTTCTACAATCAACTGAGACATAACAGGCATGAAGCCAGTCCATACCAAGAATGACATCAAAATCTGCCATGTCTAACTCAACTAAATCAGCCATGGAACTCTTGTGATTAATGGAAACGGGACAATCACGATAGACTCTTTTTGCTAAAATAGACTCACCAACAGGTGTAGAAACACTGAATGGTTCACTAAGTTGCTCAGGAATAACATCAAAATTCATCGCAACATATGGAGTTACAAAGGATAAACTCGCTCCTGGGTCTAGCAAATCATAAACAATAAAGTTAAAGACTTGGATCATACCACAGACAACATTTGGTGAATCCTCTTACTCTTGGCAACTTGCGAAAACATATAGGCAATTTGTTCCTCCGCCAGTACCTGAAGTAGCTCCTCTATGAGCAGCTCTGTTTGGTGGAGCAACTCAAGAAGACTAGGCTCTATTGTCCTCATTACCATTACCATGTTTATTCTTTGGACATTCTCACATGAAATGACCATTCTGTCCACACTTGAAGCAACCAGTAGAGCCCTTACAACATGTACCTGAGTGGTTCCTACCACACTTACGCATGCAGGAGGCTTACTACCCTCTTGAGCCATACTACCCTGAGAATAGGCAGGTTTGGCTCTGAAATTCTTTCTATTGTACTCACTCTTATTCTTTGGTGCAGGTGCACTAGCAGATGATGGAGTAGGTCCCTTACTTTTCTGTTGGAAGGATGACCGGTTGGCATTACTCTTCTGCTGCCCGGACTCATTCCATGTCTTAGCTCTCTTGTTCTTAAACTCTTTTTCATCCCTTAGTTTCTCCTCCTTAACCTGCTGCACATAGACCATCAACCTTGAGGTATCCATGTCATCTATTAGCATTACATCCCTACGTTCTATACTTGACAGACCAGACGTCCCAGCAACAAACAAGCTCATTCTACTCCTCATGTCGGCAACTATCTCTTAGCTCATAGTGAAATAAACTCCCCATGAAAGCATTCTTCGAAATAGTTCAACTCACAATCGGATGCGTGCAAGCATGAGTTAGAAAGAAACTGTATAGAGAAGAACTCTGTCGCACGAAATGAGTATGAAGAAAGTGAGATAGTTCCTAAAATATTAGATCCTCCTAATTATAGATGTATCGCGCTTCACACCGATAACTAGGACTCTACAGACATGGCTTCATAGACTCCCTATGACTTTTTAATTCTGTTCTCTGATACCAAGTTTGTCACGCCCCGAGCCTATACCCTTGGGGGGACTGGCACTCGATAATCATTGCTTGCCCCAAGCGAACCCTTGGCCTAGATTTCTTACTCAGCGGAAGACTTAACCCAAGATAAATACTTTTAAAAATAGTACATTGAACTGCTCAATAAATAACTGAGAATGCAATAAATAACATTCAATGCCAAAATGGCAACTCAAGTCTCAACTTAACTGAAAAGGAAAAGTAAAGACTCATGAACTAACATCAACTAACTCTATCTATGAAGCCTCTAAACTCTGAGGGATGTCGGGACAAGACCCTGATCATCCTAACAACTGAAATAAGCAAGCAATAAAACAAAACATAACCAAAGGGATCCTCCGAAAAGCAAGGAGGCTCACCAACTGACTCAGAGTGCCCAACTAGAATCAACGATGCACTAGATGTTGATCCTGGTTACCTGTGTCTACATCATAAGAAGATTCATGCCAAATGGCATCAGTACATTGAATGTACGAGTATGCGAGGGGAATTCTAAAACTAGACATAAACTTGAAAGGAACTGAAGAACTTACCTGGCTCAACTCAACTCAACATAACTAAACTCATTGCAATATAAAGCAGTTTAAAACAAGTGCAATATAAAGAAAAGTAATTAAAAACATGATGTCAACTCTGTGTATATGCAAAGAGACATATAACTCGGCAATGTATCTAAAAATACAATAAACTGTGTATATAAGAATACAATTACTTATGTGGGAGTTTCTCTAACCGATAACTATCACTTAAGAGCTATTGTGATGATGCAATGTTCGCCCACGCTACCAGGGCCGTCTTATACCTTGCCGAGGGTATAGAACCTGAACTACTAAGTGGATCCACTAGCCTATGCTACAAAGAACTAAAGAAACTCTCCCTCTTATCGGTGCTCAATACTACTCCCAAAAATATGATACGAGCTCTTATGTTTAAAAACATACTACTTTCTGTGATTTGAGATAATTGCTAAAAATCATAGCTCAAAGGCTATCTTGGAAATGAAAGTTTCCCCTCTTGCTTAATTGTGAAAGAATTTACTCTTTATTGAAAACTAGCTCAAAGGCTCTTTGGAAATCTCAATTTCCGTTCTTATTTAAATGTAAAAACATTTAAACTCTTTGGGAATACATAGTCTAACTACTAACGTGGATGTTTCCATCTCATGAGATAACTATACTGGGAACCCAACTACTAATGCGAAGGAACTCATCTCATACTCATTCGGTGCTAAGCATACTTCCCTTTAGAATTCATATTAAGTATTTACTTAAGTTCATATTCATGAGAGAATGCACTAGGCACTAAAACCAACATACATCATAGTAGCTCATAGATTCATTAGGTGAGGATGTCCTTTCAACCTTAGAATCATCAAAATGTGAGTAATCCTTTCACATCATATTAATAGTGTATTCATGAGAATGACATTTCAATCAACACAACAAGCTTATCATCAACATACATACATACTTCATGCATAATCAAATGTAAGGGTATAGGGAAGACAAATCTTGCATCAATACCACAATTACATAATAATCATAGGAACATCATTATCCAAGTGAATCACAAGTTCATATTCAATCCTCATCCACATGTATTAACCCTAAGAAGTTGCCCTTCAAGGTTATGAATCAAGATCAACCCTAACTTCTAGAATTACCATATTAGATAGAGGGATTTCATGAGTCAACAACTTAATTAATGTAAACATAATCAATTATCAAGCTCCCATCATCAATCAAGCTATACCATAGTTCACAATTTGGGAAGAATGGAGAATCATGGGTCCAAGGGAGATTTTCATCATAATTCAATAATACTCCAACATTCCAATCATAAATCATCATAATCAACCATAATTAAACAATGGAAACGTTTTGGAAGAAGACCCATGACAATAGATTGAAAACCCTAGGTTTGGGGAATCTGAAATCTTGAGAACATAGTTTGAAGGGGATCTTTGGGTGATAGCTACCCAAAGATGAAAAGAATCCATACCTTGACTAAGGAACTCCACGAAATTTGGGGAAGAACCTTGAAAATCCACAAACCCTAGCTTCAATGGCTCCTTTCTTCCTCTTTGTGTCTAGAGAGAGAAATATTGAGAGCGGAGGAAGTTTTTGATTTCTATTGGATGCTTTTGTATTATGACTTAGAATAATGGATTTTGACTTAAAAACAACATATATACTTCCACTAAAAATACCCAAAACAACCCCACTTTAATTGGACTAAAAGGGAAATGACTTGGTTGACCTTTATTTGAGTGCCTCTGTTAGGGACCACGAGCCACTCTTCATGAGCCGTGCTAAGGACCACAACTCGTGGTCCCGCCCATGGCAATGAGGCAGTGGCTTGGCATATGGTGCCTTAGGATCACAAGCCCAAGGCATTACCACGAGGGGCTCCACAAGCCATTGTCAAGACCATGAGCCGTAGTCCCTCTCGTGGTCCTTGAGGCAGTGAGCTTGCCATTTGGGGTCCTTGGCTACTTTGCCCAGGTCTTCTTCACGAAGGGCTCCATGAGCCGTGGTCCCTCTTTTGAAGTTGAGCTAGTAGCTAGGACTTTGGGTGGCTTCTCTCCTTTGGCCAAGGCCACTCCACGAGGCCTCCCACGAGCCGTGGTCATGACCACGAGCCGTGGTGGTGGCCGTGGAGCTTGAGGCAGTGTACTCAAGTTTGGGGCAGTCTTGGCCTTTGGCCTTGGCTTGCCCCCTTTTCTTGGCACTTGTCCTTTAGGCCTTGACTCCTAAAACCCTTATATCAAGTTTATATGGTCTACTAATCTATGGGTAGTCATTTTTATAGTTTTTAATCCTTACGTTAGGATCTAGTTTAACCTATCATTTTCTAGGGTGTTACATCTTCCCACTTCTAAGTAGGAATACTAATATCTTGGGACAAACCTCCTAGCTTCTGATGATCAACTTTCACTTGTTGACAATTAGGACACTTAGCCACAAATTCTACAAAATCCTTTCCATCCCATTTCACCAATAGACCTCCGGCAAGTCACCGTAAATCTTGGTGGCTCCCGGGTAAATGAAATATTGAGAACTACGGGGTTCTGATAAGATTTGCTTTCTTAAGTCATCAATATTGGAAACACACAAACGACCTTGATCTCTAAGCTCACCATCTCCCCCCCCCNGTAGAAAGCCTCAATGGAATTTGTAAGCACCACTTCCTTCAACTCAACCAAAATCGGATCAAGACCTTGCTTGGCTTTTGCATCCGACACAAATGACGATTCTGAACCATTGTGAACAATAACACAACCTTCATTAGAATCAACCAACGACACATTGTCACAACCCGAGCCTATACCCTGGGAGGGACTGACATTCGAGAACCATTGATGGTCCCAAGCGAACCCTTGGCCTGCCTTTCTTACTCAACGAAAGAATTTACTCAAAATAAATACTTTTAAAAATAGTACACTGAACTGCTCAATAAATAACTAAATATGTAATAAATAACATTCAATGCCAAAATGGCAACTCAAGTCTCAACTTAACTGAAAAGGAAAAGTAAAGACTCATCAACTAACATCAACTAACTCTGTTTATGAAACCACTAAACTCTGAGGGATATCGGGATAAGACCCCGATCATCCTAACAACTGAAATAAGAAAGCAATAAAACAAAACATAACCAAAGGGATCCTCCGGAAAGCAAGGAGGCCCACAAACTAACTCTGAGTGCTCAACTAGATTCAACGATGCGCTGGATGCTGATCCTGGTTACCTGTGTCTGCATCATAAGAAGATACAAGACAAATGTCAAAAGTACATTGAATGTACGAGTATGCGAGGTAAATTCTTAAACAAGACATAAGCTTGAAAGGAACTGAAGAACTTACATGGCTTAGCTCATCTCAACATAACTAAACTCATTTCAATATAAAACAGTTTAAAACAAGTGCAATATAAAGAAAAGTTGTTTAAAACATGATATCAACTCTGTGTGTATGCAAAGATACCTAAAACTCTGAAATGTATCTTAAAATACAATAAATTGTGTATATAAGAATACAATTACTTCTATGGGAGTTTCTTTAACTGACAACCATCAATTAAGAGCTATTGTTATGATACAACATTTTTCCTCACGCTGCCAGGGCTGTCCTATACCTTGCCGAGGGTATAGAACCTGAAATACAAAGTGGATCCACTAGTCTATGCTAAAAATCACTAAAGGAATCATCTAAAAATTATGACCCTTTTCATCCCATGACGGCTACATTGTTTATAGGTACTGTGAGTTGTCTGAACTCACCTCCATATCGGTGCTCAATACTACTCCTAAAAATATGATACTAGCTCTTATGTTTACAAACATACTTCTTTCTGTGATTTGAGATATTTGCTCAGAAACTTTGCTCAAAGGCTACCTTGGAAATCAAAGTTTCCTCTCTTGCTTAATTGTGAAAGCATTTACTCTTTTCTAAAAACTAGCTCAAAGGCTCTTTGGAAATCTCAGTTTCCTTTCTTATTTAAATGTAAAAACATTTTAAACTCTTTGGAAATACATAGTCCCTATATAATTCTTTGAAGAAATGAACTTCAATCTGTACTCTTTACTCGTTACTCAACTTAAAATTTAAGTCTTAAACCAAAATAAAAAGCATTTGCAAAATACTTCTTGAAAGAACTCTAAGAACTTCCTAGACTTGACTCTTAACTTTCCTTGAATTTGAATTTATGGATTCAAGGTTATGATTCATGTTTCTGGATGATTTCTAGATGCTTAGACGTTATTTAGAGTTGTTAGAATCAATAGAAGGTTAGTACACTTTAGAAGGACTTAAACGGGCCAAACGACGAAAAACTGATGGAAAACGATGATCCGGGAGCATCCCAGGTGCGTCGCGCCAGCCCCAACTTACTGGGGCTCCAAAATGGCGCAGTGCTGGTGCGCCACCCCAGTCTGCCTGGCGCTATAGGGGCGCGTCGCGCAAGCCTCCCTTCAGTGAAAATTTGATGAGCTTTTGGTTTCATTTTCTGATCTTAAATCGATTAATTGTGATTCCTTTTCTCAAATTCACTTTAGAATTAGATACCCAAGGCATATACACAAAATCTTACACAAACAACTCAAGGAAACAACACTTTAATATCAATAAACTCCTTAATCTCAACTCATATTCAAGAATGAAATCAATTCAAGAAAAACTATCAAGAACACCAAATTCTCAATCTTTTTAGGACGAAAATACCCTGAATTAAACATTATTGGAGTGTGGGTGAACTAACCTAACGCTATGTGATCTCACATACCTTATAGGGATCACCCTTTGACAAAATCCACAAGTGATTCCTTACGAAAACGACGAATCTTGAACTTTCTTCTCCATTTTCCTCTTTTCTCTTTTCTCCAAGCCTTAGCGTGAACTTCAACTTTTATAAAGTGACTAAAATCTGATTTGACCCCAATTAATTACCCAAAAACGAAATGAAATAATTGGGTAAGGAAAAGACCATAGTGCCCTTCTAAAATCCGGATTAAGCTTTCTTTATTTGGTAAGCCCCACTTCAAATGGGCATATCTCACTTATACGAACTCGGAATCGTGCAAACTCGGCGGCGGTGAAAAGATAGTTCCAAGATCTTTCCTACGATATCTGGAAACACACCTAACTCATTCTGATGCAGAAGTTATGATCATTTGAATTTGACCAAAAATCCAACTTAACATACTAATAAAATTTTCTAGATTTTATATTATTTCCAAAAATTACTATTTCCACTTTTTAACTTCTTTCTAGTTCTTTCTAGCTACGGGGTGTTACAATATCTCCCCCTTGGGACATTTATCCTCGAATAAGCTTACTCTTAGTAGGCTAAGGGTGTAACATGTAATGTTCAGCTCAAACACCCAACAAGCAAGGACATTACACATGCTAACTTATAAATGAAAGAGTACTACGAAGAGAATTAGTACCTTGGTCTAGGACTTCTCCGATTTCAAAGAGATGTGGATATTTCTTCTTCATATCATCCTCAGCTTCCCAAGTAGCTTCCTCAATAAATTGGTTCCTCCAAAGGACTTTGACTGATGCTACTTCCTTAGTCCTCAACTTGCAAACTTGGTGATCTAGAATCTGAACCGAAATCTCCTCATAAGATAAGCTATCCTTGATGCTAATATCTTCAATTGGCATGATCAATGAAGTATCACCCATGCACTTCTTCAACATGGAGATATGAAAGACCGGATGAACCACAACTAATTCTTGTGGTAGCTCAAACTCATAAGCTACATTACCTACCTATTTCGATATTCTGTAAGGGTCAATATACTAGGGACTAAGCTTTCCCTTCTTATCAAATCTCATAACACCTTTCATAGGTGAAACTTTCAAGTATACCCAATCATTTACTTCAAACTGTAACTCCTTTCTCCTAACATTGGTGTAGGATTTTTGACGACTTTTTGCCATTTTCAATCTCTCTTGAATCACTTTCACCTTCTCCATATCTTGATGAACTAAATCTAGTCCAATCAACCCTGTTTCACCAACTTCAAACCATCCAATAGGAGATCTACATCTTTTCCCATAAAGAGCTTCATAATGAGCCATTTGGATGCTACAGTGGTAATTGTTGTTGTAAGCAAATTCAATAAGAGGTAGGTGATCATCCCAATTACCTTTGAAATCAATCCCTCAAGCCCTCAACATAGCCTCTAAGGTCTTAATAGTATGCTATGCTTGCCCATCTGTCTAAGGATGAAAGGGAGTACTTAAGTTAACTTTTGAACCCAAGCCTTTTTGGAATAACTTCCAAAATTGTGCAGTAAATTGAGCACCTCTGTTTGAAATAATGGAGACCGTAACTCCATGAAGTCTAACCACTTCTTGGAGATAAAACTTGGCATAGTCCTCTGCTGAATGTGTGGTCTTTACCGACAAAAAGTAGGCTGATTTTTTCATTCTATCGACAATCACCCAAATGTAATCATGCTACCTGTGAGACCTTGGTAAACTTGTGATTAAATCCATATTAATCATCTCCTGTTTCCATTCCGTAAGTTCTATATTTTGAGCCATACCACCGGGCCTTTGGTGCTATACTTTAACTTGTTGGGAATTCGGACACTTAGCAACAAATTTTGCAATGCCCATCTTCATACTACTCCACCAATGAACTTCTCTCAAGTCGCGATACGTCTTTGTAAAACCCGGATGAATGGAATATCTGGAGCTATGAGTTTCCTCCGTGATCCTCTCTTGCATTTCATCCACCCTTGGTACACACAATCTACCTTGATACCTCAATAAACCATTTCCCCCTTGTTGAGAAGCCATTAATTTTTGCTTATGAACATTTGCCTTCAATCCAAGTATAATAGGATCTTGGTCTTGCTTTTCTTTTACTTCTGACACTAATGATGATTCAGCCCCATTCATCACCACCACTCCTACTTCTGTGGAATCCATTAGTCGGACTCCCAAGCGTGCAAGTCTATGCACATCTTTCGCTAACTCTCTCTTTTCTTCCTCAACATGGGCGGTACTACCCATAGACAACTTGCTTAAAGCATCAACAACAACATTACCCTTACCTGGGTGGTAAAGAATACTCATGTCATAATCCTTAAGTAATTCTAACCACCTCCTTTGTCTGAGATTAAGCCCTTTCTGACTGAACAAATACTGAAGGCTCTTGTGATCAGTGAACACATCCACATGAACACCATATAGATAGTGGCACCATATTTTCAAAGCAAATACTACAACAGCCAATTCTAAATCATGGGTTGGGTAGTTCTTTTCATGAACTTTCAACTGTCTGGAGGCATAAGCTATAACCTTGTCATTTTGCATTAACACACAACCCAAACCAATTCTAGACGCATCACAATAGACAGCAAAGCCTTGCGTACCTTCTAGTAATGTCAAAACTGGGGTAGTAGTCAAACTCTTTTTCAATTCCTGAAAGCTTTTCTCACAAGCTTCAGACCATTGAAACTTCACTATTTTCTGAGTTAACTTAGTCAAAAGGGATGAAATAGATGAAAGAACCTCTATGAACCTTCTATAATAGCCAACCAAACCCAGAAAACTCCTGATATAAGTTGGAGATGTGGGTCTAGGCCAATTTTGCACTGCCTCAATTTTCTGAGTATCTACTTTAATTCCCTCTCCAGACACAATGTGGCCTAAGAATGCCAGAAATTCAAGCCAAAACTCACACTTAGAGAACTTGGCATAAAACTCTCTATCTTTTAGAGTCTAGAGAACTATTCTGAGATGACTAGCATGATCTTTTTCATTCCTCGAATATATTATTATGTCATCAATGAATACGATAACAAACATATCTAAATAAGGTTTGAACACTCTATTCATAAGGTCCATGAATGCTGCAGGCGCATTGGTCAAACCAACGGACATAACTAAAAACTCATAATGACCATAACGGGTCCTGAATGTTGTCTTTGGAATATCTCATTCCCTTACTCTTAACTGATGGTAACCTGATCTGAGATCTATCTTAGAGAAACAAGTAGCAGCTAAAGCTGATAGAAAGGATCATCAATTCACGGAAGAGGATACTTGTTTTTGATGGTAACCTTGTTCAACTGGAGGTAATCTATACACATCCTAAGGGAACCATCTTTCTTCCTCACAAATAAGACAGGAGCGCCCCAAGGTGAGACACTTGGTCGAATAAAAACCTTATCAAGGAGATCTTTCAACTGCTCCTTCAACTCTTTTAACTCTACCGATGCCATTCTGTATGACGGAATATATATAGGATGAGTATAAGGAAGAAGATCTATACAGAATCTATCTCTCTCTCAAGAGGGACTTTAGGAAGATCATCTGGAAAGACTTCTAGAAACTCTTTTACTAATGAAACTGACTAAATAGGAGGTATCTCAACACTAGAGTCATTAACTTGGACTAAGTGACAGACACACCCCTTAGAAAACAACTTTCTTGCCTTAAGGTACAAAATGAAACCACCATTAGGCACTGCTTGACTACTTTTCCACTCTAAGACTGGCTCATTTGGAAACTAAAACTTGACTACTCGAGTTCTACAATCAACTGAGACATAACAGGCATGAGGCCAGTCCATACCAAGAATGACATCAAAATCTACCATGTCTAACTCAACTAAATCATCCATGGTACTCTTGTGATTAATGGAAACAGAACAATCACGATAGACTCTCTTTGTTAAAATAGACTTACCAATAGGTGTAGAAACACTGAATGGTTCACTAAGTTGCTCAGGAATAACATCAAAATTATCGCAACATATGGAGTTACAAAGGATAGACTCTCTCTTGGGTCTAGCAAAGCATAAACATTAAAGTTAAAGACTTGGATCATACCACTGACAACATTTGGTGAATCCTCTTGCTCTTGGCGGCTTGTGAAAACATATAGGCAATTTATTCCTCCGCCAGTACCTGAAGTAGCTCCTCTAGGAGCAGCTCTGTTTTGTGGAGCAACTCAAGAATACTAGGCTCTATTGCCCTCATTAACATTACCCTGCTTGTTCTTTGGACATTCTCACATGAAATGACCATTCTGTCCACACTTGAAGCAACCAGTGGAGCCCTCACAACATGTACCTGAGTGGTTCCTACCACACCTAGCGCAGGCAAGAGGCTTACTACCCTCTTGAGCCATACTACCCTGAGAATAGGCAGGTTTGGCTCTGAAATTCTTTCTATTGTACTCACTCTTATTCTTTATTGTAGGTGCACTAGCAGATGATGGAGTAGGTCCCTTCCTTTTCTATTGGAAGGATGACCGGTTGACATTACTCTTCTGCTGCCCAGACTCATTACATGTCTTAGCTCTCTTGTTCTTAAACTCTTCTTTATCCCTTAGTTTCTCCTTCTCAACTTGCTGCACATAGACCATCAACCTTGAGGTATCCATGTCATCTATTAGCATTGCATCCCTACGTTCTGTACTTGACAAACAAGACATCCCAGCAACAAACAAGCTCATTCTACTCCTCATGTCGGCAACCATCTCTTAGCTCATAGCAAAATAAACTCCCTATGAAAGCACTCTTCGAAACAGTTCAACTAACAATCGGATACGTGCAAGCATGAGTTAGAAAGAAACTGTATAGAGATGAACTCTATCGCACGAAATGAGTATGAAGAAACTGAGATAGTTCCTAAAATGTTGGAGCCTCCTAATTATAGAGGTGTCGCGCTTCATACTGATCACTAGGACTCTACTGACACGACTTTATAGGCTCCCTATGATTTTTGAACTCTGTGCTCTGATACCAAGTTTGTCACGCCCCGAGCCTACACCCTTGGCGGGACTGGTACTCGATAACCATTGCTGGCCCCAAGAGAACCCTTGGCCTGGATTTCTTACTCAGCGGAAGACTTTACTCAAGATAAATACTTTTAAAAATAGTACATTGAACTGTTCAATAAATAACTGAGAATGTAATAAATAACATTCAATGCCAAAATGGCAACTCAAGTCTCAACTTAACTGAAAAGGAAAAGTAAAGACTCATGAACTAACATCAACTAACTCTATCTATGAAGCCTCTAAACTCTGAGGGATGTCAGGATAAGACCCCAATCATCCTAACAACTGAAATAAGCAAGCAATAAAACAAAACATAACCAAAGGGATCCTCCGGAAAGCAAAGAGGCTCACCAACTGACTCTGAGTGCCCAACTAGAATCAACGATGCATTGGATGTTGATCCTGGTTACCTGTGTCTACATCATAAGAAGATGCAGGCCAAATTACTTCAGTACATTGAATGTAAGAGTATGCAAGGGGAATTCTAAAACTAGACATAAGCTTGAAAGGAACTGAAGAACTTACCTGGCTCAACTCATCTCAACATAACTGAACTCATTGTAATATAAAGCAGTTTAAAACAAGTCCAATATAAAGAAAAGTTATTAAAAACATGATGTCAACTCTGTGTATATGCAAAGATACATATAACTCGGCAATGTAAATAAAAATACAATAAACTGTGTATATAAGAATACAATTACTTCTGTGGGAGTTTCTCTAACCGACAACTATCACTTAAGAGCTATTGTGATGATACAATGTTTGCCCACGCTACCAGGGCCGTCCTATACCTTGCCGAGGTTATAGAACCTGAACTACTAAGTGGATCCACTAGTCTATGCTACAAAGAACTAAAGAAATCATCTAAAAAGTATGACCCTTTTCATCCCATGATGGCTACATTGTTTATAGGGACTGTGAGTTGTCTGAACTCTCCCCCATATCGGTGCTTAATACTACTCCCAAAAATATGATACGAGCTCTTATGTTTAAAAACATACTACTTTCTGTGATTTGAGATAATTGCTCAAAAACATAGCTCAAAGGCTATCTTGGAAATCAAAGTTTCCCTTCTTGCCTAATTGTGAAAGCATTTACTCTTTTCTGAAAACTAGCTCAAAGGCTCTTTGGAAATCTCAATTTCTGTTCTTATTTAAATGTAAAAATATTTTAAACTCTTTGGGAATACATAGTCCCATATAATTTGAAGAAATGAACTACAACCTTTAATCTTTACTAGTTACTCAACTTGATCTTTAAGTCTTAAAACAAAGTTAAAATCATTTGCAAAAGACTTCTTGAAAGGACTCTAAGACTTCTTAGACTTGTCTCTTAACTTTCCTTGAATTTGAATTTATGGATTCAAGGTTATGGTTCATGTTTCTGGATGATTTCTAGATGTTTAGAAGTCATTTAGAGTAGTTAGCATCAATAGGAAGTGTAAGTACACTTTAGAAGGACTTAAACAAGCTAAACAATGAAAAGTTGGTGGAAACCGATGATCCGGGCACATCCCTGGCGCGCCACGCCAGCCCTAACTTACTGGGGCTCCAAAATGGCGCACTACTGGTGCGCTGCCCCAGCTTGCCTGGCGCTATGGGGGTGCGTTGCTCAAGCCTCCCTTCAGGCAAAATTTAACAAACTTTTGGTCTCATTTTCTGATCTTAAATCGATTAATTTTGATTCCTTTACTCAAATTCACTTCAGAAGCAGATACCCAAGACATATACACAAAATCTAACTCAAACAACTCAAGGAAACAACACTTTAATATCAAGAAACTCCTTAATCTCAACTCATATTCAAGAATGAAATCAATTCAACAACTATCAAGAACACCAAATTCTCAATGTTTTTAGGACGAAAATACGCTGAATTAAACATGCTTGGTGAGTGGGTCAACTAACCCAACGCTATGTGATCTCACATACCTTGTAGGGATCACCCCTTGACGAAATCCACAAGCGATTCATTATGAAGACGACGAATCTTGAACTTTCTTCTCCTTTTTCCTCTTTTCTCTTTTCTCCGAGCCCTAGCGTGAACTTCAACTTTTCTAGACTGACCAAAATCTGATTTGACCCCAATTAATTACCCAAAAACGAAATAAAATAATTGGGTAAGGAAAAGACCATAATGCCCTTCTAAAATCCGGATTAGGCTTTCCTTGTTTGAATAGCCCAACTTCAAATGGGAATATCTCACTCATACGAACTTGGAATCGAGCAAACTCAGCGGCGTTGGAAAGATTCTTCCAAGATATTTCCTACGATATCTGGAAACACACCTAAATCATCCTGAGCTAGAAGTTATGTTCGTTTGAAGTTGACCAAAAATCCAACTTAACATACTAATAAAATTTTCCAAATTTTATATTCTTTCCAAAAATGACTATTTCCACTTTTTAACTTCTTTTTAGTTACGGGGTGTTACAACTCAATTGGGCCAATCTATGAACATCAAGAACCAACTCCTTTTTATCTTCTTCTACATGAGCAACACTACCCATTGATAGTCCACTAGGAGCATCTTCCACCACATTCGCCTTACGGGGTGATAAAGAACACTCTTGTCGTAATCCTTCATGAGTTCTAGCCATCTACATTGGTGAAGAGTTATATCCTTTTACTTGAACACATATTGCAAACTCTTGTGGTCGGTGAAGACATCAACATGAACACTATATAAGTAATTCCTCGAAATCTTTAAAGAAAAACTAACCACCGCTAGTTCCAAGTCAGGGGTAGTATACACTCTAAAAAACTACTTAAAAACGATCGAAGTAAAAGCGACGGACAACGTCGCTCCAAAAAGCAACGGACGGCGTCGCTCCAAAAAGCGACGCCATTAGCCACACTGTCCGTCGCTTTTTAATAAAAATAATTTTTTAATTATTTTTTTAAAAAAAGTGACTGACGACATCGCTTAGTCCGTCGCTTTTTTTCGCGGATTTTTGCGCCAAATATATATATAATCAATATTTAATTATTTTTTATCGATAGTGACACAATTCGTCGCTTTTTATTAAAAATAATTATTTATAAATTAAACAAAAGGCACGCCGTCCGTCTCTTTTTATTAATTTTAATTGTTTAATTATTTTTTAAATAAGCGACATACAACATCTATATGTCTGTCGCTTCTTGGTCAAAATATATGGTCAAATATTTTAAGAAAGCGACAGGCAGTGTCTCTTAGTTCGCTGCCTTTTGGTCAAAATGTTGGTCTAACATTTAAAAAAAAAGCGACGGACATAGAGACGTTGTCCGTCACTTTTTATTAAATATCTAAAAACAGATACACGATGTTCCCCCATTTCTCCATTTCCCCATTTGTGAAATCTCCTCCTTCTCTCCACTCCTCACCACCACCACTGCGTTGCTGTTGCCGTCGAACCTGCCCATCGCTAGCCTTCGCCGCCACCTGCTTCTCCAAAGCTGCCGGAGCAGACGTTGCCACCTTCTGGCTCTCCTCTCTCTTTAATCTCTCATTCTCCTTTAAGGTTAGGGTTTAATAATGCATCAATATTTTTTTCAAATTGAACTATATTTTGATTTTGTTAGCTATTTGTTTGTAATTAGTTTATTGAATTTGTGTTTATTGATTGTTAGTTTGAATTAGGATTATTAGTTAGTGAGTGAATTGAAAATTTTAATGTTAGGGTTAGTTTGAATTAGGTATCTTAGGATTTATTTGAATTTGGGTATTTCTTGAGTTAATTAGTTTTATTTTGGGATTGTAGGATTAGTTTGAATTAAGCTATAATTTAAGGAGTTGTTTGAATTTGAGTATTATTTGAATTTGATTGATTTTCGGATTTTAGGACTAACTAGAGTTTGAATTATTATTGAGATTTTAGGACTAATAGTTTGAATTTGGGATTAGAAATAGCTAGCTAGTTTGAATTTCGGATTTTAGCACTAGTTAGATTTTAGGATTTTAGGACTAGTTTGAAATTGTGATTTTAAGACTAGTTTGAATTTGGAATTTAGGACTAGTTTGAATTATACTTGAGATTTTAGGACTACTAATACTTTGAATTTGGGATTTTAGCACTAGTTTGATTTTTGAATTGTAGGAGTACTTTGAATTTGTGGTTTTAAGACTAGTTTGAATTTGGAATTTAGGACTAATTTGAATTATATTTGATATTTTAGGACTAATAGTTTGAATTTGGGATACTATCTAGCTAGTTTGAATTTGAAATTTTAGGGATTTGAATTACAACTTAATTAGAACTTATAATTAATTATAACTTGAATTTACTATAAATTGAACTTAATTAGGAATATGAACTTGAAATGTTGTTGACTTTAAGTTATTAGAACTTAATTTTTATTCGTATTAGAACTTGGATTTTATTTGAACTTAATTAGAATTTTGTAGTACTTGAAAATCTTATTGACCTTAATTAATTAGAACTATATATAAATTAATTACAACTATATTAAACTTAATTAATTATAATAACTTGAAAACTTAATTAGGAATTAATATAAACTTAATTTTGATCAACTAATTAACTAGAACTTGAACTTAATTAATTAGTATTGATTAATTAATTAAGCTTTAACTTTGTAGATTGACACGCTCATATTACACCTCGCTAAAGAAGCATAAGCGATCGTTATCAAGTAAAGAAACCAACTTGTAGGTTGGGGTCGATCCCACAAGGACAATGGTTTAGACTTTACTTTAACCAACAATTATATTCAAATAGTCAAATTACTTCCGGAAACAAGTAATAAAAAAGGGGGTTTTGTATAACAAACTGTAAGAATTAAATAAATAATCAGTAATCAAAAGTCAGTTTTGGGTTGTTATCAAGATGAGTGAAATAACTAGGGTATCCGTGTTTCCCACAAGCTCATAACGCAGTGATCCTAATAATAACAATCCTTTCTTAGTGTATTACATGCAAAGTGACAAGTTAGGTATCTCTAAATCCTTGGTCTAGCACCTAGAGAATTTCACCCCGCACCTTGGTCCGGCTACGTGTGTGTACTTTACTAACCCTTACATTTACCTCATATTAGACATTATTATCGATGTTGGGCTTAGTTATTACTTCGCACCAATCGACACTAGCCTATTAGATAGTATCACACTAAATCTATGTTGATAATTCTTTTCTTGTTGATTACCTCCTTGGTCCGACAAGTAGCAACAAGGAGAGTTCTAACGTTTGCAACCGCTAAAAAGACTTCTAAACGAAAGAATTATCAATGCATGCACCACACTATTCAAGAATTGCTTATTTACTATTCATACTTTGTTAATTGCTCATGGTTCCCACAACCCTAGTTGTGGAGTTTAGTTATCCATAATCATATGACTACAATTCATTGTTTTGGATGGAAGAATTATAAACTTACGTAACAAGAGTAATAAACCCAGAAATTCAACTTGAATTGCAACTCCAAAATCTTCAAAACGATCTAAGGAAATTAATAATTGCTAAAGTTGCAAGTTAATCTCCCAAGTCAAGAACTAGAATAGAATAATAATGTCTAACCCCCAAAAACGAGGTTTACATGCCCTATTTATAGAAAACAAGTCCTAAATAAAAAGGGAAACAAAATAAGGAAAGTTTGTTACAGGCACACGTCTTTATCCACGAGTCTGACTCACGGACCGTCAATGGATCTATGATCCTTGAGTGCCTTCCGTCAATGAGGACTTGGAAAATATTTCAACTTCCAAAAATCAGCTTCTCTGAAGGAAACGACGGAACCGCAGTATGGATCATAGATCGATCTACAGTCCGTCAATCCCCTTCCGTAGTTGCACACTTTGAATCTTCAAAAATCAGGTACTGGAACCCTCGCAGTATCAATCTACGGATCAACAGTACGGTCCGTAGATCAATCTACAGACCATCAATGGGCACCGTGGTTCCACACTTGGTCAGATTTCCCTAATTTTCCTTCCATGCCTTGGCTGCTGATCTATGACTACCATCTACGGAGAGTCAATGGATCTACGGTCAGTAGATGCCCTCCGTATATGCCCTTTTCTGCAATTCTGTCAGCTGTCTCTTTAATTCCGCGCTTGAACATCTTTCCTGCAAAATATGATAAAAATACATGAAAACTAATACAAATAAAACCCTAGGCACACACAACTTGTAAGTGAAATGTATTAGAAATATCGTATACTCACAGTATATCAACACCCTCAACTTAAATTCGTTGTTTGTCCTTAAGCGACGCACTAAGACTCTTAACGACACTTGTATAGAAGCAAGCATTTCAAGCACAAGCAATAATATGGCTCTCTATCCCACACACATTCTGGGTGCAAGATTTGTTCTCTTAGACTCGACAAGCTAATTCATGCAGATCAAACCATGACAACGATCGACCAACCAATACACAACATACACTGTTTTACTATCACCAAAGTACCAACTTTCCAAAAATGCAACTAGTACCCTTACTTCAAACGAAATACCTTTTTTTCACACAATGAGTTATGACTTTGAGTACAAGGATTCATTCAACACTCACTCTCAGAAACAACTTCAAGTACAATTAGTGCTCAATACCATAGACTTGCCCTTATTTTCACTGCTTAAACGCCCCACATTAGACTCTAGGAACGCTATAGGACTTTCTTGGCTTGTAACGTAGGCTCAGGGTCAGGTGTGGCACATTTGGGTACTTCTTAGTAACTTTCTGCCCTCCTTGACATTACAATTGGCTTTCAACCTCTTTCTGCCCTATTGTTGTCCTCCTAACGTTTTACCTTCTTTCCCTTGATTTTCGTCAACCATGGATGTGACTTTAGGTTTTGTAGATCTCTTTATTTTTCACTTTTTTTCTTTCTTTCTTGAGTTTTGTGCTTTTTCTTTAGTTTTCCACAAGTCACATCCATTCCTCTCTTTTATCAACATCAAACTCTTTTCATACCCATTTTTCTTTCGGTTTCCTCATTCATAGCCACCCTCAACTTATGGATTTTTCATTGATCAAGGTGCACAATACCCAATATCGGGTTAGGGCCAAGATTGAAGTTACCTTTTACATTAGCCACCCTCAACTTAGGCTTTTGACATAAGTCGAGATGCACATGTCAAAGGAGGGACCAGGGCCAACATAGTAGATTTATGAGAAGGTGAGTTCGGGGTTTAGAAAGAAATGGTCTAATTTTTAGGCTCAAACCATTTGGATCAAAGGGAGGATTTATTTTATTTGGTTGGATCCTTCATTTAGGCAATTTGTGGACTTATCAGAACAAGGGCTTATGATCACTTCCTAGTTTCTAGAGTGAATTGTCTTAGCAGGGCCAACCGAGCAAGTTCTAGTTTTGCTCAAAAACTGTTTGACCAATCAACTATTCTCACACACACTTGGCACATAGTTTCATTATCAGATTATCAGATTACCCAGTTCAAGTTTCAGCGTAAGTCATGCCATCAAGTTGATTCATTATCATGTCATACTTAGAGCCAACATATTCAACTTGTCTTAGCCTACCATTTCTAGCACACAAGTCAAAATTTGGACAAGTATATTTTTCATGAGTCATCATGCTTCATTCTTTTTCATGCTTCTATACATACTATCCTAACACATGCCGGTTCAATAGAAATTCAACAGTCTCTTGGGGAAAAGAACACGGGCAAGAAAACCCCAAGAGAGGATTTATTAGTTTTAGGTTACTCATACTTCACCCTATCACTCACAATCCATTTACCCCACCCCTAACAAAAATAGATGCTATTGTCCCCAATGCATACAAGAACAGTGAAAGATAGTGGAATGGGTGAAGCAAACCTGTAGCGCATAGCACCGAATAATGATGAACGAGTGGGTGGGTCCGGTTTCCCGAAGCCCGTTGGAACAATAGTTGGGTCACCCTCAGTAGTGCCTACATCATCCATCATAGCACCATCAGTGGTGCTCATAACGTTCCTCACAACAGGCGGGATCTCTAAAACTGGGGCAGAAATCGATGCCCCCGCAGCACTCACACGCACCCTCTGCTGGCGCAACTCTTCATCTAACATCGAAGTTTTTTTGGCCTTCTTCTCCTGCCTACGCTGTATCTTATGAGCTTTTTCCTCCTCAGTGCGATTAGAACGGTGCCTCTTACCTTTGGCATGTGTAGGCTCAAGCCCCTCCTCGACGGTCCTACTGAATAAAACATCTAGCACCGTATCATCAGCCAGTGCAGTAGGTGCGGCCTGAGGCTCAACTGTATGGGCGGCAAGAATGGCATCAACGTTGGTTCGGAGACTGGCTAACTCAACCTGCAAAAAAGATAGATCTATGGTCGGGGCTCATCACTCGAGGACTGCAATTCAAAGGCATCAAGACGCTTATTTACTGCCTGGACCTTCCGGTCCATCATGCCCTCCATCCTACGCTCCATTCTGGGCTCAGACTCAGCTATCAACTTTTGCATCCAAGGCTGGATGTGATGCAACAGTGTGGCTATCTGAGCCTCCAATTTTTGTACTCTGGCCAATGGGACAACAGTAGCTTCTAACTGTGGTGTGGACCGAGATGAACTAGGAGCCATATTAGCTGCCTGAGAAGAAGAGGTTAGGACATTATCAGTGTGATCTAGTATACTGGGGTTACCGCCCTGGGCCTGCCCCACTGTGTCTGTAAGATCAGAACCCAAGAGAGGTACCTCAACCTGGGGCTCTCTGCGAGGTGCTACCACATTTGCCTCATCTCGAATGAGGCCTATATCTAATGCCCCTGTAGGGTGGATTAACCTGTCACAATGCCAGATCGGCACTCCAGAGTCCCTGCACAATTGAAAAATCAAACATGGAAAGGGATAAGTAGTGGAGGTCTTGAAGGCCCTCTCGTGAATCTCTGCCAGTAACATGTGGGCAAAGTCAATCTTCACTCCTGCTACCAATGCTGCAACCATAACCGCTCTGTCCCATGTGATTTAGTTGTCAGATTTTATAGGCGACACCCTGTTACGACCAACGACCAGAAGAACTTGGCCACAAAATTTAATGTGGCCTTTCAGATACCCAACCGTGGAATGGTGACCCATTCCGAATGCTCACCATCTGCAACAATGTACCTAGCCAACCATAGTATGACAGCCTCTCGCTTCTCAGCATCCCTCTGGAAAGTGCCACTCCGCACGATGTCCCATCTATAGTCAAACTCCACTGAGTTTAGAGACCAAGAGTGACCCGTGGTAGGACCATAGAGAAAATAACTGGTGGCAGGTGATATGTCCACCGGACAACCTTGGACCATAGTGGAAATTAGAGGATCTTGGGCTAGAGGCTTTGACCGCTTGGAAATGGAACCTCGGAGAGTGGCAGCATAGGAGGCGTAGAATTCCCGCACAATCTCCTTGCTATACGTCCCTGGGTCCCGAGCTATCCAGTCACACTTGTGAAGGTTAAGCAGCCGGTGGATGTCCAGAACAATGTGCAAGCTCCCTGTGAGGACTTTGCACTCCTCTGTAATAAGTCGGGCCATCTTCTGTTTGTCGTTAATCATCTTGGCATCCCGATAAATCTGCCATTGGCCCTCTACGCACTATCTATTTAGCTCGCTAGCTACTGGAGTAGGATTATCATTCTATGGTGCAGGTAGGAACTCTAAGCTAGTGGCCTTATCAGACTAGGATGCTTGATCATTCTCACTGGACCCTGCAGCATGGGCAGACTCGGACCTTGAAGCATAGCCTGCAACATTTCCCAACTCAGAGCCCGAAGCCTAGGCAGACTCGAATCCGGACATAGACCCCTCCTCTGAACTGGAAGTATCCCCAGTTGGTGACTCGATCAGCGTGTGCTCCTCATCAGACTGGGAGACAGTAACTATGTCAGTGATCACCTTCTGGGAGGTGCCTCTGGTGGCTCGGGGTGCCGTAGGAGAAGTCTTTCTGTTGGGAGGAATGTATGTTGGATCTGTTTCTGTGTCCGTGTTCTCATCGATCAACCTGAAGCTAAGGGCAACAAATTTCGACTTGCCCTGCTTTGAGTAGGTGACAAGCTTCTTGGGTGCCATCGTACATGTGAAAGAGATATTATTACTAAAACTAACTAATAACACACTCAAAAAAACTTT
The DNA here is from genome assembly GCF_019186545.1 of Solanum stenotomum. NCBI lineage: Eukaryota > Viridiplantae > Streptophyta > Magnoliopsida > Solanales > Solanaceae > Solanum > Solanum stenotomum. The sequence continues at coordinate 22,988,098 of NC_064285.1, read as the reverse complement.
AGAACTAAAAACGAACAGTAATAAAGACCCAAAAAAAATTTAGACAGAGGCTACAGTGGTTATCCATAGAGGAGACCTACGGTCCGTGGATCGATCTACGGTCGTAGACTCCTTCCGTGGGTCTGAGGGACAACAATATTGGTCGCAGATGGAAACCACAAATGTAAAAAATGGTCTGTAGATCAATCTATAGACTGTAGTCCACATCCGTGGTTTCACACTTGGTGAGATTTTCAAGTGTATCAACCCACGAACCCAATCTACGATCCGTAGACGGGGTATCGTGGATGTAATCGGTGCTAGGTTTCAGCCAATCTTTTTTTGCAAGTCCACATCTTGGACCATTTTCAACAATATCCTAGTCTAACCATGCATTTCAACATTGAAACATGCTAGTTTGTCATTTTCAGGATTTCGATCAATCATTTGAACAAGTATTTAAGACAAACTTTTGGAACCCTAAGTCGAAACTTACATGTTGACTTATAATCACATGCAACAAGGCAACAATCACTATCTATCGTTCCAAGGGTATTGTAACTTCCAATTTTATCATGCAATTTCATCTAACAAGTACCCAAGGTCTAGACCCAACTCCTGACTTTCTATATTAAATCTATGAACCAAAATTCAAAGTGAGTGGAAAGTCTATTACCTTATAAGCAATGAGGAGTGGGGTGATTGCGTGACGACACTAAGCTTTAGCACGACCAATGAATCACCTCTTTGTTACTAACCCAACACCAGAGTTGTATTCGTAAATGGAAAGGAATTGTGGGAATTATGGGGGAATGGAAGGGATGATTTTATGGGGGAGTTCCGGAGTGATTTAGGGAGGTTATGGGATGGAGAAACGGTTGGAAAGTGAATGGAGGGAAGTGGAAGTGATTTTAACTTAAGGGAGATTTTTAAATGAGGGGGTCCGGGTAGGGTCAGACAGAACTAGGGTTTGGACTCATGAGAACCCGTCTACGGCCCGTGAGTCAATCTATGGTCAGTAGATTAGGACCGTAGATCACTCTTACACTTAGAAAAATTGAGAGGCTTACTTGGGATCTACGGACACCATCCACGGTCCGAGGATTAAACGACGGACCGTCGATGGGGTCCGTAGACCTCTTTACCAGACTATTTCTTCAGATTTTTCATGGTGTACCTGCACATGTAGCAACCAATAGGCTAATCTTTTTACATTTTCTGGACACTTTTTAGACACAGACTCTATGCTAATTCTAGCCAACACTAAAAACTAAAACACCTATCTAAATTGATACAGAGACGTAATTTAAACAAAGAAAACTAATAAATGGAAAACAGAAACATATTGTTGGCTAGATTGTACATCTTGGGTTGCCTCCCAAACAGTGCTTGATTTAACGTCGCAGCACGACGCAAGTTTCTTTCTTACTCAGACTTCATCAAGATTGTAGGCCTAAATTACTTCTTGTACAGTTTCAGCATTTCCTAGATAGATCTTGATCCTTTGCCCGTTTACCATGAACCTAGTTCCTTCACTATTCTCAAGCTCAACCGCTCCATGGGGGAGCACTTTTGTGAGCAAAAATGGCCCAGTCCATTTGGACTTGAGTTTGCTTGGAATCAACCGCAACCTAGAGTTGAATAAAAGCACAAGATCACTAACCACAAATTCTCGCTTTTCAATTCTTTGATCATGATACCTCTTCATCTTCTCTTTGTACAAGGCTGAACTTTCATAAGCTTTTAGGCGAAACTCATCAAGCATATTCAAGTCATTCATTCTTTGATTAGATGCGGCGCCCTAATCCAAATTTAGCTTCTTCATTGCCCACATATCCTAATGCTCTAGCTCTACCGGTAAATGACAAGACTTTCCGTATACAAGTTGGTAAGGAGACATACCTATAGGGGTCTTGTATGCCATGCGATAGGCCCATAGAGCATCATCAAGCTTACTTGACCAATCCGTTCTATTAGCATTCACAGTTTGATTTCTCTGTTGGACACTTCAACTTGTCCACTAGTCTGTGGATGGTAAGGATCGGCTACATTGTGACGGACACCATATTTCTCAAGTAGTGTCTTGAACAACTTATTACAAAAGTGAGAACCTCCATCGCTAATAATAGCCCTCGGTGTACCAAATTTGTAGAAGATATTTTTTTTAAAGAATGCGGTGACACTGTTACCTTCATTGTTGGGGAGCGCAACTGCTTCCACCCACATCAATACATAATCCACCGCAACAAGAATATACTTCATCCCGTATGAACACACAAATGGACCCATAAAATCAATGTCCCATACATCAAACAACTCTATCACCAATATAGGATTCATAGGCAGCTCTTGCCTCTTTGACATCCCTCCTCCTCTTTGGAAACGATCACAAGACTTGGCGAAATCATGAGCATCTTGGTGGATGGTAGGCCAGTAGTACCCACACTGCAAAATCTTATGTGCAGTTCAAATACCACTATGGTGCCCACAACAGGCGATGAATGACATGCTTCAAGTACACTCAACATCTCAACCTCAGGCACACAACGACGAATAATCCCATCAGCACAACTACGATACAAGTAGGGCTCATCCCAGAAGAATTTCTTCACATCATGCATAAACTTTTTCCTTTGGTTAAAAGACAAATCAGGGGGAATAATATCGCTTGCCAAATAATTAGCAAAGTCTACGAACCAAGGAATCAAATAATGAGAAGCAGCCAATACCTGTTCATCTGGAAAAACATCATTAATTTCAACCCTATCTCCAAGCTTTAGCATAGCCTCTTCCTCTAATCTTGACAAGTGATCGGCAACTTGATTTTCAGCCCCCTTTCTATCTTTTACCATAAAATCAAACTCTTGCAGCTACAATACCCATCTAATCAATCTGGGTTTTGCATCCTTTTTTGCCATCAAATACCTCAATGCAGAATGGTCAGTATGCACTATGACGTTAGTACCAAGCAAGTAGGATCGAAATTTCTCGAAGGCAAAAACTACCGCAAGAAGTTCTTGTTCGGTCACAGTATAATTCTTCTGGGCCATATTCAGAGCTTCGCAACATAGTAAATAGGGTGAAGAATTTTCTCTCGCCTTTGTCCCAATACTACACCAAGCTCCACTCCACTCGCATCGCACATTACCTCAAACAGTTGTCCCCAATCCGGTCAAATAATGATAGGTGCAGTAACCAAATTCTCCTTCAACTCTCCAAATGCTCTAAGACAAGCACCATCAAAATAGAACTTACACTCCTTCTCGAGCAGTTTGCACAATGGATGTGCAACTTTTGAGAAATCTTTGATGTATCTCCTATAAAAACCTGCATGCTCAAGAAAACTTCTAACACTTTTTACGGAAATGGGTGGCAGAAGCTTTTCTATTACTTCAATTTTAGCTCTATCAACCTCAATACATTTCTTTGAAATTCGATGGCCTAACACTATACCTTCTTTAACCATAAAAGGACACTTCTCCCAATTCAGCACCAAGGTACAGTCTTCACACCGTTTAAGCACCTCGACCAAATGATCCAGAAAACTATCAAAAGAATCACCCACAACTAAAAAATCATCCATGAACACTTCAATAGTGTCTTCCACCATATCAGAAAATATAGACATCATACAACGCTGGAAGGTTGCTGGAGCATTGCACAACCCAAATGGCATCCGTTTGAACGCAAAAGTCCCATAAGGGCAAGTGAAGGTGATCTTCACTTGGTCTTATAGAGCTATAGAAATTTGATTGTAGCCTAAATACCCATCAAGAAAACAATACCAACCCTTTCCTACAGGTCTATCCAACATCTGGTCCATGAACGACATAGGAAAATGGTTATTTTCTGTCCACGCATTCAACTTTCGGTAATCCATACAAACTCTCCATCCAGTAACGGGCCTCATTGGAACAAGCTCATTTCTTTCATTTGGAACCACAGTAATACCTCCCTTTTTAGGAACGGATTGCACAGGACATACCCAACTACTATCTGCAATAGGGTAAATAACTCCCGCATCCAGCCACTTGGTGATCTCCTTTTTAACTACCTCTTGCATAGGGGGATTTAAGCTTCTTTGGTGCTCGATACTGGGCTTATGATCGGGCATGAGTTGAATTTTGTGAGAGCAAATACTGGGAGGAATACCAATAATATCCTCAATAGTCCACCCAATAGCTCGCTTAACCTCTTTAACATAGTAACTAAGCACTCAACTTGTCTCGCATTCAAATTTGCCTCAATGATGACCGGCAAAGTATTTTCTCTGCCAAGTATACATACCTCAAATGCGGTGGTAGAGCCTTAAGCTCCAATTTTGGTGCCTCCACAATAGATGGTCTTGCAGGTGGGGACTCGCGATTCTTCATGTCTAACTCATACTTCTTCGGTTTGGACCGATAGTCACACTTATCGAGTGCGACTAACAACTCATCATACTCTTCAATACCATCACTATCGAAATTCATCATAACTGCTGCTAATGCCTCAACACCTAGTCGCTCTTCAATTTGCACTTCTGTCCCACTCTCCATTCTGTAAGTTATAGCAGATACTGTTTGAAGCTCACCACTCTGCTTCATGGACCTACAAATATTGAAAGTTACTTCTTCATTGTTCAGTCTAAACTTCATCTGTCCCTTTTCCATATCAACCAATGCACGCCCTGCGGCAAGAAATGGTCTCCCAAGGATGATGGGAACCTCAAAATCAACCTCACAGTCAAGAGTCATGAAATTTGCCGAAAAAATAAAAGACTCCACTTTCAGTAGCACATCATGGAGTACACCAATGGACTTCTTCACAGTTCGATCGACCATTAGTAAGCGCATTGCAGTGGGCTTTGGGTCCCCTAGGCCCAACTTCTTGTAAATATATAATGGCATGAGGTTGATGCTAGCACCCAGATCACACAATGCCTTAGCGAAGTGTAACAAACCTATAGTACATGGGATTGTGAAAGCACCAGGGTCTTCCTTCTTTTGTACCAGAGATCTTGTAGCAATAGAGCTACAATGCTGCAATCTATCATCATCTTCAAAACTCACAGACCTTTTCTTTGTCACCATATCTTTCATAAACTTCGCATACCCAGGCATTTGCTCCAAAGCTTCTATCAAAGGAACATTGATAGAAAGTTGCTTCAACATAGTAATAAACCTGTGATATTTACCATCTTCAGTCTTTTTCACTAACCTCTGTGGAAAGGGTGGTGGAGGTCTAGGTATGGGTACCACTTTCTGAGATATCTCCGCTTCTTTCTCTATCGCATTCTCAAACTCTTCTCTAACCTCTATCACATCATCTTCTTTTCTTATCTCAACTTCCACCACAGACGGCCTAGGTGGATCTATGGTTTGCTTACCCCCTCGAGTAGTAACTGCCATACAATGACCGTCATTCTTTGGATTCTGAATGGTGTTGCTAGGAAGAGTACCAGGTTGGCGTGGGTTCACTGTAGTATACAACTGGTTCATTTGCTGCTCTAGGTGCTTTATTGACACTGCATGAACATCAACCTTTTGACCAATACTAGAAAAATCACTTCTCATCTCCTTTACATTCTCATTAGTTGCATCAAACCTTCTCATCGTCTTCTGCATCATATCTTCAATACGCGCCATATTGCCTCCAGCTTCCCTAGTACCAGATTCTAAATTTTGAGGGGGAACATAAGGTCCAACCCGATCGGTTCTGTTGCCATAGGTGTTCCTGTTGTAGTTGTTGTCGCGATTGAAGTTCTCATCACGGGCATATTGACCCTCTCGGTTGTAATTTCCATAGTTTCGACATTAGTTTCCTTGACCCTAGCACCAATTTTCCGCATTGGATCCTTGGGCATTTGATCGAAAACCCCCTGTCCGATCATTCACTGCATAAGCATCCTCTCCATAGTAACATTCTTCATTTGGTTGTGGCGTTCTAGTCAAGTAATTCACAACATTTACTTTCTCTACACCTCCACTCACATGCTGAAATACCAACCCTAATTCGGTCCTTATCTGCGCCATCTCCTCACGAATCTCATCCGTAGACTGGGTGTTTGTACTCTGAATGGCAAATGTGTTTCTCCCAGTATCTGACCTCTTAGTGCTCCATGTTTTATTATTGTGCGATATGTTCTCTGATTTTTTTAGAAATCTGTGCATATGTGCAGTCTCCATATGAACCTCCTGCGATAGTATCAAGCACTGCTTTATTGTTGTCATCCTGACCTCGATAGAAATATTCCTTCAGCGACTCATCATCAATACGGTGATTTGGGACACCTCTTATGAAGGCAGTGAATTTGTCCCAAGAGCTACTCACAGACTCTCCAGGTAATGCTACAAAATTGTTGACTTTATGTTTGTGATTTAGCTTCTTGGACACTGGATAATACCTTTCTCGGAACACATCCGTCAGTTGGTCCCATGTAAAGATTAAGTTATAAGGAAGCTCAGTGAACCATACTGCAGCATTGCCTGTCAGTGATAGAGGAAAAACTCGTTATCCGATGACATACATATCCAAATCTGGTCTACCTACAAAAATTTTGCAAACCACCCTTAGCTTGGCTAAGTGTGGATGTGGGTCCTCCGATGGCAATCCTGAGAATAAGTCCCTTGCTGTAAGCATTTGCATCAAGCTGCTAGTCACCACAAATCTGTGCCCTGGAGGTAGATGAGGTAGAACAATAGGTCCATCTGAGTTTGCTATATTGATGTTTCCCCGATAGTGGTCATGTTATCGTGGGCCTGGTGAATCTTGCACCCTGAATGCATCTCCCAATTGATTGCCCACTGGAATCTGATTGTCCCTACCAACTACCCTCGATTGTTGTAACTCAACTGCATCACCTAGATTTCCTCCGTTAGGATTAACTGGATCTCCTGGATTGTTCATTCTTCGCAAAGTGCGATTCAACTCTGGATCATAAGGAGTAAGTGGTTCACCCTGGCTTCGTGTACTTGGCATACACTAGAGTCAGAACCTGAGAGAGACGAAAACAAAGAGAAAAAGTAAAATTAGTAAATATTTGACTAACGTTCAATAATGTAGTTAGAATAAATCTAAAAGCCAAATTTCCCCGGCAGCGGCGCCAAAATTTGACATGCTCAAATTACACCTCCCTAAAGAAGCATAAGCGATCGTTATCAAGTAACGAACCCAACTTGTAGGTTGGGGTTGATTCCACGAGGAAAATGGCTTAGACTTTTACTTTAACCAACAATTATATTCAATTAGTCAAATTACTTCCTAAAACAATTAATAAAAAATGGGGGTTTTGTAGAACAAATTGTAAGAATTTAATAAATAATCAGTAATCAAAAGTCAGTTTTGGGCTGTTATCAAGATGAGTGAAATAACTAGGGTATCCGTGTTCCCCATAAGCTCATAACGCAGTAATCCTAATAATAGAAATCCTTTCTTAGTGTATTACATGCAAAGTGATAAGTTAGGTATCTCTAAATCCTTGGTCTGGCATCTAGAGAATTTCACCCCGCACCTTGGTCTGGCTATGTGTGTGTACTTTACTAACCCTTACCTTTACCTCATATTAGGCATCATAATCGATGTTTGGTTTAGTTATTACTTCGCACCAATCGACACTAGCCTATTAGATAGTATCACACTAAATCTATGTTGATAATTCTTTTCTTGTTGATTACCTCCTTGGTCTGGCAAGTAGCAACAAGGTGAGTTCTAACGTTTGCAACCACTAAAAAGACTTCTAAACGAAAGAATTATCAATGCATGCACCACACTATTCAAGAATTACTTATTTACTATTCATACTTTCTTAATTGCTCATGGTTCCCACAACCCTAGTTGTGGAGTTTAGTTATCCATAATCATATGACTACAATTCATTGTTTTAGATGGAAGAATTATAAACTTACGTAACAAGAGTAATAAACCCAGAAATTAAACTTGAATTGTAACTCCAAAATCTTCAAAACGATCTAAGGAAATTAATAATTGCTAAAGTTGCAAGTAATTTCCCAAGTCAAGAACTAGAATAGAATAATAATGTCTAACCCCCAAAAACGAGGTTGACATGCCATATTTATAGAAAACAAGTCCTAAATAAAAGGGAAAAAAAGTAAGGAAAGATTGTTACAGGCACACGTCTTCATCCACGAGACTGACTTACGGACTGTCAATGGATCTATGATCCATGAGTCCCTTCCGTTAGCCAGAACTTGGAAAATATTCTAACTTCCAAAAATCAGCTTCTCTGAAGCAAACAACGGAATTGCGATACGAACCGTAGATCGATCTATGGTCCGTCAATCCCCTTCCATAGCTCCACACTTTGAATCTTCAAAAATCAGGTACTAGAACCCTCGCAGTATCAATCTACGGATCAACAGTACGGTCCGTAGATCAATCTACCGTCAATGGGAACCGTGGTTCCACACTTGGTCAAATTTCCCTGATTTGCCTTCCATGCCTTGGCTGCTGATCTAAGACTACCATCTACGAAGCATCAATGGATCTACGATCCGTAAATGCCCTCCGTAGATTTTGTCAGCTGTCTCTTTAATTCCGCACCTGAACATCTTTCCTGCAAAATAAGATAAAAACACATGAAAACTAATACAAATAAAACCCTAGACACACACAACTTGTAAGTGAAATGTATTAGAAATACCGTAAACTCACGGTATATCATAGATCTTGAACTAATTGAACTTAATTAGACCAAACAAAGCATATTTTGGGAACTTAATTAGACCAAACAAAGAATATTTTGAAGTTGAACTTAGACTTGAACTTGAAATTAGAACTTGAACTTAGAATTTGAACTTGAACTTAGAATTTGAAGTTGAACTTATTGAACTTGAAATTAGAACTTGAACTTGGAACTAATTAGTTTGAATATATAACTAATTAAGTTTAGAAATTAGATATGAACTTGAATTGAAAACTTGACCTTATTAAAACTTGGATATATATATCTATACCTAATATTCTTCAATTTTAAGTTTATATTTAACTAATTTTAGAACTTTTCGTGCTAGGCAACTAAGGAAGCTCAACATCTAAAAAAGTTGATACAAGACTATATTGCTTCTTTCATCATAGTAGGAGATAAGGTTGGTGCTTTTAAATTTCTAAAGTTCAGGTACAATTGTTTTCAATAATGTGTTTGTGTCCATCTAGTATTGATATTTAGCTTTAATTTTGTGATAATTTTTTTGTGTCCATCGAGTGTTTGTTAAGCATGAGTACCAACACCAGTTGATCATATTGATGATAAAATTAATTTTCTTACAAGATCGATTTGTGTCCATCTAGTGTTGATATTAAGCTTTAATTTAGGAATAATGTGTTTGTTAAGCATAAGTGTTGATCTTATTGATGACAAAATTGATTTTCTTGCAAGATCGATTTGTGTCCATCTAGTGTTGACACATATTAAATCTAGAAATAATATATTTGTTAAGCGTAAGTACCAACACTAGTTGATCCTATTGATGACAAAATTGATTTTCTTGCAAGATCGATTTGTGTCCATCTAGTGTTGACACTTAGCTTTAAAAACTTGTTAAGTTGTTTAAATAAGTTAAATTAAATCATGTGGTTTTGTTGATGGATTTAGTTGTTGGAATTAAGTCAAAACTAAACTAGTTCAAGTTAAAAAGTTGTTTAAATAAGTTAAAATAAATAATGTGGTTTAGTTGGTGGATTTAGTTATTGTATTAAGTCAAAACTAAACTAGTTAAAGTTGTTATGTTGTTTAAATAAGTTAAAATAAATAATGTGATTTAGTTGTTGGAATTAAGTCAATACTAAACTAGTTAAAGTTATAAAGGTGTTAAGTTGTTTAAATAAGTTAAATTAAATAATGTTGTTTTGTTGATGGAATTAGTTGTTGGAATTAAGTCAAAACTAAACTAGTTCAAGTTAAAAAGTTGTTTAAATAAGTTAAAATAAATAATGTGGTTTAGTTGGTGGATTTAGTTGTTGTATTAAGTCAAACTAAACTAGTTAAAGTTGTTTAAATAAGTTAAAATAAATAATGTAGTTTTGTTGATGGATTTACTTGTTGGAATTAAGTCAAAACTAAACTAGTTCAAGTTAAAAAGTTGTTAAGTTGTTTAAAATAGAAATCGCGAGCATCTTGGAGTTAGCCAGACTAAACAGGCTAAGAAGAAGAAATCTAGGAGACCGATAGATCTTGAGGATATTGTAGGATATATTTCTTCTACACCAGAGCGCATCAGCTATTATACTCATTTATTTGTTGTTCCGTTTGGTACGGCGGATCCTCGACAATATTATCCTAATTACCATCGACGAGTCGATTCTTAATCTACTTCATAGGCATTGCCTTCACGACGCTACGAGGACCTACCTTTACATGCTATTCATCGAGCACGACCCTTATTGGCAGGTACTCCATCTCCCACAGGTACATCTCCTCAGTTATCTACCATGAGGCTTGGAGATTCTAGTAGCGAGCAGTCAGATGATATGGCTGGTATGCCTCCATTGACTAAGCATTTTGTGCATCCTGATGTATCAACCTTGTCTACAACTAAACCTAGTGCTACACCAGATGATACGATGCCTGCTCTAGCTCCTGGCCAGAAGGACATACTTGGTAGAGTCGTGATTGATCTGGACGGATCATTGTAAGTTTGTTTTGTTATCTATTTGTTATTTTATTTTATTTATTTCTCATACTTTAATATATTATTCATGAACTAACATATTTATTATATGTTTTGCAGGTGGTATCCTGCAAAGGATGTTGCCCGGGCTTAAAAGACTGTGGTAGAAGACTCTATACATAGGCTTATCACTCTTGCAGCGAGATTCCAAATAGTATATGCCCTGCGATGTTTAATAACTTTAAGGTATATATTTTTTAGTTAAGTTTAGTATACTTTACTTTTTTTTACTATCGATCTATTTAACGTTATTCAATTTTTTTCAGACTATGTGTACTTGGGAGTCGAGGTACAATTTGGTCATTGGGACCACATTTGTGAGGAAGGCATCCGCCAGACTGTCTAGCTGGCAAAAGAAAGTTCGGGATAGTGGTGAACGTCCTGGTTGGATGTTGCCTCATGTTTTTGATGAATTGGGTCAGTATTGGAACAGAAACAAGTTCAAGGCAATATTAGATCAAGCCAAAAAGGCTAGAGACAGTCTTAAAGGTGTCTCGTTGAACATCGGAGGTGCAAAGACGGTTGGAACAATTGCACGAGAGATGGTAAGTTCTAATTCAAACTCTTAAATAAATAATTAGTTGATTCATATATATCGTTATAAATTTCAATTTTTATTTAAAGGAAAAAGAATTGGGACACACTCCCATTGAACCAGAGGTTTTCCAGAAGACTCATGTCAGGAAGAAAGAAAATGAGTCGGATCCGGATGTGTGGGTGGAGGAAAGGGCCGAACGAACTTTTGTAAGTTATTTAATATGAATAACATATATTAATAGTGAATATATTTATGATATGTATATACATTGATGTCAATTTTTATATTTAATATGCAGAATGACTTTCATCAGTATGTCGCTGAGAATCTAGATAGTTCGGTCCAATTGACACTTGAACTTTCCACCCAGATTTGGAAAGAAAAACTGGTATGGGGGACACACAAGGGTAGAGTCTATGGTCTAGGCTCTCGAAAACATGTAAGATGACTCCAGTCAGGCTTAGAAGGTATTGGATCGTAACGTCAAGCTGAGGCACTTGACGATGTTCAGATTGCTGCTATGTTGGATCAAATAGCTAAACTTATAGCGGCACTAGCAGAGTCGGAGTAGAAAAGAGTAACTGAACAAGAAAGCATGAGTGAGATCGTTCAGTAAATCAAAGAACAAGTGATGAACCTCGCTCGTTGACCTACTACTTCGACTCCCAATCACACCAACGACGAGAGTGATGAGGATGATTATGTAGATCCCACTCCCTAGTTTAGATCTCTGGACATTTATGAACTTTTTGAAATTTTGAAATGAATTTTGAAAGACTTTATAAGTCTTTAATTTGTGATTTAGATACTTTTGAATGTTATTTTAAGTTTGTTGTTTTATGTTTTGTTTAGATTGTTTATAATTGTGTGTGTTTGATTGGATTGAATAGTGTAGAATTGAATTGAATTGCATTTGTAGGTGGGCAGTAGAAACTGTCACTTTTGGCTGTTAAAAATATTGCAGAAAAAGCGACGAACAACGTGGTTTTGTCTGTCACTTTTTTGGGTTTTATCACCTCCGTCGAGCTAAAAAGCGACGGAGGTGACTGCGTCGCTTTTGACCAAAAAAGCGACGCAGTCCGTCGTTTTTGGACAGTTTTTTAGTAGTGATAGTTCTTTTCATGAAACTTATGTTGCGTTGAAGCATAAGCAATGACTTTCCTATTTTACATAAGAACACATCCTAATCTAATTCTTGAAGAATCACAATAAAAAACAAACCCATCAAACCCTTTCGGTAAAGTCAACACCAGAGCAGAGGTAAGTCTATCTTTCAATTCTTAGAAACTCTTATTACACACTTCTGACCATATGAACTTAACTTTCTTTTGGGTCAATGTAGTCAATGAAGAGGCAATTGAAGAAACCCTTCCACAAATCTTCTATAATAACCAGTCAAACCCAAAAAGCTTCTAATATCTGAAGGGGATATAGGTCTTGGCCAACTCATAACTGTATCTGTATTCTTAGGATCTACCTCAATACCCTTACCAGACACAATGTGACCAAGAAAATCCACATGTCTGATCCAAAACTCGCATTTACTAAACTTTTCAAAGAGTTGTTGGTCTTTGAGGACTTGAAACACAATCCTCAAATGATCGACATGCCATCCCTACTCTTTGAGTAAAGCAAGAAGTTGTCATTAAACACAATCACAAACATGTCTAGATATTGTCTAAATACCCTATTCAATAAGTACATAAATGCAGCCGGAGCATTAGTCAAACAAAACAACATTACCAAAAATTCATAATGACCATACTGAGTCTGTAAAGTTGTGTTCAGAATGTCATCTTCCTTCACCCTCAATTGGTAATAACCCGACCAGAAGTTGATCTTAGAGAAGTAACTCACTTCTTAGAGTTGATCAAACAAATCATTTATCCTTGGAAGAGGATACTTATTCTTAATGGTAACATTGTTCAATTGCCGGTAATAAATGGACATGAGAATGGAACCATCTTTCATATGATCAAACAAAACTGGAGCACCCCATGGAGAGATACTCGGTTGGACCCTTATCCAACAAATTCTTGAATTACTCTTTCAATTCCTTAAGTACTGCTGGATCCATACGGTAAGGAAGAATAGAGATAGGTTGCGTATATGGGAGAATGTCTATTCCGAAGTCTATTACCCTTTTGGGAGGGATATCAGGTAAGTCATCGGGAAATACATCAGCAAACTTATTTACAACAACGACCAACTCAAGAGTTAGGGTTTGAGAATCCGTATCCCTAACTAAAACAAGATGGTATACGTAACCCTTAGAAATCATTTTCTAGCCTTAAGACAAGAAACAAACTGACCATTAAGCATATAATTTCCCCCTTTCCACTCAAGGAAAGGCTCATTTGGAAACTCAAACTTGACCACTCGAGTTCTACAATAAATAGAAGCTTAACAAGAATGGAGCCAATCCATACCCATAATAACATCAAAATATAACAAATCTAGCTCCACATGATCAACAAGAGTGACTCTCTTAGCCACAATAGATTCACCAATAAGAGTAGAGACAGAAAAAAGGGTCTAACACACATCCAAAGAAACATCAAACCTCAAAGCCACATATGGCATCATAAAAGACAAGGTAGCATCGGGATCAAGAAAAGCATAAACATCAAGATGGAAGACTTTCAATAGACCAGTAACAACATCGGGAGAACCCTCTTGATCATGACGAGTTTGAAGTGCATAGAATCGGTTTTGCTTTAAAGCACTTGAATCCGAACCACTATGCGGAACTTGTCTACCACGCATTCCCTTCTAAATTTTAGATGGAAAATTTCTCAAGAGGTGACCATTCTTGCCACAGCCAAAACAATTATCCATGCCCATCAAGCATTTTCCTAGATGACTATTGCCAGACTTTTGACATGCAATAACTGAAGATCCATTCCTCCATGAGGCTTAGGTTTAAACACCCTTTCTTTGTTGAATTTAGGTGTCAGCGAATTGGACAAAACTTGACTCGAAAACCTTTATCGGAACCTAGAATGACCATGTCCATCGGACCTTGAATGTGAAAAATCACCATGATTGGTCTTTGCCCTCTTTGCTTCCCTAGACCTTTCCTTATGCTTTTTCTCTTCAATTTGTTGAGCATGAATCATTAGATGAGAAAATTCCATTTCTCTAATGAGCATGAAGGTACGGTATTCTTTATACACTATCTGAGACACTCCCGAAATGAACTAGCTCATCTTTGCCCTAGGATTGGCAACCATAGTAGGAGCATATCTAGACAATTACGTGAACTTCAAGGCATACTCCTTCACACCCATATTTCCTTGACGAAGGTTAATGAATTCAAGTACCTTTTACTCCCTCATCTCAAGGGGAAAGAATATATCGAAGAAAGCAACCTTAAACTTCTCCTAATCAAGAGGACCCGCATTAACTGCCCTCTCTTTGTTCCATTGGTTGAACCAAAATTGAGCAATACCCTTAAGTTCACAAGTAGCCAATTCCTTGTTTTCCACCGGTGTCACACCCATGACCATCAAAACCTTGTATACCTCATCAATAAATTCTTAAGGATCTTCCTCATTCTTGGAACTATGAAACTACGGGGGTAACATTCTAGTGAAGTCACTCATTCTTGTTGACGTCGTACCCATATTTGGGTTCATGGGAACCATAACCTCCCTATAGGCTTGAGCCGTTATGGCTTGACCTACCACTTATAAAGCAGCTTGAAACTTTGAATTAGTAACTTATTTGGCCAAAGGGTCGGCCGAAACTAGAGGAGCTTCTCGGTCCACATTCTCATTCACATTCCTATTAACATATGCTCTTTAAGGGGCTATATCCTGAAAAGGATCAGATAAGAAGTAGGAGAGAGACATCCTAGGAACTTTCTAACCTTGTGATCTAAATACCAAGTTTTTCATGACCTAAAGTGTCCCCTAGGTGTAACTGTCATGACCCAGACCATCGTGATTGGCACCCACACTAACCCTTCGGTGGGAGAACCCCTACTACAACTCAAACCAAGCAACTAAACCAAAACTAAGGCATTTAAGTTACGGAAGCAAGTTAAATACTAAGGAAATAACTAGGGAGTTCCCATAAACTCCAACAAAAGTCTAACAAAACTAAACAATACAGAGGAACAAACTAGAACCTGAAAGTCAATGTACCAAAACATCTAACAATGAACCAAGTCTAAACAAGAAGGGATTCAACCCCCAACTAATGTACTAATAACTAATAGAACATAGTCTAAGTCCGAAAATGGTGGACATAGACGAAAGAGAACACATGGCAGCCCGAAAGAATTGACTCACCCTTGAATTCGAACGACGATCACTGATCTCCTAAGCGAGGTCTGTGAGTAGCCGCTTGAAGATGCCATGTACTCAACCAAGATAAGAGAAAGTGTAGTATCAGTACACAACCACAGTGACTGGTAGGATCACGCGGCTATCCCACTAAGTGAAACATAAGAAAGTCAAGACAACAGTATAATCACATGCAAATATATCAACATATACAATATGATCAACATTTACGAACAATGAACAACTTCACATTTTATATCAAATCATTGGTCCTCTTATGGAACTCAAACCCAAAGGTAGCATACCAGAATGTGATGTTCGATCCCATAATTATGCCAGAAAGTGGAAATCGATCCCATAGTTATGTCAGAACGTGGCAACCGATCCATGTTAGTTATGCTAGAATGTGGCAACCAATCCATTCAACACACCACAATCACAATCATAAGTATATCCTTAAGATCGTACATTTAAGTCATGATTTCATGGCACTCATCATTCATCTATCTCATTTACAACAAGTGTGATCAACATTGCAACATTCATACATATACAAGTATCATAATGAAGCAAGAACAAATATACATCACACAATCATACAATCACAACCATCACCTACCTCGAAACAAGCTTGAAACCCTAAGAAACTTGATCCTTCCCTTTCTAGATTCGTTCCGCTTGTTCTTGGTCTACAAATAATCAATATAATATGGGAATCAATAAATAATCACTAATTACCCAAAATTACTAACAATTCTATGAACCCTATATCAAACCCATGATCCTAATTATCCAAATTAGGGTTGTTTCCATCATAGAATCTATAACCAAACCTTCCCCCTACAATATTCACCTATTCTATTACATTCTACTGATCAAAAAATGGATTTGGGGAGTGAAAAGTTTACCTTTAGCCTCAAGAATAGTGAAAAACAAGTAGGAGTCACCTGCGGTTCGTTCCTTAGCTCTAAAAATTGAAAAGTGCAAAATAAGGTCGTTTAGGGTTTATTAACGACCTTAAGTCACATTGAGCCTGCCACAACGGCCGTCACCCCGTTGTAGCGGCCCCGCCAAAGCGGCAAAACCCAGCGCCAAAGCGGGTTATGCGAGACAATGAGCTAATTAAAGAATTCCAAAATCCTCATTTCACAACACACCTCTAACCCACGACACTCATAAAATACCCCTTATGCTAAAACTGATTCCGGGAGTTCTACTCGCCCAAATTTAATTTTGTAAAGTCGTACGGTTTCGCTAACGGGTTATCTAACAACTCATGTAATCAAAATCATAAATGATTCACCCGATTGTTACTATATTTCTCTACACCTCAAAGACTCTGATTTCTTCCAAATCTGGACTAGGTTGGGAAAATCCAAATACTACGAAAAAGTTTTTCGGCCCCAAATTTCCTCCCGTTGGCTTTTCTATAACGACGGGAACATGTCGTTACAATAGATACCAATTAAGCCATCACTTGTCCGTGATGTACCATGAGTTTACGGTACTATTGATACATTTTACTTAGGCTTTGTGAATGGCTAAGGCATTCGCATGTTAGTTTTATGTGTTTTTTGTTGTAATTTAAACTCAGGCGTGAAAAGATGTAGATGTAGCTGAGGCAAGTGTTGAAAAGAGTCACCTACGGATCGTAGTATGAGTGACGCCCCGTAGATGAGGGTCGTGGGACGACCAGGCATGGCAAGATTAAATCTCATGGAAATCTGACCTAGTGTGGACCCACGATAGGGAGTGACGAACCGTCGAATAACTTACGATCCGTCATGCAGCTCCATAGAAGTGATCAGAGGAGTGGTTCCACTACCTGAGTTGAAATAATCTAAGTGTAGAATGACAGAGGTGACTGACGGTCCGTCGTTTCACTGATGGACCGTGCTGCTAGTTTGTGGAATCTGACTGAGAGAAGTGGATTTGTGAAGATTTCAAATCGGCTAAGTATGGAGCCACGGAAAAGACATACGGACCGTCATTTGACTTACAAATTGTAGGTCAGCCTCGTGAAATGGAGACGCGTCCTGCAGTTTTATCTCCCTTTTATTTTAGGATTTGTTTTCTATAAATAGGGTATGTAAACCTCATTTTTGGGGGTTGGATTTTATTACTTTTATTCCAGTTCTTGACATGGGGGATATTAACTTGCAATTTTAGCAATTCTTAATTTCCTAAGTTCGGTTTGAAGATTTTGGTGTTGCAATTCAAGTTGAATTTCTGGGTTTATTATTCTTCTTACGTAAGTTCATAATTCGTTCATCTAAAACAATGAATTGTGTTCATATAATTATGGGTAACTAAACACCACAACTAGGATTGTGGGAACCATTAGTGATTAACAAAGTATGAATAGTAAATAAGCAATTCTTGAAAAGTGTTTTGCATGCGTTGATAATTTTCGTTTTAAAGTCTTTTTAACGGTGCACAACGTTAGAACTTGCCTTGTTGCTACTTGTCGGACCAAGGAGGTAATCAACAAGAAAAGAATAATCAACATAGATTTAGTGTGATACTATCTTATAGTCTATTATCGATTGGTGCGAAGTAATAACTAAGTCAAACATTGATGTGATGTCTAATATGAGGTAAAGGTAAGGGTTAGTAAATTATACACACGTAGCCGAACAAGGTGCGGGGTGAAATTCTCTATATGCCGGACAAAAGATTTAGAGATACCTAGTTTATCACTTTGCATGTAGTACACTAGGAAAGGATTGCTATTACTAGATAACTATTTTATGAGCTTGTGGGGAACACATATACCCTAGTAAATTCTCTCATCTTGATAACAACCAAAATTGACTTTTGTTTACTGATTACTTACTAAATTCTTACAGTTTGTTTCACAATTCCCCCCCCCCCCCCCCCCCNTTACTTGTTTCTGGAAGTAATTGGACTAAACAAATATAATTGTTGGTTAAAGTTAAGTCTAGACCATATTCCTTGTGGGATCGACCCCTACCATATTCCTTGTGGGATCACTTATAATTTTTTAGGGAGGTGTAATTTGAGCGTATCAAATTTTGGCACCGCTGTTGGGGAATTTGGCTTTTACATTTATTTTAACTATATTATTGAACTGTAGTCAAATATTTCCTAATTTTACTTTTTTTGTCTCTCTTAGGTTTTGACTCTAGTGTATGCCAAGTACACGGAGCCAGGGTGAACCACTTACTCCTTACGAACCAGAGTTGAACCGAACTTTGCGAAGAATGATCAATCAAGAAGAGCAAGTTAATCCTATCGGAGGCAATCTAGGTGATGAATTTGAGTGGCAACCTCCGAGGGTAGTTGGTGGAGACAACTAGGTTCTAACTGAAAATCAATTGGGAGATGCAATAAGGGTGCATGGTCCATCAGGCCCACAACTACATGACAACTATAGGGGCAACGTCAATATTGCGGACTCTGATGGACCTCTTGTCCTACACCGTTTGCCTCCGGGGCACACATTTGTAGTGAGCAGTAGCTTGATGCAGATGCTTACAGTAAGGGGCTTGTTCTCGGGGTTGCCATTGGAGGACCCACATGCTCACATAGCCAAGCTAAGGGTGGTTTGTAAGAGTTGTGTAGGTCGACCAGACATAGATATGGATGTCAAAAAATGGTTCACTGAGCTTCATTATAACTGAATCTATACATGGAACGAACTGAAGGATGTGTTCTTAGCAAGGTATTATCCCGTGTCCAAGAAGCTCAATCACACAGATACGGTCAACAATTTTGTGGCATTACCTGGAGAGTCTGTGAGTGGCTCTTGGGACAAATTCACTGCGTTCATAAGAGGTGTCCCGAATCACCGTATTGATGATGAGTCGCTGAAGGAATATTTCTATCGAGGTCAAGATGACAACAATAAAGTAGTGCTTGATACTATTACTGGAGGTTCATATGGTGAGTGCACATATGCACAGATTGCAGAAAAACCAGAAAAGATCTCTTGCAACAATAAATCATGGAGAATTAGGTCGGATACTGGGAGAAACACATTTACTGTTCAAGCTACAAATAACCAGTCTGCAAATGAGATTCGTGAGGAGATGGCTCAGATGAGGACCGAGTTGGGGTTGGTATTGAAACATATGAGCGGAGGTGCGGAAAAGGTAAATGATGTGAACTACTTGATTAGAACTCCACCACCTGTTGAAGAGTGTTACTATGAAGAGGATGCTTATGCAGTGAATGATCAGACGAGGGGTTCCGGACCAAAAACCCAAGGATCCAACACGGAAAATTGGCACCGAGGTCAAGGAAACCAGGGTCTGAACTATGGAAATTACAATCGAGAGGGTCAATAAGTCCGGGATGGGAAACTTCAATCGCGATAACAACTACAACCAGAACAACTATGGCAATAGAAACGATGGGGTTGGACCTTATGTTCCCCCTCAAAATTGGGAATTTGGTACTAGGAAAGCTGGAGGCAATGTGGCGCGTATTGAAGATATGATGCAGAAGATGATGAGAAGGTTTGATTCAACTGATCAGAATGTGAAAGAGATGAGAAACGACTTGTCTGGTATTAGTCAAAAAGTTGATGCCCATGCAGTGTTTATTAAACATCTAGAGCAGCAGATGACTCAGTTGTCTACTACAGTGAACCCACGTCAACCTGGCACTCTTCCTAACAAGACCATCTAGAATCCAAAAAATGATGGTCATTGTATGGCAGTTACTACTCGAGGGGGTAAGCAAACTATTGATCCACCTATATCGTCTGTGGTGGATGTTCAGATTAGAAAAGAGGATGATGTGTTAGAGGTTAGAGAAGAGTCTGAGAATGCGACAGAGAAATAAGCGGAGATATCTCAGAAAGTGGTCCCCATACCTAGACCTCCCCCACCTTTTCCACAGAGGTTAGTAAATAAGACTGAAAATGGTAAATATCGCAGGTTTATTACTTTGTTGAAGCAACTTTCCATCAACGTTCCATTGATAAAAGCCTTGGAGAGAATGCCTGGGTATGTGAAGTTTATGAAAGATATGGTGACAAAGAAAAGGTCTGTGAGTTTTGAACAAGATGATAGATTGCATCATTGTAGCGCTATTGCTACAAGGTCTCTTGTGCAGAAGAAGGAAGATCCTAGTGCTTTCACGATTCCATCTACCATAGGGTTGTTACACTTTGCTAAGGCATTGTGTGATCTTGGTGCTAGCATCAACCTCATGCCATTGTCTATTTATAAGAAGTTGAGTCTAGGGGATCCTAAGCCTACTACGATGTGGTTACTTATGGCCAATCGAACCGTGAAAAGGCCCATTGGTGTACTCCATGATGTGCTAGTGAAAGTGGAGTTGTTCATCTTTCCGGAGGATTTTGTGATTCTTGACTATGAATTTGATTTTGAGGTTCCCATCATCCTTGGGAGACCATTCCTTGCCACAAGTCGTGCGTTGGTTGATATGGAGAAGGGTCAGATGAAGTTCAGACTAAATAATGAAGAAGCAACTTTCAATATTTGTAGGTCCATGAAGCAGAGTGGTGAGCTCCAAACGGTATCTGCTATAACTTACAGAGTTGAGAGTGGAACAGAAGTGCAAATTAAAGAGCGACTTGGTGTTGAGGCACTAGCAGCAGTTATAATGAATTTTGATAATGATGGTATTAAAGAGTATGATGAGTTGGTGGCTGCACTTGCTAAGTGCAAATATCAGTCAAAACCAAAGAAGTATGAGTTAGATATGAAGATTCGTGAGTCTCCACCCGCAATACCATCTATTGTAGAGGCACCAAAATTAGAGCTTAAGGCTCTACCACAACATTTGAGGTATGTATTCTTAGCTAAAGATAATACTGACCATTCTGCATTGAGGAATTTGATGGCAAAGAAGGATACAAAACCGAGGTTGATTAGATGGGTATTGTTGCTGCAAAAGTTTGATTTTGTTGTAAAAGATAGAAAGGGGACCGAAAATCAAGTTGTCGATCACTTGTCCAGATTAGAGGCAGAGGCTACGCTAAAGTTTGGTGATAGGGGTGAAATTAATGATACTTTTCCAGATGAACATGTGTTGGCTGCTTCTCATGATCTGATTCCTTGGTTTGCAAACTCTGCTAATTATTTGGCAAGCGATTTGGTGTCCCCGGACTTGTCTTTTTACCAAAGGAGAAAGTTTATGCATGATGTGAAGATATTCTTTTGGGATGAGCCTTACTTGTATCGTAGTTGTGCTGATGGGATTATTCGTCGTTGTGTGCCCGAGGTTGAGATGTTGAGCGTACTTGAAACACGCCATTCATCGCCTGTTGGTGGGCATCATAGTGGTATTTGGACTGCGCATAAGATTTTGCAGTGTGGGTACTACTGGCCTACCATCCACCAAGATGCTCATGATTTCACCAAGTCTTGTGATCATTGCCAAAGAGAATGAGGGATTTCAAAGAGGCAAGAGCTTCCTATGATTCCTATATTGGTGATAGAGTTGTTTGATGTATGGGGCATTGATTTTATGGATCCATTTGTGAGTTCACATGGGATGAAGTATATTCCTGTTGCGGTTGATTATGTATCAAAGTGGGTGGAAGCAGTTGCGCTCCCTAACAATGAAGGTAAAAGTGTCACCCCATTCTTGAAAGAGAATATCTTCTCCAGATTTGGGATACCGAGGGCGGTTATCAATGATGGAGGTTCCCACTTTTGTAATAAGTTGTTCAAGGCGCTACTTGAGAAATATGGTGTCCGCCACAATGTAGCCACTCCTTACCATCCACAAACTGGTGGGCAAGTTGAAGTGTCCAACGGAGAGATCAAAGAAATTTTGGCAAAGACTGTGAATGCTAATAGAACGGATTGGTTAAGGAAGCTTGATGATGCTCTATGGGCCTATCACGCTGCATACAAGACTCCTATAGGTATGTCTCCTTACCAACTTGTATATGAGAAATCTTGCCATTTATTGGTGGAGCTAGAGCATAAGGCTTTGTCGGTGATGAAAAAGCTAAATTTGGATTGGGGCGCCACATCTAATCAAAGAATGAATGACCTGAATATGCTTGATGAGTTTCACTTAAAAGCTTATGAAAGTTCAGCCTTGTACAAGGAGAAGATGAAGATGTATCATGATCAAAGAATTGAAATGCGAGAATTTGTTGTGGATGATCTTGTGCTTCTATTCAACTCTAGGATGCGTTTGTTTTCGGGCAAACTCAAATCCAAATGGACCGGGCCATTATTGCTCACAAAAGTGCTTCCCCATGGAGCGGTTGAGCATGAGAACAGTGAAGGAACAAGGTTCATGGTTAACGGGCAAAAGATCAAGATCTATCTGGGAAACGCAGAAAGTGAGCAAGAAGTTGTTGAGGCCTATCATCATGATGAAGTCTGAGTAATCAAGAGGCATGCGTCGTGCCGCGACGTCAAAATTAAGCGTTGCTTGGGAGGCAACCCAAGATGTAATGTCTAGCCAACAATAGGTCGTTTAGTAGTTGCTCCTCTATACTCATTTAGACAATTATTTTAGTTTTGTTTTAGTGTTGGCTAGACATAGCATAGGGTTCGTGTCTAAAAAGTGTCCAGAAAATATAAAAAGAAAGGGATAATGGTTGCTACATGTGTAGGGGCGAGAGGTAGAATCTACAGAAAAATATCTGGTGCAGCAGTCTACGGACCCCATCGATGGTCCGTCGTTCACTCCACGAACCGTGAATGGTGTCCATAGACCCCAGGTAAGTCCCTAAATTTTTGTAAGTGTTGAGGTGATCCACGATCTCGACCTACGGACCGTAGAGCGACCTACAGACCGTAAGCGGGGTCTCGTAGGTCGAAACCCTAGTCTGCCCGACCCAACCCAGACTTCCTCTATTTAAAAACCTCAAAGTTTAAAACATTTCCCACTCTTTCCAAAACCCTCATCTGAACACCCACACCCCAAAGTCAAAAATTCACTCCTTCACACCACCCTCCATCACATCTCCCAAAGAAATTCACCCCCAAAATCCACATACTCACACCCTTCCCGTCTTTCCCGAAAATTCCCATCATCAAGAGAGTCCAGTGTTCGGGTACAGTACAATGTTGAATCAAATTCAGTCGGAGTCTAAGTCTTGGCACGCAATCACACCACTCCTCGTTTCTTGTAAGGTAATTGATTGTCCCCTAACTTTGAATTACGATTCATAGCTTGAATAGGGTAAGTCGGGACTGGGTCTTGACCTTGGGTAGCTAATCATCCCTAAATACATGTTAAATATGAAATTTAGACTCCCTTGGGACGATGGTCAGTGATTGTAGGTAACTCTACCTTAAAACCAGTAGAACTATGAGTCTAAATGTAAGTTCCGACTTAGGGTTCCATAACTTGTATGAATGGTGTGCTTAACTAAATTATTGGACCCTCGAGAATGACGAACTAGCATGTGGAGGGTTGAAATGCATGATGAGTCTTTCTTAGTGTTGTTGTTGATCCTCTTTTATGTCTAAATGATAAGCACTGATGCATAAAATTGGCCCAAACCCACCCACGAGACCCCGTCCATGAACCGTTGATCAGGTCCGTGGTAGGGGCACTTGGGAAATTTCACAAGTGTGACACGACGGAGGTGGACTACGGTCCGTGGAATGACCCATGTACCGTTCTGCATCTCCATCATTTCCATTTGTGACTATGCCCCCGTTACTTCTGACTTGCAGAGCAGGTCCACGTACCGTCAGTGACCACTGTAGCTTACTGTAATTTTTTTCATTATTATTATTTTTTTATTATTTTTTATTTTTTTCCTTCTTGATTTCATTTGTTTATGGTTCTTAAATTCTTTCCACCATGTTTAGTGCTTGTATTGGGTACTAACATCTCCTCCGCAGGTACCATGATACCAAACAAGAAAGTTGTCATCAACAGGGGCTAGTCAAAATCAGTGGCGCCGTCCTCACGACTTAACGATGAGGATACTAACAGGCAATGAGACCCGAATTACACACCCACACCTGCCCAAACCGCTAGAAACCAATCCAAGAAGGTGCTCTCCAACGTAGTCACTGCCTCCAGTCTGATGAGGAGGATACACTGATCGGGTCACCAACTAGGTCTGGGTCCAGTTTTGAGTCCAACTCTATTGTCGGGTCTGGGTTCGGGTCCGCCACCAGTCCAAGTGCGCATGAAACGGCTACCTCATCTGATGAGGCATCTAGCTCTGACAGGATTCACATCCCTCAAAATGACCAACCGAATCCTGTAGACGGAGAGCTGAACAGGTGGTGCGTTGAGGGACAGTGGCAGATTTACCGTGACACCAAGATGAAGAATTCCATGGAAAAGATGGCCCGTACAATTACGGAGGACCGCAAAGTTCTCACCGATAGCCTCCATAATGTGCCAGATATCCACTAGCTTTTCCAAAGGCACAAGTGTGAGTGGATGGCTCCCGATCCGGGTACTTATAGTGAGGAAATTGTGTGGGAATTTTATGCTTCCTATTCTGCCACTCTCCGAGGGCGAATTCACAAGAATGCCAAGCCCGCAGCACAAGACCCCGTCATATCCACCATGGTCCGAGGTGTCTCGGTGGACTTATCCTGCACCACCATCAGCCAGTTCCTTTATGGCCTTGACCCTTACCACAGATGGGCAGACTCCACTGCTGAATTTGACTATCGGTGGGAAATTTCAAGGACAGGAGCCTTCGGCCAAAATAAGAATCAAAGGGAGAAGGTTCTATCATGGCTAACTCGGCATCTGGATTTGGATGGAGAGAGAGCGGAATGGGTTGCTACGCCCCGGTGGGTATTTGGAAAGCCACCCTCACTTTGGCAGCCAAGTTCTTTTGACTATTGGTCCGAAGTAGTTTGTCACCAACAATGGCCATAATATAGTCACATGGGATAGAGCGGTCATGGTGGCTGCATTGGTTGCCGGATTGGATATAAATTTCCCCCACATGCTACTGGAGAATTGCATGAGAGGGCTTTCAAGACTACCACCACCTACCCTTTCCCGTGTATGATCTTTCAGCTTTGTAGGGATGCAGGAGTGCCTATTTGGCACTGTGATAGTTGGTGCATGCGACTGGGACCCTTGACATTGGGTTGATTCAGGATGACGCGAATGTGGCAGCACCACGTAGAGGGCCTCGAGTCGATGTACCTATGGGTGAGGATCTGAAACACACTGTGGGGAAGATGCAGGGAGATGGGCCCCCCACTACAGCTCCACCTGATGAGCACCCAACTTCCTCTTCTCAAACGGCCAGCCAGGTCCCAAGCTCATCTCGAGCCACCCCACTCTCTGGAACGACTATGATACCATTGGCTCGTGTCCAGAAGTTGGAGGGTCAGATGGCCACCTTGCTGCACTATATTAATCCCTGGATGCGGAAGTTGATTACTGAGTCCGAAGAGAGAGTAGAAAAGAGGATGGAGGCGAAAATGGACCAAAAGGTCCAAGCAGTTCATAAGCGGCTCAATGTCTTCGAGTTGAGAGTTCTAGAGAGGCCAGCTCCTACTACTGATATGTCCTCTTTTTGAACCGACCTAGCTAGTCTCTGAGCCGATGTTGACGCCATCCTGGCCACACCAGTTATTGAGCCACAGGCTACACCCTCTGCATTAAGAGAGGATACAATCCTGGGTGCACTATTTAGTGGAGATGATGCGGAGGAGAAGCCCGAGCCTGCACGTGCCCGCGGTAAGAGGCACTGATCTAGTCACAAAACTGAGCTTCCGGAGGTGGAAAAGGCTAGAAAAAGGCAACGTAGGTAGGAGAAGAAGGCACAAAAAGCCTCCATAATAGATAAGTAGCTGAGGCAATAGAGGACCCGTGAGATGATTGTTGGGGCATCGAGTTCTATGCCCGTGAGGATTGATGTGAACACCACTGAGGGTGTAGTTAGAGTGACAAATAGCACTATTGATTGTGCTGATCCTTGTTGATGCAGGCACTACTGAGGGTTACCCGAGTGTTGATTTAGCGGGCTCCGAGAAATCGGACCCACCCGCTTGTTGATGGTTCGTCGGCGCTATGCGGCACAGGTTTTCTTCACCCACATCCATTACTTTTTACTATTTTTTTGTGTGCATTGGGGACAAGTGCACCTATTTTTTGTTGGGTGTGGGGTAAATGGATTGTGAGTGATAGGGTGAAGTCTGAGTAACCCAACTCATAATCCTCTCTTGGGCTTTTCTTTTTTGTGTTCTTTTCCCCCAAGAGACTGTTTAATTTATGTTGAATAGGCATGTTTTAGGATTGTTTATGTAGAAGCATGAAAAAAGAATGAAACATGTTGGCTTAGGAAAAATGATACTCGTCCAAATTTTGTGATGTATGCTAGAATTTGTAGGCTAAGATAAGTTGAATGTGTCGGCTGAGTATGACATGATAATGAACCAGCTTAATGGCATGACTTAAGCTAAAACTTGAACTAGGTAATTTGATAATGAAACTATGTTCCAAGAGTGTGTGAGAATAGTTGATTGTTCAAACAGTTTTGTGCCAATCTAGAACTTGCCCGGTTAGTCCTGCTAAGACAATTTACTCTAGAGGCTAGGAAGTGATCATAGGCCCTTGTTCTGATAAGTCCACAAATTGCCTAAAAGAAGAATCCAACCAAATGAAATAAATGCTCTATTTGATCCAAATGCTTTGAGCCTAAATTAGACAATTTCTTTCTAAACCCCTAACTCACCTTCCCATAATCTACTATGTTGGCCCCAATCCCTCCTTGGACATGTGCACCTCGATTTAGGCCAAAAGCCTAAGTTGAGGGTGGCTAATGTAAAGAGTAACTTCAATCTTGGCCCTGATTCAACATCGGGTATGGTGCACCTCAACCAATGGAAAATCCATAAGTTGAGGGTCGCTATGAAAGAGGAAACCAAAAGAAAATGTGTATGAAAAGAGTTTGATGTTGAAAAAGAGAAAAAGAAAAGAGAAGAAAGGATGCGACTTGTTGAAAGATAAAGAAAAGAATTAAACGCAAGAAAAAGATGAAAGTGAAAAATAAAGAGCTACAAAGTCTAAAGTCACATCCATGGTTGAAGAAAATGAAGGGAAAGAAAGTAAAATGGTAGGATGTCAAAAAATAGGGCAAAATGAGGTTGAAAGCCTAGTGTAATGTCAAGGAGGGCAGAAAGTCAATAAGAAGTACCCAAATGTACCACACCTGACCCTGAGTCTACGTAACAATCCAAGAAAGTCCTATAATGATCCTGGAATCTAGTTTGGAGAGTCAAAGCAGTGAAAATAAGGGAAATCCTATGGTATTGACAACTAACTGTACTTGAAGTTACTTCTGAGCGTGAGTGTTGAATGAATCCTTGTACTCAAATTCATATTCATTGTGTGAAAAGAGGGATTTCGTTTGAAGTTAGGGCACTAGTTACATTGTCAGAAAATTGGTACCTTGGTGATAGTAAAATAATGTATGTTATGTGTTGGTTGGTCGATCTTTGTCATATTTTGATCCGCACAAGTTAGCTTGTTGAGTCTAAGAGAACAAAGTGGCACTCAAAATAAGAGTCGGGATGAAAAGCCATGTGATTGCTTGGGCTGAAATTGTTTGCTTCTGTACAAGTGTCGTTTAGAGTCATAATGTGTTGCTTGAGCACAAACAACAATTTTAAGTTGAGGGTGTTGATGTACCATGAGTTTACGGTGCTATTAATACGTTTCACTTAGGATTTGTGAATGTCTAAGGCATTTGTGTGTTAGTTTTATGTGTTTTTTGTTGTAATTTCAGGAAATAAACTCATGCGTGAAAAGATGAAGATGTAGTTGAGGCAAGTGCTAAAAAAAGTCACCTACGGTCCCGTAGGATGAGTGACGCCCCGTAGATGAGGGTCGTGGGACGACCAGGCATTGCAAGATTGAAGCTCATGGAAATCTGACCAAGTGTGGAACCACGATAGGGACTGACGTCGAATGACTTACAGTCCGTCCTACAGCTCCGTAGTAGTGATCAGGAGAGTGGTTCCAGTACCTGAGTTGAAATAATCTAAGTATAGAGTGACGGAGGTGACTGATGGTCTGTCGTCTCACTGATGGACCATGCTGCTAGTTCGTGGAAGCTAACTGAGAGAGGTGGATTTGTGAAGATTTCAAATCGGCCAAGTATGGAGCCACAAAAGAGACCTACGAACCGTAGGTCAGCCTCGTGGAATGGAGACGCGTCCTGCAATTTTATTTCCTTATTTTGTTTCCCTTTTATTTTAGGATTTGTTTTCTATAAATAGGGTATGTAAACCTCGTTTTTGGGGGTTAGATTTTATTACTTTTATTCTAGTTCTTGACTTGGGGGATATTAACTTGTAACTTTAGCAATTCTTAATTTCCTAAGTTCATTTTGAAGATTTTGGTGTTGCAATTCAAGTTGAATTTCTGGGTTTATTATTCTTTTTACGTAAGTTCATAATTCTTTCATCTAAAACAATGAATTATGTTCATATGATTATGGGTAACTAAACTCAACAACTAGGGTTGTGGGAACCACGAGTGATTAACAAAGTATGAATAGTAAATAAGCAATTCTTGAATAGTGCTTTGCATGCATTGATAATTCTTTCGTTTTAAAGTCTTTTTAACGGTGCACAACATTAGAACTCGCCCTGTTGCTACTTGCTGGACCAAGGAGGTAATCAATAAGAAAAGAATTATCAACATAGATTTAGTGTGATACTATCTAAGAGTCTAGTGTCGATTGGTGTGAAGTAATAACTAAGCCAAACATCGATGTGATGTCTAATATGAGGTAAAGGTGAGTGTTAGTAAATTATACACACGTAGCCGGACCAAGGTGCGGGGTAAAATTCTCTAGATGCCAGACCAAGGATTTAGAGATATCTAGCTTATCACTTTGCATGTAGTACACTAGGAAAGAATTGCTATTACTAGGATTACTGCGTTATGAGCTTGTGGGGAACACGTATACCCTAGTTAATTCTCTCATTTTGATAACAACCAAAATTGACTTTTGTTTACTGATTACTTACTAAATTCTTACAATTTGTTTCACAATCCCCCCCCCCCCCTCTTTTAATCACTTGTTTCTAGAAGTAATTTGACTAAACAAATATAATTGTTGGTTAAAGTTAAGTCTAGACCATTTTCCTCGTAGGATCGACCCCAACCTACAAGTTTGGTTTTGTACTTGATAACGGTCGCTTATGCTTCTTTACGGAGGTTTAATTTGAGCGTATTAGTCCCCGAGTGATAAAACATTGGAAAATAGGCTAAGGAAGGAATGAAGTAGTACCTGACTCGATGAACAATTGGGGATACTTGTCTCACAGGTCCCTCTCGGTTTCCCAAGTAGCTTCCTCAGCTGGACGATGCTTCCATTGAACTTTCACGAAATTAATCTCCTTGGTCCTTAACTTATGCACATCACGATCAAAAATTGTAATCGGTTTCTCCTCATATTGGAGGTCCTTGTCTAACACGATTGAGTCCCACTTTATGATATAATCCCTATCACCATGATATCTCTTCAGCATGGAAACATGAAATATCGGATGAACTCCCGATAAATTAGGAGGCAAAGCCAATCTATACGCTACCGGTCTTGTACATTCAAGAATCTCAAATGGACCAATGTATTGCGGACTTAGCTTTCCTTTCTTACCAAACCTCATCACCCCTTTCATGGGTGATACTTTAAGAAGAACATTCTCACCGGTTTGGAATACCATGCCTCTTACCTTATGATCCGCATACTTCTTCTGTCTACTCTGGGCCGCTAAAAGTTTAGCTTCAATGCCCCTCACCTTATCTTGAGCATCCTTCATTAAATCTACCCCCCAATGGTTTCACATCTCCAGCCTCAAACCATCCTATCGGTGATCTACATCCCCTCCCGTAGAGTGCCTCAAATGGTGCTATATCTATGCTGGAGTCATAACTATTATTATACGAGAACTCACACAAATGTATAAATTTATCCCAAAGTCAAGCACACATGCCCTGAACATGTCTTCTAATACTTGAATAGTCCTCTCCGCTTGCCCGTCTGTCTGTGGATGGAAGGGTGTACTAAAATTGAGTTGTGTGCCCAATTCATCATGAAATTTCCTCCAAAACTTGGATGTGAATTGGGTACCACGGTCTGAGATGATAGGGTGGGGCACCCCATGCAACCCCACTATCTCTTTCACATAAACTTTAGCCAATTGTTCAGCATTATAATCTATTCTTACTGGAATAAAATGGACTGACTTAGTCAATCTATCAACCACTACCCAAATAGAATCAAACTTCCCTCCCTAAAGTCTTGGGAAGACCAACCACAAAATCCATGGCTATTCTTTCCCAATTCCATTCCGGAATTGGCATTCTTTGAAGTAAACCTGTAGGCCTTTGATGTTCATACTTTAGTTGTTGACAATTTTGACACTTCGCCACAAACTCCGCTATGTCTTTCTTCATGCCCGACCACCAATTAATTCATTTCAAATCTCGGTACATCTTGGTCACACCTGGATGGATAGAATATCGCGAACCATGAGACCCTGCCAACAATTTCTCAATCAAGTCATCTATTCTAGGGACACATATTCTCCCTTTAAAATTGAGCACACCATTCGCATCAAGAGTGGTCTCTTGTGCCTTACCAATCGCAGTCTTCTTCTTAAGTTCATTTAAATTCTTATCCTCAAATTGCTTGGCCTTGATCTCTTCAATGAATGTGGCCCTCACTTCAATACTAACTAACACCTCACCTCTTTCTGAGATGCCTAACTGCATGAACTTAGACTCTAAGGTCTGAATTTCCTTAGCTAAAGGTCGCTTGGTTGCAGTTAAGCAAGCTAACCTACTCATACTCACCGTTTTTCGACTCAAAGTGTCTGCCACCACATTAGCCTTACCTTGATGGTATTGAATGGTGACATCATAATCCTTGAGTAACTCCATCCACCTTCGTTGCCTCAAATTCAGATCCTTTTGAGTGAACGCATGCTGCAAACTACGATGACCATTAAACACTTCACACTTAACACCATAAAGATAATGCCGCCAGATCTTAAGAGCAAATATTACCACTGCCAACTCCAAATCATGCATTGGATAATTCCTCTCATGCACCTTCAATTGACGCGAGGCATAAGCTATAACATTCTTATCATGTATCAACACAACACCCAACCCAGAATGAGAAGCATCATAATAAATAATAAAATCTTTACCTTCAACCGGTAATGCTAGAATAGGTGCGGTGGTCAAAAGAGTCTTGAGCTTTGGAAACCTCTCCTCACATTTTTCAGTCCATTCAAATGGTATCTCCTTTTTGGTCAAATTGGTCAAGTATGTGGCAATAAAAGCAAAGTTCTTCACAAATCAACGATAATAGCTTGCGAGCCCCACAAAACTCCTAACTTCAGTCACAGAACTTGGTCAAACACAATTCTTAACCGTTTCAATCCTTTGAGGATCTACCATTACTTCTTCTTTTGAAACTACAAGTCCCAAAAATGCTACTGAAGTCAACAAAAATTCACAATTAGAAAATTTAGCATACAACCTTTGTTTCCCAAGAACGCCCAAAGCAATATGAAGATGGTTGGCATGCTCTTCCTCACTTTTTGAATAGACCAAAATATCATCAGTAAACACTATAAAAAATGAATCAAGGAACGGTTTGAATACCCCATTCATCAAACTCATGAAAGCTGCAGGCGCATTGGTCAAACCAAACGACATAACCAAAAATTCATAGTCCCCATAGCGAGTTCTAAATGACGTCTTGGGCACATCCTCATGCCTAATTTTCAATTGATAGTAATCGGATCTTAGAACAATCTTAAAGAAAACTAATGCACCTTGCAATTGGTCAAAAAGATCATCTATTCGAGGCAAGGGATACTTGTTTCGAATAGTGACCCTATTCAATTGCCGGTAATCTATACACATTCTCATACTACCATTATTTTTCTTAACAAACAAAACTAAAACACCCCATGGGGAAGCACTAGGACAAATAAATCCCTTATCAAGAAGCTCTTGGATTTGAGCCTTAAGCTCTCTTAATTCTGTCAGAGCCATACGATATGGAGGGATTGAAATGGGATGCGTACCAGGCTCTAAACCAATGCAAAATTATATATCTCTTCCGGAGGCATACCAGGCAAATCATTAGGAAACACTTCTATAAATTCCGACACCACAAGAATAGACCCAATGGATAGAGCCTCAATCTCAACATCCCTAATATGAGCCAAATAAGCCAAGCAACCCTGCACTATCAATTTCTTAGCCCCAATGGAAGATATGATTTTAGTTCACTTAGGCTTGTACACCCCTTCCCACTCTATTTTTTTCCTTCTCAGAATTTCAAGAGTTACGGACTTAGTATTACACTTAAACACATCATAATACGGGGACAACCAAGTCATGCCTAAGATTATATCAAAATCAGTCATATCCAAAATCACCAAATCAACCCAAGTCTGAAAACCCATAAACAAAATAGGACAAGCTAGATACACATGGGTAACTATGACTGACTCTCCAACTGGGATAGAAACATGGATAGGGGCATCAAGTATATCACAAATCATATCCAACTCTGAGGCAAATCGCACAGATACATAAGAATAAGTAGAACTCGGATCAAATAACACATTAGCCATCCAGTCACACACAAGAATAGTACATGGCATCACCGCGTCAGATGCCTCTGCCTTATTCTTGCCCGAAAAGGCATAACACTGAGCCCTATCATCTTGACGAACCATTTCACTGCTTGGTTGCACATTACCTCTGCTTGCATTACCATTTCCTCTACCTCCACGGCCTCACTGATTACCTCCTCGCCTACCTTGTGACGTCCTCTGCCATTATTACCATTTCCTATTGGTACCACTACTCTAGACTGTTGTTGCGCTGAATCTAACACACATGGGTGGGAACAATCTCTCATCATAGTCCCAGGTTCTCCACAGTTGTAACAAGTACGATCAAAATAAGATGGTCTGCAGCCCATTGAAGGCGCGACTCCCTGGCTATCCTGAAAATTATAAGATGGAGTTTCCGAGTAACTACCTGCAGAGGCAGGCATAGAAGACTGAGTTGACTTGGCTACAAGCATTGGCCTTTAGACCCCTTGGAATAAGAACCGTGAAAGTTACTCGAGTTCTTGGCCCTTTTTGCCCATGTCTTAGCTTGACCGTCTTGCCTCACCCCCTCCACTTTCTTAATATAGTCTGTTACCCCATTAACGCTCCTCCTTACAGAAGTCTTATGAACAAATAACACTTGCAACTCAGAATTTAATCCCCTAATAAATAATTGGATTCTCTCTTCCTTAGTAGTCACCAATTGAATAGCATATCTAGACGAAGCATGGAACTTGGCCTCATAAGCAGCCACAGTCATACACCCTGCTCTAAAGACATGAACTCATCCTTCTTGCAATTCCTCAAAGTCCTAGGCACATACTTCTATAAAAACAAAGCATGAAATTAGGTCCAAGTAAGTGGAGGTAAAGTAGAAAATATGCATTCCATATAAGCTCTCCACCACTACTTACCCTCACCTTGAAGTTGGAAAGACACAAACTCAACCCTATGTTGATGAACAATTCTCAACTTATGAAGCCTCTTGTAGGCATCCTCATTCTCAAAACCAAGAAACACAGGAGGTTTTAGCTTCAAAAACTTAGTCAACATTTCATGCTCAGTACCAGTCATAACATAACCCAACATAGGACGGAAAAAAGCATTATTACCTCCAGTCCCACCCGCCTTGGGCACAGTGCTAGCAACATGAGGATTAGTAGGGACTTGAGTTTCTTGAGCAGAAGGAAGCACTCCAGGTCCGACTAATTCCTTAAAGAACGACATGATCTGTTGAGCTAACACTGGATCCAAAGGAGGAACACCGTTAGTCTCAACCTACACCTCTTTCTCTTGTCCCACATACTCAACATCAACATTCTCCTCTTCAATCTCTTCATGATGCACAAGAGGGTTATCATTCACAAGAACATTTTCAAAATGAGCTCCATTTCTAGCAGGCGCTACTCTTCCACGGCCTCTACCCTTGCCTCGACCGCGACTTATCGCTGCAGATTCCTCAGCTGGAGCATTGATGGGAGCTATGGGCCTAACGCCATTGAATCTAGTATTACCCATCTGCGAACAGAAGAAATATGGAGGTTAGATACCAATTTGAATCAATAGATACCAATTGGAATCAAGTTATAGCACGAAAGGAGACAAGAGAAAAATAGAGGGATTTCCTAAAGTCCTATAGCCTCTCGAAGAAAAGTAAAGGCGTTCCCACATCATTCTGCGAGACTTTATTAGACTCATTTCGGTACATCGAGATCAACGAACCTAGGCTCTAATACCCAGACCATCGTGATTGGCACCTACACTAACCCTCCGGTGGGAGAACCACTACTACAACTCAAACCAAGCAACTAAACCAAAACGAAGGCATTTAAGTTACAGAAGCAAGTTAAATACTAAGAAAATATATATGGAGTTTCCATAAACTCGAACAAAAGTCTAACAAAACTAAACAATGTGGAAGAACAACCTAGAACCTGAAATTCAATGTACCAAAACATCTAACAATGAACCAAGTCTCAACAAGAAGGGATCCAACCCCTAACTAATATACTAATAACTAATAGAACATAGTCTATGTCTGAAAATGACATAGATGAAAGAGAACCCATGGCAACCCGGAAGAATTGGCTTACCCTTGAATTCGAATGACGCTCACTGATCTCCTAAGCGAGGTCTATTAGTAACCGCTTGAAGATGTCCTGTACTCAACAAAAATAAGAGTAAGTACAGTATCAGTACACAACCACAGTGTACTGGTAGGATCACACGGCTATCCCTCTAAGTGCAACATAAGCAAGTCAAGACAACAATATAATCACATGCATATAAATAAACATATACATTATTATCAATATTTACGTACAACGAACAACTTCACATTTTATATCAAATCATTGGTCCTCTCATGGAACCCAAACCCAAATAGTTAGCATACTGAAACACGGTATCCAATCTCATAATTATGCCGGAACGTGGCAACCTATCCCATAGTTATGCCGGAACGTGGCAACCGATCCATTCACACCACAATTACAATCACAAGTATATCATCAAGATCATACATTTAAGTCATGATTTCATGGCAATCATCATTCATCTATCTCATTTGCAACAAGTGTGATCAACATTGCAACATTCATACATATACAAGTATCATAACGAAGCTAGAACAAACATACATCACAGAATCATAGAATCAGAACCATCACCTACCTCGAAACAAGCTTGAAACTCTAAGAAACTTGATCCTTCCCTTGCTGGATTCATT
This sequence comes from Solanum stenotomum, assembly GCF_019186545.1. Lineage (NCBI taxonomy): Eukaryota > Viridiplantae > Streptophyta > Magnoliopsida > Solanales > Solanaceae > Solanum > Solanum stenotomum. Next base: position 22,952,348 of record NC_064285.1, on the reverse strand, counting down.
CCGCTTGTTCTTGGTCTACAAACAATTAATATAATACAGAAATCAATAAACAATCACTACTTACCCGAATTACTAACAATTCTATGAACCCTAGATCAAATCCATGATCCCAATTATCCAAATTAGGGTTGTTTCCACCATAGAATATATAGCCAAACCTTCCCCCATCAATATTCACCCATTCTATTACGTTCTACGGATCGAAAAATGGATTTGGAGAGTGAAAAGCTTACCTTTAACCTCAAGAATGGTGAAAAATGAGTAGGAGTCGCATGGTGTTCGTTCCTTATCACTAAAAATTGAAAAGTGCCAAATAAGGTCGTTTAGGGGTTTATTAACAACTTTAAGTCGCGTTGAGCCTGCCACAACGGTCGTCACCCCGCTGTGGCGACCCCGCCAGAGCTGCAAAACCCAGTGCCAAAGCGGGTTACGTGAGATAGTGAGCTAATTAAAGAATTCCAAAATCCTCATTTCACAACACACCTCTAACCCACGATGCTCAGAAAATACCCCTTATGCTACGATCGATTTTGGGAGTTCTACTCGCCCGAATTCAATTTCGTAAAGTCGTACAGATTCCTTAACGAGTTATCTAACCATTCATGTAATCAAAAGCATAAATGATTCATCCTATTGTTACCAGATTTCCCTACACCTCAAAGACTCTGATTTTGTGCAAATCTAGAGTAGGTTGGGAAAATCCAAATACTACGAAAAAGTTTTTTGGCCCCAAATTTTCCCCCGTAGGCTTTTCTATAACGATGGGAACAGGTCGTTACAAGTACACCCTAGTTGTAACATGACATATAGGATCCTGAGAGATCCTATACAAGCCACTAAGAATACATATACAAGACAATAGAATCCTTTTTCGGTGCGGAACTGGTAGCTGGGGG